>NW_004524753.1:661290-669963 GCF_000260255.1 Octodon degus | reverse complement strand
AGCCTCCCAGGCACCGAGTTTCAGGTGAAGCAATCTGTCAGGCTGTGGGGTGGCACACTTAGGAGCCCGCGTCTGTTCTGAACAGCACAGGAGTCTTGGGCTAGGTGTATTGGCCCTGCCAAAGCAGGATGTGATTTGCTGGGGGTGGTGAAGGAGGGAACCCCTTTAGTGATGAAGGGTTCAGTTCCTGAATCACTACTGTCCTAGAAAGCAAGAACTCTTTGGGGGTGAATAAGGAATTCCTGTTAAGGGGGGATACTTTGGAACAGGCACTCCTGGAAAATGAGGCTTTCTGGGAGTTGTTGGGGATGAGCTGAAGTTGATCAAGATTCCATGGAAAGCCAGGGGACAGTGTGAGCACCTCGGGCCCAGCTCCGAGCAGGCTAGGTGTAACGGGCTCTGCCCAATCTATCAGCTGTCTGCCTAGCACCGTCAGGTGCTAATCCCATTCCAGGCAGTCTGTCTCCTGAATCACCCAATAAACTGTCATTCCCTCTCCCAGCTGTAGCAGCAGACTTGAGGATAGTGCGCCCTAGCCAAAGGCAAAGAGATAGAGCAAGAACTTGAGCCCATTTTGATTCCAGAATCTACTTTCTTAGCACCACACTGTGCCCGTAAGGAAAAACATTGAATTGGAACTTTATGGTTCAAGTTTATGGGGCTAAAAGTGCTTGATATTGTTAGATCCCTGCATAGTCCTGACCTGGTGGCAGCCGGCACCTCAATCCCAAATCAGGGCTCCAGAACAGGAAAGAGATCAGGCGCCCTCTGCTGGTTTTCAATGGTAACAGCAGTAAAATCAGAGAGTACATTGCGTAATGATTTCATTGCTACCGTTATTCATAGGGTGTCTCCTAAGATTTGGGCCTGTGCTAGACACCACGCTGGACCTCAGCTCCACTCGGATGCTGAGAATGCTGACTACAGTGACAGATCAAGGAGACAGACACTTGACAGTTTCCAGGGACGTGCTCCAAGTCTCTCAGCTGGTAAGGTGTCCACTCCCTCCGCCAACGGGAGTTAGGTCTTGCTTCCTTGCTCCATCTCGTGTGGCAGAGACCTGGTGACAGCGGATGACTCTGAGGCCGAGCACTGAGCCTACTGAGACAGTGTCAGGAGATCTTTGACTATTACCTCAAGGCTGAGGCAGGCTCCATGGCCATGGTCTTCCTCTCAGCACCCCGAACTTCCCTTCTGACCAGTGTCCACCCCCGTGTGACTTGCCTATGAATAAACACACCGTTCTCCTCTGCATTCGTTCCACAAAGCATTATTGTATCCCTTGTACCAAGCTTAGGACTTTTGGTGAGGGTCAGCATGGCCATCTACCTGAGTACCCCTTACGGGTAAAGTCTGGAAAGAAAGACATCACATGACCAATGCTGGATTAATCCAAATCATTCTGGAGGGGCGAAAACTTCAAAGAAGGAAGAGGAATTCGGAACAGACACCACAGGTGGAGAACCTACACATAGAAGCCCATGATCCTCCAGTCCTAATGGCAGTCTGGACCAGAGAGGGGAGTGGACCCCACAGCTGCAAACCCAAGTGATGTGTGGTTGCTATTTCACTTACATAAAGTACTTACGTTAGAAAATATCCAAGAAGTAAAACTCAGGAGCTGGAGCAGAGTAAGAGGGGAGAAATTTAATCTTCAGCCAGTCTTAGGCACCTCTAAGTCACAGGACATCGGTATGAGACCCAATTTCTAGATTTCCTTCCGACATACGATCTTTCTGGAAGGCATGCCAACCTGCTGCCACGTTCTGTCAGCTCCTCACTTCCCTCTCCTGGAGCTGCCCTACATCAGTGCAGGCTTTACCCTGCAGGGGGCGCCACTCACATCAAAGGCCTTGTGAATCCACTGATTTTTCTTTTTTTAAAAAAAAATGCATTTAGTACAGGGTCTCACTACACAGATCGGACTCATAGTGATCCTCCTGTTTTTAACCTCCCAAGTGCTGGGATTACAGGCACACCCCACCAGGCCCAGCATCATTCGCTTCTCAGCACACCCCTGGGGGGGGCCAGCATGGCAGGCCGGGAATCGAATCCTGCCCCCAACCATTGATTCTTAACCTGAGTCACACTTAGGAAACTTTTAAGGAAATTTTACATATTATTAATGTTTTAGAATGTCTTCCAGATAGTCTACTTTAACTGGCCCAAATAGCAGCCCGGCTTGAAATTTTTAAGCTTCCCAGATGATTCTAATATGCTTTTATGTTTTCTAATATGTTTGAGAACCACTGAACCCGAGTATGCTGTGAATGGTGCCCCTGGGGCCATGGGGAATAGGACATGCCTAGGCCCCCAAATTGTCCCTGCTCACCCAAGTTGGGCCTATACAAACCCCAATGACCCAAATGAACTGGCAGGAGTCTAAACACATAGTGCTCTGCCTTTGATGTCATATTTTTCCTTGGATTGGAATCGGATGTGACGAGAATGTAGGGACTGAACCCCAATTCTTCAAAAGGTCTCATACTTCCTGCTTCTTTCTAAGGAGTGAGGGAATGGCAAGGGTTTAATCCTATTGAAAATTGGGATTCTTTTCAAGCCCGGTCTTGGAGACTGCCCAGCTCTGGTGATCTGCCTGGGGTAAGCATGCTGTTTTGATCATCTGACGGAGAGAGTGATTTAGGCCCGTGGAAGAATCTGGCTCATTTCCCTCAGTACCCAGGTCATTCTCTGGTAGTAAATCAGCCACCTTGAGCAGTTGCATTTTCCCTCTCTCAGCCCACAAGGGAGCTGTGTCGTTTTTACTGAATTAGCAACTTAATTGCACCAAACATAGCTCTAATGCCCCAAAGATGTTGTGGCAGCTCCCCAAGGTGTCTGGCTTCCCTTCTTCCATTCTGTCCAACCCTCCCAAGCCCAGGGAGTAAGTTAAACTCTGGAAAATTCAATCTTATTAAATCACAGCCCTTGGAATGAACTTACTTTATTTTGCACATGTCAATATCATCAAATCCTGCCATACGAATTCAATGTCACCCGTTCTCTAACAACCAGTGGCCTTCAAATGGATGGCAGAGACCAAAAATCCCACAAAAATCCAGCAAAATGAGACAAATATGTGACATCGACAAGTCCTCAGTGCCGTGGTTTGGTTAGAAGCTCGCCTATTTTACAACTTCGATGCTCTGTAGCCCACTGTTGCTCTCCTGCTGATAACTACATCTGTCATTCTGAAAGCACAAGTCAAACTTCTTTGGCTCACGCCTTGCATCTGGCATGTATATTTATACTTGACATTTCAAAGTTAATATTTTTGCTTCAACAGAGGGATTCAAAACAAACATTTTTTTAAGTTCCAAATTCTTGAGCAGATATTTGAGTCCAGACTGGAGGAAGAGATACACAAGCTGACAAGTACTGAGCAGGCTGTTAGTTGCCTACCTAGTACCTACTCTATCTATTGCCCTATGAAACAGCACAGTGACAAAAGATATTTTCCAGACTCCTTTGCAGCTAGACCAAATTCTGGCCGGTGTGGTAGAGGCAGAAATACAGTCATGTCTTAATATCCATATAGGAATGATTCCATGACCCCAACAGTTATGCAATCCCATGAAGCTCAAACCTCTTTCATTTATTGTGCTCAATAAGATTAAGCAACTTACATAAAGCTACCTAGTTAATAATTGGCAGAGCTAGTATCCTAATTCAGCCTACACTTCTGATTGAATCTTCTTTTGCTGTCAGAAGAGCAGGAATTAATAACTGTGGTGGGCATGCATGTATTTCAGCAAAATTTGCAGTCTTGGATTAACATGCTGTGTTTAATCTTCTTGAGGCTGTGTAATGGTCAGGTCTGGCCTGAGTCCATCCTAGACCCAAGGCATCTGGTAGACAATTTCTTGCTCCAGAGATGTTGCCTCTTCCAGAACTGACTTGATCTTTGAGAGAAACGCATCCAGATAGTCTCCTTCATCCACCCCTCTGCCACCATGCTACCAGTAAGCAGTCATAGATTCTCAGGTTTTACAGAATCTTACTCTTGCTTAGAGGATTGTAGTTATAGGGTGGCTCCATGATCAGGGTTTACTGAGTTTCTACCACCATATTTTCAAATCCAGCCAGTTACTATATGTAGTATTGGTAACAGTAGCATAAAGGATGATGGAACAGAAAAATCAGCAAGCTATGTGCCAAGCAGAGAAATCATCGAGACTGACAGACCCCAACCAGGAGGGCTGCCGATTCATTCGCTTAGGTGATTCTTGTTTATGAACTGTGGGCAGCAACAAAATTTATTCAAGAGAACTGTGGGGAAGAAGTGCTGGGATTGAAACCAGGGCCTCACACATGCAAGCCCACCGAGCTACAGGAGAATTTTAGGCTGTGACCCAGAAACACCTACTAAGTAGCCAAGCTGTCTGGCCATCCTGAAGATGGTCCCATCCCATGGTGGAGCCCACAGCAGAGCTGTGAGGACCTCACGGGGCCTTGCAGAGAGGTGGTTTCCTTCACAGACACATGGGCAGGCACGAGTGCCCAGAGCCTGCCTGAATTTACTAAATATTTGCTTTTCCAAACAGTGGAACAAATTTCTGGGCACTTCTAATGCGAATCCTGAAAACAATGTGGTTTTTCTTTTTAAGCATAACACATTAAGACAATGGTTGCCATGGGAATAAAATCCAATCTTTAAAAAAAAAAAAAACAGAGAAGAAGTAATTATGTTATGTTTAAGTATGTCTCTGTCTCTAAGTCCTTTGGCATTGGTCTTAGCACATTGTCACATTTAATGGAAAGAATAAAACCAGGCTCTGCTACTTGTAACAGAAAAAGCAAAATAATAGTGGCTTAAACAAGATTTAAAATTTCTTTCTCTTTCATTTAAAAGGCTACAGAAGATGATCAAGTAGCATGATAATTATTTGGACTACAACCTCCCTTCACTTTATTTTTTTTTAAATTTATTTGTGTGTGTGTGTGTGTGTGTGTGTGTGTGTGGCCAGGTCAGCCCACCAGGGGGCGGGGCTGGCTGGCATGTGGTGCTGGGGGATTGAACCGCTGTCCCTGTGCTTTGCTAAGCTTGTTCTAAGTAGGTGCTTTAGACCACTGAACCATCTCACCAGCCCGCTCCCTTCACTTTAAAAAAGAAAAAATGTTGGCTCTTGATAATAAGCATCCTCGTTTGTCAAGGTCATTTCATGGTTCAAGGTGTATATGAGCACATACAAGTTGAATTCTTCAAGAATGAGTTTTAAACCAGAAAGAAAGAAAAATTTCCTCAGCTATTTGCCTTCCAAGTAGACATTCACAAATCTCTGAACTTCTGTTAATATCTGGTTTTATCAGAACAAATAATATGGCCAAATTCAACAGGAAAGGCAGCTGGGAAATGTAGTCTTTCAACTGGCATCCCACCCTTCATGAGCTAGACTAGCAGTTCTCAACTTTTAGAACTTTTGTGTTCTTCAAAAAGTATTGAGAGGGGTGGGGAGATGGCTCAGTAAAAATAAGCACTTCCCTGGCAAGTGCTAGGACCTGAGCTCAATCCCTGGTTCCGCAAAAAAAAAAAAAAAGTATTGAGAACCTCAAGGAACTCTTATGTATGTACTATCTACAACCATTCCTTATTAAGATTTAAATCCACCAGATGAAGAAGTATTTTTATTCATTTAAAAAGTACAATTACAGGCTGGGGAGATGGCTCAGTAGAATAAGCGCTTGCCTGGCAAGCACAAGGACCTGAGTTCAATCCCTGCTTCTGCCAAAAAAAAAAAAAAAAAAAGTACAATTGCAAGCCATTTACATATTAAGTAAAGAATATTTTTCAAGGCAGAAATAAAAAAAGTGAGAATGATCTGGCTTTGCACTGTTTTAATTTTTTAAAGTTTTATTTGAAAGACATGGCTTAACTCTGACATTTGTTTCTGCATTTAATATGTTGTAATATGTTGCTCTGGTTGAATTACATGAAGAAAATTTAACCTCATGTCAATATGCAGTTAGAAAATATAAGAGTTTTACAGATAATTGTGAATATTCTTCAGTTTGACATCAACATTCATGTGGTAGCTTTTAAAAGGTTAGTTACAACAAGAAACCATATTAATAAATATTTTCTACTGTGTTACAGCGAAATTCATTGGTCTTGCACAATGAATGAAATTTTATCCCATGCATGTTATTATAATAATCACGGAGAAAAAAACTGCACACTGATTTATGCAGAACTCTCCAATGTTAACACATTTCACGCTATGATTTCTTAAAATATCACTACTCATCTTAAAAAGAAAATTCTCCTTTTGGGAAGTTGTCAAGCTCACTATGATGAATGCAAGTTTTCAAACCTTTTTATTTTCACTTGAAAGGTTGAATGTTTTTGTTGGCAGCTAACGTTCCCTGTCGTTCCCCACGCAAGGGAGTTTCATTTGTTCAGTTGTGAGGAAACGTCTCCCAAATATACAAGTTTGAATAACCACGGGGCACCTGCCAGTCATTCTTACAAGTAAAAACGGTGTTCAGAAAACATGCGCGTCGTCTTGCTTACAGCTCTACTGGAGAGACGACCATCACGGTTACGCGCGCAGGAGGGAACGCCGTACATGTGACCAATTCCCCACACTAAGAAAAAGACGTACATGCAGGGATTGCAGAGTGGTCCGTGCATGAATTTTACTGTCTTGATAAGTACTTTAAAGTGAAACTGGCAATTTTAATTTTTCTCTGTTTTTAGTGGTGGTGAAGAATAAAATTACTGTTAGACTGTGTGCTGCTTCTGTTGGTTTTCTGTGGCCACTGTAACACATGGCCACAAACTGGCTAACTTAAGAACAATAGATATGTCTTTTCTCACAGGCTGGAGGCCCATAGCCTCAAATCAGAAGGATGGCAGGGCTACACTCCCTCTGGAGGCTGTGGGACAGTCTGTCCCTTGTCGAGTTATTTTATTTTATTTATTTGTTTATTGCAGTACCAGGGATTGAACTCAGGACCCTGAGCTTGCCAGGCAAGTGCTTATTCTACTGAGCTACCTCTCCAGCCCCAAGAGAGTCTGTCCTTTGTCTCATTCAGCTCTGGTGGCTGCTAGCATTACTTAGTTGGTGACTGCCAGTGCTCCACGCTGTTTCTTCACATGGTGTTCTCTCTTTTTTCTATAAAGTATCCTTCTGTCTCTTTCTTGTGAGGAGATATGTGGTCACCCGTAGAGCCCACAAAGACCATCCTGGTTAATCACCCCATCCCAAGATGCTTTAATTAATCCCACTTGGAAAGGCCCTTTTTCCAAATGAAGTACCATTAACAGGTTCCGGGATCTCTGGGAGCAGGGCATTGGGCCACTGCTCATTGCAAGCCATCAGCAGATTGGTGCACTGTTGCTTTTGCACCATTAGTGCAAATGTCCACGGAAATTAAAAGACGAATGATGTTTTAGAATTATTATTGCGCTAGTTTTGTCCTTGCACAATCCCCCCCGTCCCCCAGACACACTTCAGGACACATGGACCACACTTTGACAGTTACTAGGTGAGTAAACATGGGCTGCACAAATAGAATTCTGTGCCACAATAGCCCGGGAAGAGAAGCTACACTTTTAAGCCAGGGTAATTTAGGTGTGCACGTGCACGAAAGAGTTGCAGGTGCTGTTGCTCAAGTTCCTGGGGACCAAGGTCCAGGGTGACAGCCCACACCCTCCGAGTCCCAAGCCAGGTTACCACCAGGGCCTGGCTTTGAGTTTCTGAACCCCGCCCCTCCCCTCGCCCGGGAAAGCTGTTCAGAGTAAGCGGAAGGGGAAGGGGTTCTCTTCAGGTAAGTCAGGTAAGGCCCCAGCGAACTGCATGGTCCTTTGGAGACTAGGTTCCCATCAGAATCTGCCTTACACCCACGGGGCCCGCGCTATGATGGGGTGTGCACAGCCGCGGGGAGGGGTCAGAGCAGGGTGCTCTGGTCCTGCCAGGAATGAAGAACCAACCGCCCCAGTGGAGAGGAAGCACCGGGCCTAACAGAACCGAGAGAACTGATTCAACTCGAGTCCCGAAGCCAGCGAAGGACTGAGTGAGGGGACAAGCCATTGGCCAGCACGTGTCTGTGAGTCGTGTCCAGGCCGGTGAGGGATCAGAGACTCTCAGGGAGGCCCAGCCAGAGTCGGGGAGGACCTTGGGCAAGAGGCAGCAGATTCCCGAAGCCAACGGCCCCTTCCGGGGAGCCCGGCTCCTCCAGGCTGCTCCCGCGACGCCCGGATCCGTCCCGCGGCTCCGCCCAGGGTACAAAGGTGGGGGCCCCAGTGACAGCGAATTACTCTCAACAGCTTTCCCTGGAGAGGGGAGGGGCGGGGTTCAGAAACTCAAAGCCAGGCCCTGGTGGTAACCTGGCCCGGGACTTGGAGGGTGTGGGCTGTCACCCTGGACCTTGGCCCCGAGGAACTTGAGCAACAGCACCTGCAACTCTTTCGTGCACACGGCCGCTCTGCTCTGCTCCCGAGAGTTCATGCGTCTGCAACCACGAGAAGCGTCACTCAGATTCCGTGCGTGCAGCGCCTGCGCACACAGGTGCACACGGACCTTCGTCCCTTTGGTGAATCTGCCTTGTGTGGTGCTCAGCTGTGAATATATAGCAGCAGGGGCGAGGAATCTTATTTACTATAGACTGGAGATGAGGCCGACTCATCTCAAGAAAATGAGCTGAACAGAAAAGCAGAGAGACAGAGAGAGA
>NW_004524753.1:639600-661190 GCF_000260255.1 Octodon degus | reverse complement strand
AGAGAGAGAGAGAGAGAGAGAGAGAGAGAGAGAGAGAGAGAGAGAGAGAGAGAGAGATCATTTCCTTATCTTCCTCCTCTATTCTAAAAATAATGTTATGAATAGGTTACAGATACATCAGGTATAAAAAATTCATTAATCATCACGGATTAAAGTAAGAGGTGAATCGTCCGTCCTCCATCCCTGAAGTAATTATTACCAGTTTTATGTACTTGTTAATATTTCGTGCACAAAAATAAATACATACATGAATGAATAGATATATCCATTTTTAAAATTACGTTCTTTTAAACTAATGAATGCAGGGGTTAGTACAGGACAATCTGTATCTTCTCATACCTGAGAATAGAATACATTCCAGAATGCATTTTTTGGGTCTGTAATTTACACACGTGTAAGTTTTGCAACCCTGGGCAGAGTCCTTGTTATAAGAAAATTTCCAGATCCTAGGAAATGGATTTCCTTACCAGTTCATCTTGTAATTCATCTTCTTAAAAACTCAAAGCAAACAAAATTCCCTGTCTGAGACCTTTTGGCTCTTCCAGAAGTGGGTGAGAATTATTTCTGAGGAGTTGTCTTCGCTTGCAGAATATCATCAATTCTTTAAGAGCAATCCAGTAAAGATTTATTTAGCACAGCTTTCTGTTGATTTTATAACCAACTGCTGACTGCTTGGGACATAAAAATCTTGATGATTTACAAGTAGTAAGTGGGGAAGAAATCCATAAATCATATCCTGTGGTAAGAGCGTGTAGGTGAGTAGACACGTATGCACACGTGTACACATTTCCAACTTCAAAGAAAGAGTGGTAGGAATGTCCAGAAAATAGATTTTTTTCTACTTTGAGAAGCTTTGAGAATTTGTTGGTAGGAAGCCCACAGCCAATAACCACTGGTACAAGGTGTCACTACACAACTTGGATGAGTATTGATCCTCCTGTTTTCAGCCTCCCTAGTGCTGGGATTACAGGCGTGCACCACCATAGCTACCTGGTCTCGGTGGCTGGCTCAGCGTGCTCAGGGGGCAGGGCCAGCTCATGGTGCCGGGTATTGAACCCTGGTCCCTGAGCTTGCCTAAGCAGGCATTTAGTGCAGAGCAAGAGGCTTCACTTTTTTATTTCTCAAAGATGAGATCTGGTTCCTGCTTTTGAGAATTACAAAGGAAGTTCTTTTGTTTTTTTTGTTTTTGTGGAGCCGGGGATTGAACTCAGGCCTTTGTGCTTGCCCGGTAAGTACTTATTCAACTGAGCTATCTCCCCAGCCCCTCAAAGGAAGTTTTATAGTCCCTAAAGGAAAAACATTTTCCTATTAAAATCTTTACCAATCAAGCCAAAAATGCTGAAGGTTGCCAAAGTCTTCTGATAATCCTGAAGCTTTCCTGTGACCAAAAATTCTCTACTAAATATTCAAAGATCTCTCTTTTTTCAGGTACTTTTTTAAAGTCTATATTTAGGGGGGAAAAACTCTAGTAATATGCTAATAGTGGAAAAGAATCCAATTCTAGGGGTGGGTAATCCTAGTGTGGTCCTACTCTTTCATAAAGCTGATAGAGGAAACATAAAGGAAATGATATAAAATTTAGTAAATGTGTCAAGAATATAGCTCAGTGGCAGAGTGCCTCCTGGCAAGCCCAAGGTCCTAAGTTTGATTCCTGGTATCCCCACAAAATTAGTAAATATAAATCTAATGTCATGAATTTGCAAACTGCCTTCCCGATAGCACAAATATGAGCCAAACAAAGAGGAAAAGATAAGGGACAAAAAGATTGGGGAAATTGAATACTGGCTACATATTGGATGACCTGAAAGTTATTGTAAATTTTTAGGTGGGATAATGGTGTTGTAATTATGTCTTGAGTTCATCATTTAAATATATACTATGAAATATTTTAGGATAAAATAATTTGATGTCTTGGATTTGCTTTATAAAATTTAATTAATAATGGGTAAGGTTATAAATTGATAGTCATTAAAATTGGATGGTGGCAACATACGGTTTCATATACTGTTTTTGTATTTGAAATTTGTCATCACATTAAAAACAATAGAACAGCTAACAAGCAGGATTAGTCGTTTATTATCTGTTTGGAAAGTTCTTCGTGTATCAGTTTCACATTTCTTGTTCAGCTGCAGTGGAATTCGGGTGTATTGTGTGCTCGATTCCCTCTGTGGATTTGGTATTGTGAGCACAGCCACACAGCACCCAGGGGACAGGCCGGGGCACCGCTGAGCTCTGGAGCACACCAGCCTCTGTGATGTATTCAGGAGCCTCTCTTCTCTGTGTTGGCAAGAAGATGTCACCCTTGCTATGGCGAGGGACTTCTGCTTGGGAGGGAGCAACTCCACAATATTTGGCTTCATCAAGATCTCACGCCACTGATGTAACAGTGAGGAGACCAAGGGGAGCCCCAGAGATCTGAACTTGAAAGCAGACACCCAAAGCCAGTTTCTTTTAACAAGAGGCTTTCTTTTTATGTATCTAGAGAGAAAGGAAAGTATTGAAAGGGCTGGTTTTGTGGTACAGAACCACATGGTGAATAGAAACTCAAACCCATCCCAGCTCACTGGGGTTAAAAGATAAGAGAAGGAAGTCTCTAGGCTTCCAGAAGAGATTACTGCTTCCAATGGCCTAAAAGAGAAGAAATGTCCCAGGCACTCTGAAAATGTCTTCCCATTGACACTGGGGCCTCATTTCTCAAATCTAAATGCTCTCTTTCTTGCCCCTTTAGAATCATCATTTGTTATCAGTCTTGCCTGCTAAAAGTCCTGCCCCAGTTGGTTCCTAAAAGATGTCTCCAGAAATGTGAAGTTCTTTAAAAAGTCATTTCTTGCCCTGGGTGTGGTGGGGCATGCCTGTGATCCCAGCACTCAGGAGGCTGAGGCAGGAGGATGGTCATGAGTTTGAGGCCAGCCTGAGCTACATAATGACATCAAAGCCAGCCTAGACTACATATTTTTGAGGCCCTATCTCAAAAAACAAAGTTAGACAAGCGCAGCCAAGGTTCAATCCCCGACACCACATGCCCTGCTGGCTCTGCCCCCCAGATGCGCTGAGACAGCTACTGAAGTTGGGTGTGGTGGTGCGTACCTGTAATCCCAGTGCTTGGGAGGCTGAAAACAGGAGGATCACTATGAGTCTGATCTGTGTAGTCAGACCCTGTACTAAATACATTTTTTTAAAGAGTCATTTCCATTGATTGACATCCTCATTCTGAATTCTCTGTAGATTGCTTACCTACACGACCACAATGGAGTCCAAGAGCACAGAGGACACGAAGCTGGCTTCCAGGATATGTTCTAGTCACTCAGCTCTGAATTCGCCTAGCAAGGTCATTGTTCCAAAGTATCCAGATTCTGATGGTAGCTGCTGCTTCATCAAACACACCTATTGATGGCTTCCCAGCTGCTCTTCAGACAGAGCCTAGAATGCCTGACAAGGCAGGTAAGGCCTACAGGGCCCCGTAGACTCAGGCATCTTCTCCAGGCCAGCACTACTCTGCTCTAAGCTTGGGCAGAGGACCCCAGAGACTGGCCACAGCTCACTATCCCCCATCACAGTCTCACACTCTGCACCCCACAAGACTTGGAGGGAGAGAGATCAGAGGTAGCCATCTGAGTGACAAGACTGAAATTCTGTTGAAAGCATGATCCTGCTAGTCAGAACACCAGAGAATCTAGTGGAGCTCTGCAGTGGGTTTCCATGCCAGCCCCTGAAGTCCCCAAATAAAGTCACAATGGCAGGATGGAAAGCTGGTGGGTGTGATTTTTGGGTGTGGGTTGCATTCTGTATGAGGGTGGCAGTGGCAGCAGGAAAATAAGGTTTGTATAGCCTGTATGTGCCTTCTACTGCCGCTTCCCATGGTGCTTTACCAGATGGCTCCTTCCATGAGTACCACACTCTCCTCCTCATCTAGCAAGCAGGTGGCATTTGGAATGGTCCAGCATCACTTCTAAATTGGGGCCAAGAGGGGCTGGTAAGATGGCTCAGTGGTCTAAAGCACCTACTTGGAACAAGCTTGGCAAAGTTCAGGGACCGCGGTTCGATCCCCCAGCACCACATGCCAGCCAGCCCCGCCCCCTGGTGGGCTGAGCTGGCCACACACACACACACACACTAAATAAATAAATAAATAAATAAATAAAATTTAAATAAATAAATTGGGGCCAAGGTTATGCTTATATTTCCACAGGAAGCCGAGAGACAGTGAGACCATCAGAGCTGTTCCATGGCCAGAATCCAACCTGCTTGCACAACAGGTCAAGCTGTCTGCCAAGACCCGGAGCCATGAACCTGACAGCACATCATCCTCTGTCCTGGGAAAGCCTGTGCGGCCCATTAGTGAGGCTTCCCACCTAGTCAGTTGCCAGGGTTTGGGTCAATCACTTGAAAATCTTTTCCTTGCTGTCCTTGCCCTCCTACCTTCCTAATAGCTACAGTATGCTTTCCTATGGTTTAGAGAGAAGACTATTGGTCCTACACACCTAATCCACCCTTGCTTAGACCTCTTACATGGACAGACAGGCCCCCACAGGTTTTCCATTCTATATAAAGCAATAAACATATATATATATATTGGCCTCTGCATTTACAAGAACAGACTAAGCTTAATGTTACATCTCATTTTGCATATCCACCTGTGGGTGTGGCCCATCTATAGCAAGATGCTAGCCATTGCCTGTTGGCTGTGGATCAAACTTGGAAAGTACAACTGCCTAAAGGACAATTTGCCTTATGAATGTTACATTCTATTCTCTCAGATGGTAACCTTGTAAGAAATTTTAAATCTACCATTCCTATCTATATTCCAGAAGCTCATGGTCCTCATGTTGAGGAAGACCATTTGGGCCCTTGGCAGACTTGCAGGGATCCATGCCATGGATGGGCTACACACAAGTTAAATTATTCCCTGGTAGACTGGTCCCCCAGGAGATTCCTTCTGGGAAAAGATCAAGAGTGACATGAGATTTCCTTCTCACTCTCTCCAGACTAAACTGTGACCTCAGAGGCCTTGTCCAGGGCTGCATGGTTAAGTAGAGGCCTCAATCCTCCCATCTCCAGACTCATTATCAGTGACAAAACTGGGCCCATACCACATACTTTATGGAAGCCAAACCTACCTTTTCATGCTGGGCTGATGCAGACTGGGAATCTGCAGCCGACAGGTGGAGGGAAAACCAAAGTAGTATTACAAGGACATGGATATATAAAAGTAAACATATGTGTTTGTGATCCTTATGTACTATTACAAGAAAAAGAATAGTGGAAACAAAATATGTTCTCAGCACTAATTGTTATCTGACCCATTGTATATTGCCTGAACATCCTTCCAATGACTCCACAGTAGTGATCAAGGACAGGATGCCTGGAGTTCGGCTTCCAGTCAATCTAACAGAGCCATGGTATCATTCACTTAGTTCTTTTCTTATAGAGACCTTAATTTAAAAATTTATCAATTGGACCAAGAGGATGCTTGGATAAATTATAGCAGGGATAACTGACCATACTTTTTTCACTCACACATATATAAAAATCATAGATAGGTGGAGGTGGAGAAAAATGGTGAGTGAAACAGGCCTGTGGGACCCAAGTCATTTATTTACCTGTAGAATGCCACAAGTAATGCCCAATCAAGTCCTTGTCATCTGACTTCCTTCCTGGAGCCCTCCTCTAGGTACCCAGTCTCTCAAATGTAAAGCTTAATAAGCTGAACTTATAAATGGAATCATTTTTCCATCATCTGTCATCAAACTTGAATATAAAAGGCTTTTCCCCTCATATATAAAATAAATCAAAACAATAATATACCAAGCCTAATTACCCATGTTCTTGACAAACTACAGAATTTCAATAGAAAGTAAAAACTACCTATACAAACTTAGTACCAAAACCTTAAAAAGAATCGCTGAAGTTTGTATCTTTCTTTGGGATAAGACACCTTTTGTTGAGTGTCCTTACCTTTGTAGCCTAAGGAAAATGTTTTATTTTAAACCCAAATGCTTTAAAACTGCCTCTTCTAAAGTCAGTGGGTCTGTTATGGTTGCTTATTACACAGTTCAGATTCAAGGAGAAGGACTTCAATCTCTCTGTGAAGAGGATGAGCTCATCTCAGCCAGTAAGATCGCTTCGGTAACGCGTGACTTTCCAATGTTGACACAGCAGCTCTGCTTTAATTTCACAGCTCTCCGGGCTACTGGGCCAGGTTCATGCCCAGCACAACCCTGGAACTGGGGTAGACTAAGATCCCATTCAAATGCATCACACAGAAGGTTTCGGCCTTGCAGAAAACACCAGTGATTTTATTCATGGATCCAGAACATTTACCCAGAACACAGTACATTTGTTTACAACATTATTCTACCATTAGGGTTTAGTCAGACATTCAATACTATTCCAGCAGGAGACATTACTTCATCATATTCCACTTTATTTCTTCACTTATTTCACAGCCCCTAAGATAGCAAGAGTCCTCACAGAAGAGCACCTGGCGATGAAGCTCTTTGGGACCCAGATGGGCACTGGACAACTCCTGATTGAGCCTGCATTCTCGACCCTGCTTCCTTCCCACCCCTTCCTTCACCTGGAAGCTCCTGGGTCTTAGAAGTCGAGATTTTCCCTTGGCTGGAGTTAAAACTGAGACACCAGTACCTTCCCACAGACAGAAGGCAGGATGTTGAGGGACAGGGGAAATGCTTGCTCTTGCACGTAACACAGACAGAATTTCTTACCAGAGAGAATTTGCCACTGAATCTAAAGGAACTTTTCCTACTTAGCCTAATCCTTACCAGTCTGAGACATTTTACTCACTGCTGCCTTTCCCTTTCCCACCTTGAACGTTATCTGTGAGGCTGCCTGGGCTGCTCTGCTTTGACTTCTAAAGATAATAGTACAAGACATTCCAGTTGCCAGGTCACAGTGACATCTGTGCTCATTCCCTTAGCAACAGAGACTCTAGTGAGGAAGGACATAGATTTCCTCATAGGGAGGAGGGGAGAAGCGGGCACGATCCTCCTCTGCCAGCTGCGTCTCTCCTTGCCCATAAGCACCAGCGCTGGACCTGAAACAAAAGCAGAAAACCCAGGTGCATTACAACCCGAAGCCCCCTTGGAAGAATCGGTGACCCCATCCTGAGCAGCAGCCTGCAGAAGGGTCTACACTCACCACCACTGCCCCAGAGACCAGACACAGGCACAGAGCATGGCTGGGACAGCGGGCAGGGGAGCGGCCCCGGTACATGCGGCATACCTGCCATTTCCACTGTGCATGACAGAAGAGTAGTCCTCGCCCTCCACAAACTCAGCATTGTCCTGAGGGCAGATGGTGCAGTACTGAGGAGGGCTCGGCACGGCTCCTACTGCCCCTGGGAAGGGCAGCAGACCACAAGGGTTCGCCATGGACTGCAGGTAGGCGGCGTTCACCCCCATCGGCTCTTGAGACCCATAAGGAGGGGGGATGTACTGCACCACTGTGGCTCCATGGAAGGTGATGGGCTGGTTGATACCAGTGAAAACGAACGACTGTCCTCCTGACGTTTGCTCAGAGTCCAGGACCCTTTCCTCACTTTCTTTGCACAGCTGGCAGGAGAGCATTTTGAACTTGCACACAGAGATCAGGATGAACGTCACCCCGACTGACAGCAGGATGGGCCCGAGCAGCTGGGTCCACTCAAAGTGGGAGACCCCTTGATATTTGATCCAGCCCATGACCGTGAACGTGATCCCCACCAGTCCCAGAAAGATGCCTGAGAAAAGCAAGGTGGCTCCTGCCTTGTCGTCATCAGACACCTGGATGTCAGCGGTACTGGGAGTGTAGGGAGTCAGAGAAAACACATTGAGAGGGAAGTCATCTGGGTGGCTGGTGCTGGACTCCATGGCTGCTCGGATAGCACCCGCGTCTCCGAGGGGAATCACAGGCTCAGGCTAGTTATAAAAGAACTTTGGGCTCCTGTGCTTAACAGAGTATAACACGCAGAGGGCTGAACTTTGTGTAGATGAGTAAAGGTCTGACAAATGAAGCCTGAAGTTTGGTCAGGTTGCCAGCAAGTGGAGGTCTCCGCATTGCAAGTCAGTGGTAGGCTGTTTCTCTAAGCCACATTCACTCATTCAGAAGCCCCTTCTCAGGCCTCTCTGATGCCAGGAGCTGCTTTGCTAGCGCCTTGTGAAGCACTGTTGTGTGGCCCTATTTTGCCCTGTGAAAGCCAGGTTGGTAGAGTGGCAAAGCCGTCTCTAGCTGTGGAGTGGGGGGGACATGGATGTATCTACCACATGTTCTGGAGCCTAACCTAACTTTGCCAATGGATCACTGCATTAGAAATAGGTGAACACCTGCTACTTAAATGTATGCATATTCCTATCCACTTTAGGAATCTCTAGCTATAATGATGCTTGTCTTAGTTTCTGTTGCTCTGACAGAATTCCACAAAGTGCATAGCTTATAAAGAACAAAAGTTTATTTCTCATAGTTCTAAGGGCAGGCAAGACTAGTATCAAAGTGCCAAGGTTTGATGAGAGTCTGCTTGCTGCATTTAACATGGCAGGAGGTATTATATTGTGACAGCAAGGGAGTGTGTCAATTCATGTCTTCCTTCCCTTCTGCTGCTTATAAAGTCACTGATCCCATCATAGGGCCCCACTCCATGACTTCATCCATCCCCAATGGCTCCTTCGAAGGTGATACCTCCAAATGCCATCAACATATGAATTTAGGGATTATGAATTGGAGATGGGAGAGACACTTTCAAATCATGCCAATACTTAAGCTTTAATAACAGTTCTCACCACACCCTGAGGTCCCATTCTCTCTTGGCTAGCCTCATGTGGCTTTTGCTTTCTACAGTTGGAGAGTAGCTCCAACTGTGAGAGATGAAAGATGCCACAGGAAACTGTCCTATGCCCCACATTACATAAGCATCAAGTGTGACGTGGCTTAGACCTTCTCTCCATGGTGGCTATATAGCTCTTGGTCTCTAAGCAGAGGTGAACAGCTGTGTTCTTGAGTCTGTTCTGTTTCACAGCCAAACCCCGGCTGATTTAGCAGAAGGCAGCTTGATCTCTAATGACATGTGTCATCCTTCACAACCATAGAATTTCCAATTGAACCCATGGATTTTCTCCCCCACATAAGAGTTAGTAACTACAAGTTGCTTCCTTTCCTGGAAAGATTTTTCATTGAAACAGATATTTCTCTTTTATGGGTAAATGTGATCTTAGCTTCCTTTTTTTTTGGCAGAACCATGGATTGAACTCAGGCCCTTGAGCCTGCCAGGGAAGCCCTTATTCCACTGAGCTATCTCCCTGGTCCCTTAGCTTCCTTTCCCAGAAAGCAAGAGTACACTCTTTGTTCAAGGAAGGGCTTCCTGAATGTCCCCAGTAGTAACAATCAGCAGGGCCCTTCTCACCCTCCATCCACATCCTTCATCCAGGAAGTTAGCATTATGGAGGAAAAAAGATACAAGGGCTCCTTGAGCCTTGTATCTCCCATTTCAGAAAGAAAAACAGAGAATCATAATTTGTGCCACAGTGTCATCTTGCTATGCAACAATATGTTGGTTTTTGTTCTTGTATGCAAATACACCTATGTATGAGAGGGTATTACAGATGCTAAATAACCAAAGGGGTGGACCGTACAGGCTGTTAAACTATTGTTGCTCAGGTTCAAGTTGACCTATCGGTACACTGTGCTTTTTAGGGATGGGACTAAGACTCTGAGAGCCACATTTCTGCTGGCAGCTGCCTTGCCATTAAGCATTGCCATAGGTGATATTTCAGGGAGGCTTCAGGGTAGCAGGAAGGAGCGGGCTTTGCTCCTTGTTTTATTTGCTATTTTTCTTTTGCCATCCAGCAAGGTTCCTATGACAGTAACAGTTGCTTCCAATTTCCAGCTTGTTTCCTCCTCCTAGCCTAATCAGACCCCTCAGAGTGCTGGTACCAGCTGGAAAGGGTCAGCTCCATGATCATCTCCTCCAAGCTCTTGCTTCAGGTAACCCATTGCTTCCCAGTCCTAGGTGAGGTAGTGTCTTCTGATTACCCCAATGTTTTCGTTGTAACTCTTTAATTTTCTGATACCCATTTAACCAATTCCCTAGATTACTTTCTCTTCATTAGAAACTATAGGTACGTTTCTGCATTCTTGAGTGGGTCCTGTCTAAAGCACAAAAGGAGACGGCAGAGTTAGTCACAGAGCTGAGATGAGGCCTGCGGACTGTAATAGAATCCTGCTGTACCTGTGATCTCTAAAACATCGCAGTCTTCAGGGCTGTCCTTCCGTATACATGATGCCCCTGGAGACATTACCTAATTGTTCCCATTATTGGGAATCTGAATTGATAAACCACTATTAATTTGATATATTGTGGTTTTTGCTCTTGAAAACTTATTTGAATTTTTCACTACTCTTCATTTTTAAAATGTGAAAATTATTTATTGTCATGCAAAAAGGAAAAATTTCTGTCTCCCCAGTGCATTGTTTTCTACATCCTAACAGTGTAGGTTGTTCTCAGTATGCAGATTTCCAGACTCCATGGGACATTGGTGCATCAGAAACCCTCGATGTGGAGCCACAAATCTGCACTTTTTATGAAAGTCTCAGGGGATTATTAGGTTTATTAAACAGTGAGGCCCCTGAGGTTATGGTGAAATGCTATTGTACTGAATATAACAACTTGGGAAACTTGTCCAATGGCCAGGCAATTTCTCTCTGTCTGATATCACAATATTTTTAGAACCAAAACACCCATGAAAGGAAGTATTTTTGTATTGTTCTGATAACCACTATAGGCTGATGACAGCAGTGATAAGCAGACATGCAGAAGAGGTGAATGATACCATGGTCTTGTGATCATTATTAAGCATTTGCAAAAGATAAACTTCTCAAAAAAAAAAAAAAGAAGAAGAAGAAGCTAAGTCGCTGTTTTTATTTAGCAAGCCTGAAGTTCTCCCTGTTCTTTGAGTCAGTCTCTCTTAAATATTCAGAAATATTCATGCACTGGGAAATTGTTTTGAGACAGTACCTTGCTACACAGTTCAGGCTGGCCTTGAACTCACTATGTAGTCCAGGCTGGCCTTGAACTTGTGGCAATCCTCCTGCCTCAGCCTTCCAAGTGCTGGGATTACAGGTGTGCACTACCATGCTTGATGACACACTGAGAATTCTGCTAAGTACTGTGAGAGACTATGGCCAGGGACCCATAAATACCCAAGTTATGCTGCCCAACCTCCTATCTCTTCCCATTACTTCCCCATAGGAGACATGGAACAACTTTACTACTGTAGGGTTTGATGTACAGAGAACCCCCAAAGCAGGGAGTGTGCTTCATTGGAGCATATGGTCAAGACTGAAAGCCTCCCTTGAACTTGACCACAAGAAAACACAGGAAAGGTGAAAGCTATGGGGGAAAATGAGTAGAGAGTTTATGAAAAATGGTTGTCTATTGGCCTAAAGGCCTAGCCTCTTACCACATAAAAGAAGGAGGTAGAAAAGATGCATTCATGTAAGTTAGTACTTGGATCACATACCTAGTTTCCAAACAGGGTCAATCAGTCTAGAATATAAACAAAAACATCTATAAGTACTCCTTCCAGAGACTAGCTTAAGATAGAAGCTTTTCTCATCCAAGTATATCTTTGGTTAAAAAATGAATTCTTCCATGGTAAAATTTTTAGTAGATTCAAAAGACTGTCTCAAATCACTTATAGTGTCAGGGATCAAGTGAGTCTCTTTATTCAGTTTTCAATCATTTTTATTCTAAGGATAACACATACAATAAAAATACCCAATTTTCTCTTACAGTTGTTGTTGGGGGAATATTTAGCATTGAAACTTGAAAAATACTGGTCAACTAAGCTATCTTTATGAACAACCTTTGTTACTGAGCTGAGTTATTCAATCTGCTTTATCCAGAATTTCATCCTATATAGTGGTAGGATAATTCTTTAATATATGAAAATAATAATCAACTCTGAGTTTGTAAAATTTGGTTTATTTTTCAAAGTTATTAGTTATCCACTTTACATTTATTGAAAGTACATACACTCAACATGCTATTTCCTTTTTAACAAAACTTACTATTTAATTCCTTTAAATAAGAAAACCCAGGGCTGGGGATGTAGCTCAGTGACACAGTGCCTTCCTAGTAAGCGTGAAGTCCTGAGTTCGATTCCTGATACAAAAGACAGAAAAAGAAAACCCAATGGCAAATATTTTGAGGTAGTGTTACCAATGAATTCAGTGTATGCTGAAGAAATCTCAGGACCTTGTCTTTTTGAAAATTTCTGTACTAGTTAATCCCTGGGACTGTCTTTGAATGTAACATTATACATGGAAGTTGTTACCATTACAAATGGGCTCCTCGGCCGTGCTGGCCCTGCCCCCAGGGCACACTAAAATGACAATTGAGACTGGGTGTGGGGGTGCACACCTGTAATCCCAGCTCTTGGGAAGCTGTAAACAGGCAGATCACTATGGGTCCGATCTAGTAGTGAGTCCCTAAACACCCTGTAGACCTTTCCGTAAAATAGACAAAATACATAAATAAATAAATGGGCTCCTCTCAGGCTCTAGCTGCAGCAGAACTAAGTAAATTAGTGACAAAATGGCAGTCTTTAAGATGCAGTAACTGTGACGAATGAAAACTACTCAACCAAAAGCAAATGCCTAGAAATACTGAGACTGAGGCAGGAGGATTGCCACAAATTCAAGGCCAGCCTGGACTACATAGTGAGTTCAAGGTCAGCCTGGACTATGTAGCAAAGTACTGTCTCAAAAAAAAAAAAAAAAAAATTCCCAGTGTATGAATATTTCTGAATATTTAAGAGAGACTGACTGAAAGATCAGAGAGAACTTCAGGCTTGCTAAATGAAAGCAGGGACTTAGTTTCGTGATGAGAAGTTTATCTTCTACAAATTTTTACATCTGATGAACTATCATTTAGTGTATCAGTTATTCAATGAGTTGATCCAGATCCACTTGACATGAATAAGGAAAAACCTATAAAATAGCTACTTCATTAATGTCTGAGCTTTTGTCAAGATGATTATAAGTTAGTCTCGGTCTCACAAATTTTTCAAAATGGATTTTTAGCACATTAAACCATACCTTTTGGTTAGAGGACCCTTTTATTTTTCTCTTCCTCTTTTGACCTACGTTTTTCCTCAGCCATGTCCAGAGAGCCACACCTCGCTGAGTTCCAGCTCGTGTTTAATCGCTGGAGTGACTGCAGCTTACCTTTAGGAGGGCCTAGCTTTTCATTAACACTTCAGACACCTACTGCCAGACTTTTTCCTTGGCGTAGGCTTACACGTTTCATAAAAATGGAATCACATTACAGTTTACTTTTCTTCACCTCTCCTGCTTAATGCACACCATCCTTCCCAAATCCATACAATATAACTTCTCCAACAAGAATGACTGATGCAACACGACTGGCGGTTTCTTCAATAGAAACTGTCAAGGGTTTAGTACCTTTGTTTTTCCACAATAAAAAAACATGTTTGAATAAAAATTCAGGATCAATAAGTCTTAAAACTTTGGTATGGTAATGTCTTGGCAAATATGTGGGAGAACATAGACCTTTAAATAGGATTAGAGAAAATATATCTTCTTATAACCTCTGAGGGGAGCAATTTGGCAGTTTCAAATGCATGAACAATTGAATTAAAGAAGGCACAAATATTTTCCTTAGAAATCTCTGTATGTAGGATGGGGATGGGGATATTTAATCCTAAAAATTCACTAGCTGTGGACTGGTTCAACAAATTCTGGTTGTAAACAATGAGGTACTGAACATAGTTTTGGGTTTTTTTGGTTTTTTTTTTTTTTAGTACCAAGGATTGAACTCAGGACCCTGTGCTTGCCAGGTAAGCACTTATTCTACCGAGTTATCTTCCTCGGCCCTGAACATAGATTTGCACCAGCAAATCCAAGGAGCTGGAAGCTTCTGAAGAGGAGCGGATCACACAGTCCAAGGCCAAGGCCAAAGGCATGAAGACCTCCCGGAGAGTCGCTAGTGCAAATCTGCTTTCAAATACTGAAGGATCTAGAGTCTGGTGCTTAAGGTCAACAGCAGCAGCAATAAATAAATAAATAAATAAATAAATAAATAAATAAATGCACCTGCTCAACAAGGATCGAGTGTGGGTAGCTACAAGAGTCCCCTTCCTCTCTGTTTGTTCCATCTGGGTCCCCAGCCTATTGGCCAGTATCACCCACAGCCATCACAGAGACTCTATTCAGGGACCTGTACACCAAACTTCCCTGGAAACGTCTTCTCAGGCATGCTCAGAAATAGGCTTTGCCCATTTTTCAAGCTTCCCTCAGTCCAAGTCAGGTTGACAGAATTAACCATCATAAGTAACTCTATTACTATTCAAGAGCAGGTCAGGTCTGGATAAACAGGTAGGAATAATCTCTCAAACAGGTTGCTTACTAAAAAAAAAAAAAAAAAATGGAGTGAATAATGTGCTTCCTGCACTACCATTTGCAAAGGGAGAGGTACCTTTGTATGTAGGAAATGCCAATCAGCTGAGGTTTCTTTTTGCTCAACTCAGAAACTAAATCGGCAAAGCACAGCTCTGCTAGCAGCCCTTTCGCCCCACCAGTCAAAACTGATTGATGCTGGATGCCATTGGCTAACGCTGCTGGTCTCAGCAGCTGCCAACCACCGGTGTTCAAGACCAGCCTGTGCCTACCCTACCAGGAAATGAATCCTGAGCAGATCTACAGGACCATCAGAGCAAGGCTTTCTTTTAATAGAGGCTGTACGACAGCACAGGACATCAGTGCACCAGAGGGCCCCTCCTAGACTAACCCAAGAAGCTTGAGGGGAATGCTACTTACACTTACACTCTTGATGGTCCAAGTGTGAGCCTGGGGTTGCTTCTGATTTGGACCTGCTGAATGGTCCAAGTGCAGGCCTGTGATTGGTCCAAGACCTCCAGGATAGCTGCAGTTGTCCTAGCTGCAGTTCAGGGAAAGGGTGTGGGGAGGCAGGAGCTGTTTGATGGACAGCTGTCACATCTTTGCAAAACGGCGGGTCCCAAACTGGGCAAACTTAAAGAGGGCTAGCTGTGTTCAGCACAGCTTATTGGGCTTGAGGAGGTTGGGAATGTTAATACCTGGTGCAGATCCCTCCATCC
Source organism: Octodon degus (assembly GCF_000260255.1). Lineage (NCBI taxonomy): Eukaryota > Metazoa > Chordata > Mammalia > Rodentia > Octodontidae > Octodon > Octodon degus. Next base: position 646,062 of record NW_004524753.1, on the reverse strand, counting down.
CTGGTCTTTGGCACTAAGGGTGTCTCCCACATCCCCCAAGATCAGCAGCAGCCTTCCCTAGAGAGGTGGGAATGGAGAAGCAGCACTCTAGCTGACAGCTAAGCTGCCCCTCTGCTGGAACATCTTGGAGGAGAGTGGCCACTACCTATCAGGGAGTACACCATGGCGAGTTCTCACAGCCCATCCTGGGGAGGGGACCAAGCAGGAGTGAAGAGGTGCTTGGCGGAGTGGCTTCACAGCCAAGCCAGGCTCCCCAGTTGTCATATGGAAAAGGGAGAAAATCAGATGCTTCTGATCTGTCTCGTATATGCATGAAATATAATGAAAGACACACACTGAACTGGAAAAGCAGGCACTTGAGCTCAGCTGGGCTCTGATGGAAGCACCCATAGGAGCTTTCGGGGATGGCTGCTCCAGGACAGGGCTGGGTTTCCAGAGGGAGTGTCCTGGGCATGGAGGGTGGAAGCTGCGTGATGTTGAGCCCCGCAAGTTCACCTCATCTTACTCCTCCAGTACGTGACTGGGCCAACCCAGACACAGAGCAAGGGAATTAGATTCTGGCTCTTTATGGGAAGAATGTCAAGGTCACTTTGCAGACAGATACATGGGACAGGAGATAGCACTGCCTCTTTGCAAAATACAATTCCTCACAGGAGGATATTTACTTTCCATTGTTTAGTCTGTGGTAGTGCTTGGACCCTTTGTCTATGTCAAGATCCAAACGTTTCCTAGGAGTTCTGATCAACCATATTCAGATACTCATTCACTTGCTGTTGGTTAGTTACCTCACCCCCATCAATAATATCAGATTCTGAATTTTCCTGACTTTCTAGCATATTTTCACTGCTTTTCAGACTTAACACATGACATTTCTCGTTTTAACCACCAGCCCACATCTCTAGTTAAAAATTATAATGTTGAAAGGATGACAGTTCCGACAGACTGATGAAGAATGACAGTAAAACCACAAAAGCAGAATTTTCTGAGATTATTAGAGAACTGTGGTGGGAGTGCAACTAAGGATGGCTGTGTCTTTCTGAAGAAAACATTTGCTTGGACACACTGTGGTCAGAATAGCTTTGGGGACTCTCTCTGTCTCTCTCTCTCTCTATCTCTGTCTTTCTATCTCTCTCCCTGTCTCTGTCTCTCTCTGTCTCTCTGTCTCTGTCTGTCTCTCTGTCTCTCTGTCTATCTCTCTTTCTATCTCTCTGTCTCTGTCTCTCTGTCTATCTCTCTGTCTCTCTATCTGTCTTTCTATCTCTCTCTGTCTCTGTCTCTCTCTGTCTCTCTGTCTCTGTCTGTCTCTCTGTCTCTCTGTCTATCTCTCTTTCTATCTCTCTGTCTCTGTCTCTCTGTCTATCTCTCTGTCTCTCTATCTGTCTTTCTATCTCTCTCTGTCTCTGTCTCTGTCTCTGTCTCTTTGTCTGTCTCTGTCTCTCTCTCTCTCTCTCTCTCTCTCTCTCTCTCTCTCTCTGTCTCACTCTCTCTCTTTTGTGGTACTGGGGATTGAACTCAGGACCTTCCACTTGCAAGGTAAGTGCTTATTCTACTGAGCTATCTCCCCGGCCTCTCTCCTCCTTCTCCTTCTCCTTCTCCCTCTTCTTCCTTCTCCTTCCTTCTCCTTCTCCTCCTCCTCCTCCTCTTCCTCCTTTTTCTCCTCCTCCTCCCCCTCTCCCCCTTCCTCCTCAGGCCATCAGCCTTCAGTGTCACCTGTTTCAGCCACAACGTGGGCCATAATCACATGACAAACAGGGAATTTGATTATGTTTAAAGTGTCTTCCCAAACACTTGGATAAAGATGACACTGTGTGTGGTGTCCCCTATCTGCAGTACATGGGGTGGGGAGCCAGGACTGGCGCTCTCTGACTCATGTGGCAGCACAATCAAGGTCCTGAGGACATGGACCCATAGGCTCAACTCTGCTCACGCTGTTAATATGAGAGGAGCACAGTCAGAAACCTACTCAGAAACCAGGAGCTAGACCTGTCTGAGTGTCCCTGGAAAGGCAGGTACTTCGTGACATGCCTGGCCATTAGGGGACAGTGGTGAAAGCCAGAGATGCTGGACATGGTGACTCAGGGTAGCCCTGCCCTGCTGTGTCCTGTGCCTTCAGGGGGTGAAGCAGAACTGTAGATTTGTAGGGAGCCTGGCAAAGATGGGGTGATCTTTTTAGCCGGCTCTGCCCCCTTGGAGAGGCAAGAAAATTAATACCTAGCAATCACACAGGGTAGAGAAGGCGTGAAACCTTAATGCTAAGAACTGAGTCTCCATTTAAATGAATGTCAAATGTCTATAATCACTTAAGAAGAAATATCTGGGGGAAATCTTGGTGGTAGGAATTATATCCTAACCTATTTTATTTATTTGAAGTGTAACTGGCTATGGCAGCAGATGGTCTTTTTCACCTTGTACAATAAAAGGAGAGATTGGATCGCAGCTCTGCTACTGTAGTTGTACTGTTATTCCATTGAAAATCAGAACTATGGCTCCCTATTTTACATTTTACTTTGTTTCGGGGTGGCATGACTATTTGGGGTGGGGACTGCCGCTGCATTACGCCTTCCCCTAGCTTGAGCGTCCCTGTATCCTGGTGCGGGGCAGGACCTCCGAGTTATTGCTGATTGACCTCAAAAGCAAGAAAATGGGGTATCTGACTTCCTTGCTGCCCTGAAGGACACTGTTCTGCTAACATGCTTGTAAACAGCTCTTCCAGGAAGGGCATGTGCTTGTTGACAGAGGAGCCGCCTGCGGCTGTGGCTAGTGTCTGCCGAGGCGGCCCGCAGGCCATGTCACGGTGCTCTGGCAACCTTTAGATCTGTTTTCCCCCACTGAACTGACATCACCTTGATGGGAGTGGAATTTAGGTCACAGCCGCTGCCATTTCCAGAAAATGATGAGGTGGGCCTCCCTGAGACACAGCTCTTAGGTTAAAGACTTTGAGGAGAGCATAGATCGGTGATAGAAAGCAGTCCACTTCTGAACTCAGGGGTTTGTGGACTTGTGCATTCGCTTTTCTACTGAAGGATGCCCCATACAGAGACTTAAAACTACATTCATTTATTTGCTCATGGTTCTGTAGGTCAGGTTTTCACCCGCAGCTTCTGGAGGGTCAGGGAAGAATCCATTTCAGGAATCCACTCAGGCTGTTGGTAGAATTCATCCCTGTGCACACACAGGACTGAGGTCCCTCTCCCTTGCCTTAGTCCCTTTCTGCTCTTAGAAGCTGTCAACATTCCTTTTGCTTTGTCTGTCTCCAGCATGAGGCCAGCAGCAACAGTTCAATGCAGGTGAAGCTTTTGGAGCTTCAAATCTCTGGGGCTTTCCCTTTGTACCTTCCTCTTCTGCCTCAGAAGCCATAGAATGACCTCTGGCCTTAAAGCCCCATGTGATTAAACTGCATCTACCTGGATAATCCCTGTTTAGGTCAATTGTAACTTTCAAATCTATGTAGAAGAGACTCCCCACCCCCAAATATTCATGCTATCATCAAGATAAAGTAAAATGTAAAATCTAAAGAGATAATTTTATGACCACAATATAGCTAGCCATTCAACTACTCTTTCTATGGCAAAGGGCGAACATAACCATCTGCTGCCATAGTCAGATAAATTTCTGGTTAGTCCTTTCCCTAGGTTAATGATGTCACACATACCTATGCCTCAGTCACTCTTCTGAAGACAGTTCCTTCCTACCTCAGAAGGTTTTGAGGGTCAAGTGAGAGGGCACAGGAAAGACAGAAGACCCTTGGCACCCATTGTCCCATTGTTAGGGACAGCAGGCTGTGGGATCATTCATGGAGTAGGGTAGTTTTAGAATCCTGCCCTCTATATCTGTCTATGTGGTTGGGAGCCAAAGAGGGTTATTGCAAGTGATTCCACTAGACATGCGTATCCAGGCTTCATCAACATTGCTTAGACTGCGTAATGACACAGCAGTGGGTCTGATGAGCCTTACTGTGAGCAGCTTACACTAGGCAATGGGGCTCTTCTATAGTTTTAGAATGTTCTCAAAAGGTCTATGTGTTGGAGACAGGTCCCATGTGGCAATGTGGAACCCTTAAGAGGTGGGGCAGGGTAACTAGGTCATGGGGGCCATCATCCTTGAAAGTGTATCTGTAAGCTCAAGTCTATAATCCCAGCACCTGGAGTCAATTACAAAGGTAAGCCCACTAAATTACAACAGGCTTCTCAACGCAAACCTTAGGAGCCAGGAGAGCTTGGAGTGAAGTGTATCAAGCTCTCCAAGAAAGAGCTTCTAACCTAGACTGATATATTTTGCAAAACTATTTTTCAAAATTGAGAGAGACATAAGGTCTTTCAGTGACAAAGAGCATCTTAAGAAATTCATGATCACCAAGCCAGCACTCAAAAACATTCCCAAGGATATCCTAGAAAGAATAATGAAGCCAATGGTACCAAAGCGCCTAAAAGAACAAATACATCAGGCATGGTGACAAGGTAAGCAGATGGGATAAACAGAGAATCAGCAACAGGAAAATAATGCAATGACAGGAGTAAGTCATTTCCCTGCAGTAAGAACTCTCCATATGAATGGCCTCGTTTCCTCAACTGAAAATACGTACAGTGGCAGAACAGATCAAGAAATGAAACTCAAAAGTATGCTATAAACATGAAACACGTTTAAACCCAAAAGAAATTTATAAGTAAAAAATCAAAGAACAGAAAACAATATTCCATATAATGGGAACCCGAAATCAAGCAGGAATAGCTGCCTTTTTTTCAGCCAAAGTGGACTTCAAGCCAAAACTGGTAAAAAGAGACAAAGAAAAGGTTACTACATATCAGCTAAGGGAACAAAGAGTGTAACAGACAACCGTAAACCTATATGCACCAAACATCAAATCACCCAACTTCATAAAACAAACACTACTGAAAATAAAACAACAGATAGGGGGCCCGCCCATTAGCTCAGTTGTTGAAGTGCCTGCTTAAAGGAGGCAGTCAGTTTCTTTGAGCGGTGGCTCCATTCCCACATACTCAAGGCAACCCAGACCAGCGCTGCTGCAGGTCAATGGGGAGCTAAAAAAAAAAAACAGATAAAAATCAAAACAATTATAGTGAGGGAACCTCAGTATACCACGTTACAAATAGATCAACTAGACAAAAAGAAAACAACAAAGAAATATCAGAGATGAATCATATCTTCAAACACATGGACTTATTGGGTAGATAAGTGTTCTACCCAACAACAGGACACACATTCTTTTCAACAACACATGGAACTTTGTCCAAAATAAGTCACACAGCATGGTTAAGTAAATGCAAAAGAATTAGACTTATCGTATGGATGTCATAAGATTATAATACAATGAAAGTAGATAGCAATAGCAAAACCTCAGGAATTATGGAAATTATACAATATGCTTAACTAATCAAAAAGTCAACCAAAAAAATCAAGGAAAAAATTAAACACCTCCTATAATCAAACAATAAATGCCAGTACAATATACAAGAACTTCAGGGACACAAGTAATATAGGAGAGAGAGTGAGATAGAGACAGAGACAGAGACAGAGAGACATAGACAGAGAGAGATACACAGAGACACACAGAGAGAGGAGGGAGACAGAGAGACAGAGAGTTTTTATCTCTGTGTGTGCCCATCTGAGAAACAGAGTGAACACAAATAAACTAATGATGCACCTTAAGGTCCTAGAAAAACAAGAACAATCCAAATCTAAATCCAAATTTAGCACAAAGAATGAATGAAAATGAATCAACAAAACAATACCAAGAATCATTGAATCAAAGAGCTGGTTCTTCGAAAGAATAAAAAATAGATATAAGCTCTTAGTCAATCTTACCCAATCTTACTCTAAAAAAAGAAAAGAAAAGACCCAAATCAATGTAATTAGACATGAAAAAGGTGAAGTCACAATGGACACTGCTGAAATCCAGAAGAGTATGAGTAGCTACTTCGAACATTTGCATTCTTAGTAAGTTGCAGAGAATCCAGAAGAAATGAATAGGCTCTTAGATACATATAAATAATCAAAACTTAATTAAGAATATATCAAAACTCTGAATAATTCAATTACAGACAATGAATCTGAAGGAATAATGAAACCCTACCAACTAAGACAAGACCAGGATCCAATAGATCCACCACTGAATTTTTCAAGAAATTCAGGAAAGATCTAACTCCAATAGTCCTCAAACTCTTCAATGAAATTAAAAGGGAAGAAGTACTCCCCAGATCATTCCTGGATGATACTATTATTCTGGTTCCAAAACCATAGAAGGACCAAATAAGAAAGAGAATTACAGGCCCATCCCTTTAAGAAACAGATGCAAAATCTTCAAGGGCAGGCCAAATAGCTCAACAGATTAAAGCACCTGCAAGCAGGGACAGGGGCCCAGGTGGGGGGCTGGAGAGTGTTCAATCCACAGGCCTGCCATGCCAGTCCCGCCCCCAGAGTGCGCTGAGATGACGATTGAGACTG
>NW_004524753.1:637475-638705 GCF_000260255.1 Octodon degus | reverse complement strand
AAAGGTTTGTTTAGCTCACAGTTAGTGGAGGTTTCAGTCCATACTTGGCTGGCTCCAAAGGAAAGCGGCACATGGCAGAAAGCATCCATTCATAGAAGCAGCAAAAAAACAAGACAACAAAGGGAGGAGCAGCTGAACAGTGGCTACAGAGAGCAAGTCTGTCTCCCTTACGTTGCATCCAAGCTATCTGCCCCAAGCAGGATGTAGCACTCACATCCATAATCCCAGCAGCATTTACACCCATAATCCCACTGGATCATGAGTTAATCACAAACTCTAGAAGTCTACCCCGTGACTGCATGGGGCTTTGTGGGGGACAACTAGATACAAACCATAACAATAACCAAATTCAATAAAGTAGCAGGATAAAAAATCAACACACAAAAATCAATGGTGTTCCTAAATGCCAATAATAAATTCACCAAAAAAAAAAAAAATAGAAAAACAATATCATACACAATAGCATCAAGGTAAATAAATACTTGGAATTTAACTGAACCAAGGAAGTAAAAGACCTCGACAACAAAACTATAATACTCTGAAAATGGAGATCAAAGAGGACATCAGAAAATGGAATGATATTCCTTGTTCCTGGGTGGATAGAACCAATATTGTCAAAATGGCCATATTTCCAAAATTGGCATACCAATTTCACATAACATTAATATTATAATCAAAATACCAATAGAACTACTCATAGAACTAGAGAAAACAATCCTAAAATTCATATAGAACCAGAAGAAGCCCATAACAGCAAAAGCAAGCCTGGGCACAAGAGCAAAGCGGGAGGCTTCACAGCCCAGGACTTCAAGGTATACTATAAAGCTACAGTGATAAGAACAGCATGGTACCAACACAAAAACAGACATGTGGCTCAGTGGAACAGAAGAGAGAATAAAGAAACAGGCACAGATGCATCCAACTATCTGACCCTCGATGAAGGGCCCAAAACATACCCTGGGGAAAAGATAGCCTCTTTAATAACCCGTGTTGGGAAAACTGGCTGTCCCCATCCTTAAGGTTGAATCTAGGTGTATATCTCTCACCATGCACTAAAGTAAAATTAAAATGGATCAAAAATATGTTTAAAGCAGAAGAAAGTGATCTACTACAAAGTAAAATAGCTGAAACTTTTGAAGACATAGGCATAGGCAAGGATTTTCTGAACAGAGACCCACTTGAATAAGAAATATTACCAAGAATCAACAAATAGGATCATAGCAAATTTAA
>NW_004524753.1:633812-636650 GCF_000260255.1 Octodon degus | reverse complement strand
AGATAGAACTTTTGCCAAAGGTGAAAGGGTCTGGCCCGAGTACAGGCTGCTAAATTATCTTGCCCCGATCCAACATGGCTGAATCCCCAAAACAACAGCTTATCTTCCCGATGACCACTTCCTCCTCCCCAACACCAGCCCTGGATACAACTTCCTCTTACTTTTCCCGCCCACACCAAGGAGCGTCCAATCAGCTCCTTATACGTCACTGACCCCGCCCCTCAAACTCCTCCCCTAGCAAAAGTCCATAAGGTCTCATCCTCCCTGTCTCAGGTCAGGGATCAGCCCACCTTCCTGCCCTCCATCCTCTGCATGTCTTCAGAGTTAATTAAGGCTCCCCTTCCCTACTTACTTTTGCTTCTCTGCTGCGTCGCCACCACTGCTGCTGATAAAACATAACAAACAGGAAGGGAACCAGGAAATGGCATGAAGGTAAAAGGAGGAAAAGAGAAGATAAAAAAATAAGTAAGATACATTATGTAAATACCAACTTCTCACAAGGAATGTAATTGTTATATATGGTGAACATACACAGATAAAAATAAATATTTGATTTTTAAAAAAATCACAGATTTTGGAATCTTTTCTGCAGGGAAATCCTAGCAAATCAATTAACTAGTAATGGAATTGAGTCAGCTGCTAGGGCTCTCTTGGCCTTGATTTCCTCCTTTATTAATTCAGCACCAAAAATAGGAAGTTTATGAAGATCAAGAATAAAAGATACAGAGAAGACACTTAGCAGAGTAAACTCAGTGGCCACAAGCTGTAATTATGTTACATTTTTTTTGAAACTTTCTCCTTAGGCATTGGAGAAGTCAGGTTCTTAGAGGGCCTCCTCAGGAAGTCCAGAAATTCATAGCTCTGTGAGGCTCTGGGACCTGGGGATTCACTGCTTCTAGGGCCCCAGGCAAAGGGGAACCTCTTGGATTCTTAGTGCTGCCTAAATCCTAGAGTATGGGACCAGCAAGATAGCTCAGCCAACTAAGTGCCTGCTTTGGAAAGTGCAGGGACCAGGGTTCAATCCCCGGACCCGCATGCCACATGGCCCCTGCCCCTGGGGGGCACTGAACAGGTGACAGAGTCCAGTCATGGTGGCCCATGTCTGTAATCCCAGCGCTGAGGAGGCAGAAAACAGGAGGATCGCTAGGAGTCCAAGCTGCATAGTGAGACCCTGTACCAAATACGTAAAAAAGAAAATAAATCCTAGACTGTGAAGAAAGACACACGTGCATAATCCCAGAACTCTGCCCTTCTCCTCCCCTCAGAAGCTCAAACTACAGAAGTACAACGTCACACTACATGGTAAATACAAAAGCATGTCCTCGGAAGCCGCGATGCCTAAAGGGAGAAAAGGAGGCCACAAAGGCCGAGCAAGGCAATAAACGAGCCCTGAGGAGATTGATGCCCAGCTGCAGGCTGAAAAGCAGAAAGCCAGGGAAGAAGAGGAACAAGAAGAAGGTGGAGATGGGGCTGCAGGTGACCCCAAAAAGGAGAAGAAATCTCTAGACTCTGAGGAGAGCGAGGATGAGGATGAAGACTACCAGCAAAAACGCAAAGGTGTGGAAGGGCTCATTGACATCGAGAACCCCAACTGGGTGGCACAGACAACCAAAAAGGTTACACAACTGGATCTGGACGGGCCAAAAGAGCTGTCAAGGAAAGAACGAGAAGAAATTGAGAAACAGAAAGCAAAAGAACGCTACATGAAAATGCATTTAGCTGGTAAGACAGAACAAGCCAAGGCTGACCTTGCCCGGCTGGCAACCATCTGGAAACAACGGGAAGAGGCTGCGAGGAAGAAGGAAGAGGAGAGGAAAGCAAAAGATGATGCAACTTTGTTGGGAAAACAGATGCAGTCACTTTCCCTGAATAAGTAAGCGTCGCCTATGGGAAGAGAGGCCAGGGAACTGGGCCGCGCTGCCAGGACCGCTGCTGCGTCTCGTCCACCTTGTGCCCTGGCACTGCTGCAGCAGCCCCTCATGGCCAGAAACCCCCACTGCCTGGGGGGCCGCCTCTTCATCTTGGCACAGAAACTGTTCGAGGGTGTGGGGGGATGGGGGAGGGGGCAGCTGCTATCTTTTGAGACAAAAAGATGCAGGACAGCATTTCATATGTAACCATTTGAATGTTTTTGCTGGTTTTAGAATTCAGAACCCTGGTTGGGGGGTGCCTGGAGGTGGGTCAGAAGAGCTTCCATTTGTTTGGTAAATCGCACGTTAATAGGTGGCAGTGCCAGTGGCACCTGTTGGCACGTGCAGCCACCAGCCCCAGTCTGTGCTGCCTGGGTGCTTACTCGGAGAGGGGTTGTGCCCTGGGTCCCATGGCTTCTCTGTCCCTGGCCAGTGGCCTCCAACTGAGCCCTTTTCTCTGCCCTTCCTTGCCCCATTCCCACATATTTGTCCAGGGCTACTACCCATTTTTAACCCAACCGATAGATCATTTCAAGAAACCTCCGTTGACTGTGCAGCACCCAGGCAAAACCTGCTCCACAAATCCAACTTGTGTATTTGGCAGATTAAACTTGACATTATCGGAAAAAAAAAAAAAACAAAAACATGTCCTCTAGAATTAGGAGCAAACAAGGAGGGCCCCTCCCACCAATCCTGTTCACTCCTGTACTTGAAATTTTACCCACAGCTATCAGGCAAACCAAAGAAACAGGATACAAAATCAACATTTGAAAATCAATAATTTTTCTATACATCAATTTTCTCAACTGAGAACAATTCCATTCATAATGGCTTTTAAAAAAACTGAATACCTAGGAATCACCTTAATCAAAGAGCTGAAAGACTTCTACAGCGAAAATCACAGAACATTAAGAAAAATTAAACTGAC
>NW_004524753.1:620666-633007 GCF_000260255.1 Octodon degus | reverse complement strand
TATATATCCATATAATATTAGGAGTAGGAGTACAGGGTGTACAGGGTCTCACTGCATAGATCGGACTCACAGTGATGCTCCCAAACTCTGGGATTACAGGCGTACACGCCACGACCACGCCCAGTCTCAGTCTCAGTCTCAGCGCCCCCTAGACGGCGCCCGCACGGCAAGCCAGGGGTTCGAACTCTCAGCCTCAGCGTCTGCTAAGCAGGCGCTTTAATCCACTGAGCTCTTTGGCCAGACTTTCATAAAATATCTTTTAAGCAAAGAACACGAAGGAGAGACTGCAGATCTGAGCACAGTCAGCAAGAGGTGGAGAGGGGACTAGAAGCACTCCGGAGGCCTCTGCCTGCCCCTCATCTTGGGGCTCTGCCTTGCACTGGTGCTTTCGCTTGTTTTGCAGCTCCGAGGGAACAGGCTGGTGGGAGCTGGATGGAATCAAGACGGGGCTCTGCAGTTCAGAGAGGAAGTGTGTAGTGGGGATGGCAGCACCCCGACTTCCCACCCTGACATCACAGGACAGAGCCTGAGGAAGGTCTGGGTGGGCCCTGCTGAGCAGAACAGCTGCCTCCTCCAACACCTGCTTCCTCCCTCAGCCTTCTGGTCTGTGGCTGTGCCGTGGGAGGCGAAGCAGAGGCCACCCAGCGCGGGTCGCTGCCGCCTGGAGTGAAATCCACCTTCCAGCCGCTGGCAGGCAGAGACGCTGGGCTGGGCCCTCTGCTGCTCCCCACCTACGGCCTGTCCCCAGGCTCCACGTGGCTCCTAAGCCTCGGTGCCACCAAGAGAGCTGCTGGGTCTGGCTGGGGACACCACTCAGAGGACAAGCACCGAAGCTGTCCTGCCGGTGTGCGTCCCCCGCTGGCCGCCCAGCTGCGCAGACACGTGCGTGATGTGGGGCTGGGCTCTGGCTGCGGCCTCAGCAGCTGCCGGGCTTGTCACTGCCCCATCAGATGTGAGAGTCAGGGCCGTCTCCTTCCTGTCCCCCCAGACTGTCCCCCAGCTCCACACAGGAGGAATCCCCCAGCAAGAGCTGAGCACACAGGAACGAACATCTGGAGGCCTTCGGGAAGGATTTTTTTTGTGTGTGTGTGCTGGCTCAGGCTGCCTTACAGGCGGGCCTGGTAAGGCATGAGGAGCTGGGGATCAATCTGCGGTACCCTGAGCCTGACTGCGTTTGCATAAGCAGGCACTTAAACAACTGAGCTAAGGGGTAAGCCCTTGGAAGGCTTCCTAGTTCAGAGTCGAGGCCCCGCCAGGCGCTCCCCGCTGCTCCTGCCCTCCAACGCTGTGTTTAATTCGTCAAGCGTCTTCCACCTAGGAGTCCATTCGGGCCCCTTCACGCCACCAGCATCCATGCAATAGCCCACGCTACAGGGACGTTCTTTCAAATGGCGCTGAGTAAAAAGTTAGGAGCTTGTTTAGTGAAATTCTTTATCGTTTCTAATTTTTTTATTATTTTTTATTTTTTTAAATAAAAAATGTATAGCATAACCTTAAAAATCTGTTAGGTGCCAAATAAGGGCTATGTAATGTATATACATGGAAAACGCACACGTTGTGGCTTCTTTCTAGGTCCCCTCCGCCCCCAGCTTCACGGACTGGATCAGCAGTGTGAATCTGGGTTAGTCCACTGATGGTTTAACGCAGGTAAACCAGGGTAAGGATGGTGGACATACTCATAAGGGAAAGCCAACCCTGGATGTGGGTAGCACCGACCACTAGCCTGGATGGAATAAAAAATGAGAGACAGAAGACCAGCTGCTTCCTGCCCACCATGCCATGCCACCCTGCCTCGGAGCCAGCAGACTAGGGACTGAAACCTCTACCATCTGTGAGCTGAATAAACCTTTCCTCCTCTAACTTGTGATTTTGTCACAGGATGAAAAACTAATTAAGACAGCACAAAAAATAATATTGACACTTTATAAAACTACACACCAAGGATAAATATGCTGACAGGATCAGCCGTCAGGGAGGACGGTGTTAGTACAGAGAATGAAGATGAAAGGAAGGCAGGAAGGGAAGGGGAGGAGAGGGAAGAATTTAATAATGATGTTAGTGGACCCAGTCTCGAGAAGGATAAGGTACCCTGCACTCTGGACTGGAAGTTCTAGGACAAAAGTTAGAAAGAGGGCTGGGGGTGTGGCTCAGTGGTAAAGTGCTTGTCTGGCAAATGCAAGGCCCTGGGTTCAATCCCCAGCACTGTTTCCCCAACCCCCCAAAAAAATGTAGGAAAGAAAGTAAGTCCTTGTCCTAACCCTTTCATTTCACAGATGTAAAAACTATGACTCAGAAAGACGAGGGTTTTTTTTTGTTTTTTGTTTTTGCTCTGGGGATTTATTGAGCTGACCAGTAGAAACCAGGCATTTAATATCCGCTCTTTCTTGTGTATGAAATTGCTACACAGGTACTTGCAATACTTCAACTCCTCCCTTCTAAGGAGTAATTTACCTAAGTCCGCTTTTAACAAGAGAGGTTGATCAATACTGGCCCAAGTCGTACCCTTTTCTCAGTGACACTCTCCTCCTCTGCTTAAGGACAGTGGCCTTGCAGCTCACCAAGGGATCCAGCTCACCTCCTCTTGAATGACTGGCCTGAGACAAGTGTCTTATGTGATGGCCAACTGCCCTAGACAGATTGCACGTGGACAGAGGGGCTTCCCAGGTTGCCAGACATCCAGAGCTAAAATCAGAGAAATCTGGGCCCATCGGGACACCTTGGAAGGAACAGACCTATGGCCTGTGGGGCAGGCTCAGAAGTGTAGCATGGACAATAGAGGCTCAGTTAGATCAGGCAAGCAAAACACATGGAAGCTGTTGTCTGAAGTAGAAGGATTGTGGTGTGAGAAACAGGCTAGGCATGTTAAGGAGAAGCGGTGCTGCCCTGTATTAGCAAAACTTAGGAGCAGAAATTTGGAGTAAGACGTGGACTTGGATGACCAAGAAGAGAACAAAGGCCCTGTCTTTGTTCAGAGTAGCAGAGAGGTCCCCTGAAGAGGTGACCAAGAACTGTTAAGATAAAGTCCTCCTGCAGTCCTCCTTGCACTGTGGCCTCAGCCTTCCCCCGTGGTCTGTGTGTCTCACTTACACCAGCTGCCCTCACCGGTTTCTTCCCGTATACCAAAATGATGCCAACCAGCATAATTATATTTTAGGAAAATTGGTTTTCAGTAGCTTCTTCCTAAAAACCTCCATGGCCAATTTCTGATCCTCACAGACACTCTTTCCAGATGTTTCCATTTGCTTCCTCCTCTGCTTTCACTGCCAAGGAGAAGGTCAGAGCAGAAGAAGGCTCTTCTCTTCTGGAATAAAGCTAGTTCTCTTGAAACCAATGCTTTTTATTTTCCCAATTAAAAAGAAATGGGCAAAATTCCAGTGAGCTTAGGAATGTTAAGTTGGAAAACCCAAGAATGACCCTCAGTGATTCATTTCCACTTCCCATTTGTTGGAGGCTGTGAAGCTCTTACTTCGCCAAAGCTGGTGCAGCAGAGTGTTCTTTCCAAAGGTAGCTGCAACACTGCCATTCTACATTCTCTTCTGACTTTTGACTCTGCTCTTAGTAAGAGGGGGCATGGGTGTGGGGTACCTCTCCTGCCTTTGAAGCTGGTTGGGGTTTTTTGTGACTGTTTCAGAGTACCAGTGTGCAGCACTGTGTGATCACCGAGTCTAAGTCATAAAATACCCTTCTGATTGTTTCCTAGAACACAAACTTTGGAAGCCTTTGGTTGTCATGTGAGCAGTCTGCCTGCCCTTGGCCACCCTGCTGTGAGGAAGTCCCAGCTGTCACATCTGGAGAAACTCCCTGAAGGGCACCAGTGCTCTCTGATATTCCCCAAAACCTGTTCTTGTCTCCTTACAGTAAATTTGTTCATCTCTGTTCCATGCACTACCTGTTGATTTTGTGTGATGGGCTTGGGCTTTTGTTGGTAGTGGTGATGCTACTTGTTTGTTGGCTTGTTTGCTTTCTGCTTTTTGTTTTGTCATTTATTTTGTTTTGCTTTTAGAGAGGGCTCTTGCTAAGTTGCCTCCTAGGCTGTGACTGAACTTTCATTCAGTCCTTTTGTCTCAACCTCCCAGAGTGCTGGGATTGCAGGTATGCACCACCATATCTGGCTGTGTTGATACTTTTTAGGTTTAAGTCTTGTTTTCTTGTCCATGTATTTCTGTATTTCTCAAAGGAGGCCATATTACACCACAAGCATTGGTAACAAAACCATTAAGTGTTACCTACCGCAACCACCAATAGGACAGGCTACTAGGACATAGCCGTAGAAATGATTGGCCCCCTTAGACTTAAGTTAGCTCCATCTTCAGAGTGAAAATGCCACAGTCTAGGGTCCACATTAAAGTACCTCTCCCAGGTGGTCACAACCACTATGCAGTTGGGTGTGTTAGTAATTTTCCATCACTGTGACAAAATACCTGAGATAATCAGCTTAAAGGGAGTAAAGACTTCTAGCTCATGGTGTCAGTCCAGGGTCACTTGGCCGCATTGCTCTTGAGCCTTTGGCAGGAAAAGACATCACGGTGGAAGTGCATGATGGAGAAGCTGCTCGACTCATGGCAGCCAAAAAGCAAAGAGAAAGACAGGAAGCATCCAGGGTATCAAGGGCTTGTCTCCAAGGACCTAACATCCCAGCCCCAGGCCTCACCTTCTCTATAATCCCATGGAAAAGTTATTGGAATCCTAGCAAGTTAATTCCAATCTACCACTCCCAGGGCAACTCATGGCATAAATGAAGACACAATTATATATCCAAAATGGGGGGAAGCCAAGGGGTCCTAGGTCCAGTTAGGATGATGGTTAACCGGAACAGACGCCCTGACCCAGGGCTGAACCCAGGTTTTATTATGAAGAAAGGAGTGGCTGGAGGACGAGTGACTGTGAGAATGGTAGGAAGTAGGTGAGCGCTGTGAACTGGGCTGTGTAGGAGGCCTAAGATCCCCTCTGTAATATGCAGAGAGAAGGATACGCAGAAGGTGTAATCGGCATTATGCAACTGAGGTAGTATCTGATGTTTTGGGGTCAGTGCTTCAGCTCTAATGTGTAATCTTTTATGCCGTGGGAAGTCACAGCTTTTTATCTCCAGGCTGATCCCAGGTGACAGCACAAAGCACAGTTCTGATCCTGCCCTGCCAGCATGTTTCTGGAGGGGCACTAAGGTAGCCAGGGGGAGAACACTACAATTTGTGTTGCTCAAAGCTAGTGGAAGAGATAAAGAAAAGTCCTAGCCAGCTCTGTCCATATCAATACAAGGAAATAGGACCAGGTTAGCTAAAATGAGGATAATTGCTCTTCTTTCAAGGAGAGTCAACCAGATGGTCTTCCACACCTTCCAACAGTAGCACAGGCCAGCAAACAACCTTCAACTCTTGGCCTTTGGGGACCAACACGCAACACTTGGACAGAAGCCGTTGAGTGCATGGGCCACACTTCCTCAAGGAGGCCCACTGCCCTCGTCCTCACAGCCCAGGTGCATCCCACACCCCGTGGGCCAGGGCCGGAGCCCACCAGCCGTCTCTGTCCTATGTGGGCACTGAGATGATGCCTTGCGTGTAGGAGCCCAATAAATGCTTATGAAATACAACTTGCTCCACCTTCGCTACTCTCTTCCCAACAGAAATGAATCCAACTGAACTGAAAAGTGCTTGTTAGCCATAATGACTGCAGGCCACGTGACCTTTCCCCTGCAATACAAAGAACAGCAACAATCAACTAAAAGGTCTTGAAAAGGGCTGTGAACATAAGAAGGCGGGTGACTCATCCAGAGGGCCCCATGCGTTTCTCCACAGAGGGGTCTGTGACCTCAGCTGTCCACCTCTTGGTGTGCTGTTACATTTCCTTCTGTGTATCATTCTCTGCTGCGCTACTTTTTTCCCACTCTTTTCCTCTCTCCAGACTGCAGCTCCTCCTTCTCTCAGCCAATTCCATCCATTTCTTGGTTCCTTCCTGCCCCACATTCTCTCCACTGCATGCACCATAACCAGAAGTCTGTCTGGATTACCTCCACATACAAGAGGTTTGTGTCTTCTGTTCTTTCTCATGATGTGTGATGACAGTGGGTGGCATTGGGGTCCCATGAGGAGCTCCCACTGGGGAGCTCAAAGCATCCTGTCCCACGGCTTTGCCTTTCTTCTCTCCTCTCCTCACATTCTCAGAGTTTCACTTTACACATGGTTGCCAATCTCAGCCCCTCCTTTCTTGATTTCTTAGTGATTCTGTCATCTCCTTCCTCACCTCTCTACTCAGCCTACTAGAACACTCAGATCTCTAGACCAGAAAACCTGTCTTCCTCAGCCATCTTGACATTGCACCACACTTCTCAGCAAATTCTTTGTGCCTGTTCCTTGATGGCCTTTCTTCCTAGGCAATCTCTAAGCCCTTCCCTTCTGTCTTCCTGGCCCTTGGAATGACTCGCTCTGTTCCTCAAGGCTCACCAAGTGGCTGGAACCTCAGGGTCCTTAACCTCAGGGCATTTGTGTGACACCTCTTGCAGGCTGCCCCACGTGAACTCAGCTCCCTCACCTTCAGTGTCTCCTCATCCTCAACCTCCCTGCTTCTCTCCTTGCCCCAGGAGGCACATACCCTCCTTTTCACTGGCTGCCCTTCCCTACCTGCTTCACAAGACTCTCCTGGACCTCAGATACTGCCCACTTTAGCTCCAAGACACCAGCTGGCCAAGACTTGAGGCAGAGTCTCCATTAGCCATGAACCTAGGTTCTTTGGGGAGACAGATTTGCATGTGTGTGTGGTCTTTGTAAAGCACCTGTGTGAGCTCTGTCTAAAGGGTTGCCTGGGCCCTGTATGACCCTTGTGTTTGCTATGAGACTTTTAGCTTGGCTGGCAAAATTCAGCTAAAAGAGTCTTACACAGGCATAGAGGGTTCAGGAAGTCCAGAGAGAATGACGGGTTAACCATTCACTTTCCCCTGAAGGACAGCAGGAAGTGCCCCAAGCACACAGCCTACTGTTCCTGACCCAACATGGCAAGGTACTCCCTGTCCCGGTGACCAGCAAAGGCGGACAGGCCGCCAACCAGCCAGGATGTTCTATTACAGGAAAACATTACTGCTGTCATTCCCAATGCTGGTTGTCCCTGGAAGCCCCTTCACAAAAGTGTCTGAGAGAATCAGGAAGCCTCTAGCCATGTCTTCAGAAGTGCCATCTTCCAGGAAGGGGTAAGCCTTAACACCTCAACAGTTCCCTCCTCCAGTTCTCATGATTGGTATGGAAGGTTGTGAGAAAATATCTTCTGAAAAATCAGAAGAGGTGAAAGTGTAGTGAAACTCTATCTGCCACTTTCTTCAGCAGTTGTAATATTTGCCAGCTTTATTCACTTCTCTATGTATATTTGTGTCCGGATTCTTGGTGTTATACCATTTTTGTTTTATGAAACCATTTAAAAGTAAGTTCCAATCATCTTGGTATTTCATCCCTTAGAACAACAAGTTAGATGGTTTTATTTAACCCCACTATTATTATACCTAACAAGATTAGCAATAATTCATATTATTTAATAGCCAAGCCATATTTAAAATTGCCTAGTCATTCTAAAAATATCTTTTATAGCTTTGTTTTTGCCAAATCAACATCCAGTTGAAGATCACACATTGCATTTGGCTGCTATTTCTCTTTTGTCTATTTTTAATTAAGTAAGTTTAGGTGGAGTACAATGAATTCATTTTAAATTTATCATTTAATGAGATGTGTTTAATGTATCTGCCCTTATATAACTACTACTTCAATCAAAGTTTGGAATAATTTCACTCATTCTCATCTCAAGCCTCTTACTCCCCAGGCCTCCCCCGAAACCCACCCCGATCAACCACAGATCTGATTTTTACCACCATAGCTTCACCAGCTCAGAAACTCTATAAATATAAGAACACAGCTTCAAACTTTCTGCACCTTGTTTCTTTCACTCAGTATATATGTATTTGTTTCAGTATATATTTTTGAGAGTCATCCATGTTGTTGTACATGTGAGGAGCTTCTTTCTGTTGCTGAGTAGAGAGTCCTTGTATAAACATACCACAGTTTGGGGCAGGGGAGATGGCTCAGTGGAATAAGCGCTTCCCTGGCAAGCGCAAGGACCTGAGTTCAATCCCCGGTTCCGCAAAAAAATAAAATAAAATAAACATACCACAGTTTGCTTTTCTACTCCCACAATGGACACCGGGATTGCTTCCAAGGTTATGTTATTACAGTGAAAAAGCTTTGATGAAAATTCTTGCACAACTCTTTTTGTAAACACATGTTTTCATTTCTCTTGGAAAAATCCCCAAGTAGGTTTTCTGGGTCACAGAGGTATATATTTAACTTTATAAGGAGTGGCCAAAGTGTTTCTACAGTGTTTATAATTTTTCATGTGCCCATAAGCACTATATGAGTTTCAGCTTCCCCATACCCTCACCAATGCTTGATAGGACAGAGCCGTTCCTTCTCGCCCGCTGTGTAGACAGATAGTGTCTCTCTGTGGTTCTAATTTACATGCTTCCCATGACTGGAGATTACATCCATGAGATGCTCTTTCACTTGCCTACTGGTCATCTGTGTTTGTATTCTTTTTATTATTATTATTATTATTATTATTATTATTAATGTGGGGTGTTAGTGCTGAGGATTAAACCCAAGGCCTTGCATATGCTTGGCAAGCACTTTACCAACTGAGTTACGTCACTAGAGTTACATCTATACTCTTTTTGCAGTGTGTCTGTTGGGATATTTTGCCATTTAAAAAGGTAGTCTGTGGGCTGGGGAGACAGTTCATTGCTCTAGCTGAGAGCTGAGAGCTCGGTCTTGGCAAGCACAAGGACCCGAGTTTGATCCCCAGTACCACATGCCGTGTGGTCCTGGAGCCTGAGGTGCACTGTGTTGGCCCCCAAACCAGGCCTGGTGTTGCGCACTTATAATCTCAGCACTGGGGAGTCTGAGACAGAAGGATCAACATGAGTCTGCACTGCGTAGTGAGACCCTGTATCTAATTTTTTTCAAAAGTAGGTTATGTTTTTGTTAGAGGTTTCTAGATGAGTCCTTTGTAAGTTTGTATATTACAGACGACTTCATCTAGTCATTGATTTCAGTCTTTTTCATTTTCTTAATATTGTCCTTTAAGGACAATATTATTTTTATTTACTTATTTTTAATTTTTTTATGTATTTGTTACAGGGTCTCACTATGCAGCTTGGATTTGTAGTAATCCTCCTGTTTTCAGCCTCCTCAGCTCTGGGATTACAGTCGTGCTCCACCACACCCAGACCTGGTCGCTGGCTCAGTGCAACAGAGGATGGGGCTGGTGCGGCATGCAGTATCAGGGATCAAATCCTGGTCCCTGTGCTTGCCTAAGCAGGCACTCAGTCTGCTGAGCCATCTCACTGGCCCTTTTTCTTCTATTTTTATGCTACAAGTTCTGTAGTTTTAGTTTTTGCATTTAGGCCTTTAGCCCATTTAAGGTCATTTTCTGTATGTGGAGAGTTTGTTTTGTTACTTACAGCCACTTTTTCCAGGAACATTTATTGAAAAGACTATTTTTCCAAATGGTTTACAGCTGTATTTTTTAAAATTAAATTACAAAGCAATCAAAGTCAACTGACCAAATACACGTCAGACTCTCTTCCTGAGCCCTCTATTCTACTTGATTAATCTATATGCCTATGCCTATATATGGTGTCTTGCTTACTCTAGGTTACAATACACTTTAAAAAATAAAAAATCACCCTGTAAAAAATCAATTATGGAAGTTGTCCCAATTATTCTTCTTTTCCAAAATTGTTTTGGTTGTTCTGCTCTATTGCATCCATTTGGAACTTGTTTAATTTCTTGAGAAATGTTTTATACTTCAACCATGAATACATAGTCTGTATTATAACAGATCATATATTATATAATAATAAATACATACACACATATGTGTTTATATGTTAAAGGCATTTATGTTGTCTTTCTTTAAAGACTACTGAGTTCCATGTTGAAAGCAGTTAATGTTTTCGTGGACTGACTCATCTTTGGTGGAGTCAGACCTATAATTGCCTTTATTCTTGCCCAGTCAGGTCCTGTTCCTAGGGTGCTGCCTTTCTTGGTGTACTCAATACCCTCGGTGTTTAGCCCTGGTGGACACAATCCAAGTGTCTTCCAGCTCTGGCAGCTCCAGACCTTGTTCTTTTTCTGGCTCCCTGCTGCCTTCTTACCCTCAGCACTGAGCTCTGACTGCCCTTTTGCAGTCATCCCTACACATGTGGAGCTTGTATTCAGCCAAGGATTGAAGGTGTATTAGTCAGCTTTTGATCGCTGTGACCAAAATAGCTGAGAATAGCAATGTAAAGGAGGCAGGGTCTATCTTAGCTCACGGTTTCAGAGGTTCGGTCCATGGGTAACTGGCTCCCCTGCTGTGGGCCTGTGGTGAGAAAACGGTGCAGCTACAAGCATGAAAGAGAAAGGCTGCACATCTCAGAGCAACCAGGTAGCGGAGAGCACAGGGAAAGGCTGGGGACAGATAGAGCCAGAAGAGCACACCTGCATGCTCCACTGCCTTCAACCAGAACCTACCTCCTGCTTCCACCCCTCCTGCTTCCATCACCTCCCGAAAATGCCATCAGGTTCAGATCCCACCCCGTAGGTTAGTTCACTGATCACAGTAAAGCCTGCAGTAATGATCCTCAGTGGGCATTTCATGTTTATACTGTAACACAAAGGAAATCACTCAGCCTACATATTTTTCTCTATGTGGTTTCTTCCCCTCCATGCTCCACCTCGAGCTCCCTAACTCCTACATCACTGTCTTGAGCACAGTGAGACCTCTGCTTTTTATGCAGATTCCCTCTTGCTGTGCTGTGGTGAGAAAATAGCTCTGGTTGTAGAACTCATCTGCTTTGTTTCCTTTCTCTCTGAGCATATAGTCTGTGCAGGTTTTTTTGTTTTTTTGTTGTTTTTTTTTCCGGAACTGGGAATTGAACTCAGGCCTTTGCGCTTGCCAGGGAAGCACTTACTCCACTGAGCCATCTCCCTGGCCCTAGTCTGTGCATCTTAGTGTCTCATGTCTGAACACAATTATTTAATGTGTTTTATATCATTGTTAAAATAAAATTGTGTGGCAAGACTAGCCATTGTGTGGCAATGGCTAGCTGGTACTACTTACATGGATGGAAGTAGAAGAGCTGTCAAGCTCTCTTAACCTAAAAAAACAGGGCTTAGCAAATTCTTTTGTTATGTATCCAAGTAGTAAATAGTTTAGGTTTTCAGGCAATCCTATTCTGTTATAATCTCTCAACTATTACATGATACTACAAATGAGCGTGACTATATTTAAATAAAACTTTATTTACAAAACAGGCAAGCAACCTGAAGTGCAAGATCAGTTCTTGATCAAGAATGATACCCCTACCCTTCTTTCTCCCATGACATTGACTTGGTCAACACTCCAGGCCAGTATTGTGCTTAACCAAACATAAGAGATGGCTGGAAAATACCCACCCTAGAAGTTTAGAGCTCAAAATGCCAGCCCCAGTCAGATATCCTTGACTTATCCACTTTACAGAGTAGCCGCTGAGTAAGAGAATAGTGATAGCAGGTAAGGCAAGGACATATGACTGGGGCTGGCATTTTTGATCTCTAATTTTCAAGGCTAGTTATTTTTCTCCCAGCCTATTTTTTTTTTTCTTCTTCTTCTTTTGATTGTACCAAGGATCAAAATCAGGACCTTAGATGCTTATGCCACTGAGCTATATTCCCAATTCTCAAGATCTGATTTTCATGAAGCCTCTAAACTTAATTAATAATTTGTAGAAAATACTAGAGTAAAGAGTATTTTATGTGATATCTTCAGAAAATAATTCAATGAATTCAGAATTTAGGGCAATCAAGGAGACTCTACCTCTTTTCCTCAAAAGAAGACTTAGAAAATAACCAGCCTTGAGAGTTGGGAATATAGCTCAGTGGCAGGAATTCAAAAGATAAATTTGGATAATGCACTCTACTGATGACACTACAAGGAAGTAGGACCTTGTGTACACTGTTAATGGGAATGGGAAAGAAAGCTTGTGGAGCCAAGTTTGACAGCATCTCACAAAAGTACGTTTATATTTAAATTTGAAAGCAGCAATGACTCTCCCGGAAATTTGCACTGAAGAGACACCTTCACAAAACAAAAGCAAAATGAACATGAGATGATTCATCCTGACATTTTTTGTAATATTAAAAGATTAGAAACAACTTCCAGATGGGGCATGGTGGCGTGCCTGTAATCCTAGCACAGGCGGATCACTATGAGTCTGATCTAGTAGTGAGACCCTGAACACCTTGTAGACCCTTCCCTAAAATAGAAAGAAGGAGGAGGAGGAGGAGGAG
>NW_004524753.1:613139-620451 GCF_000260255.1 Octodon degus | reverse complement strand
AGAAGAAGAAGAAGAAGAAGAAGAAACAACTTCTTTATGAGAAACAACCTAAATGTCATAAATAGGTGAATGGTTAGCAGAAGAAGTTTAAAATGGTGGAGTAGGTGGCCAGCCAGATAGTTCAGCAGACTAAAGCACCTGCTTAGGCGGACTGCAGAGGCCAGGGTTTGATCCCGGGCACCACAAGCCATGCCAGCCCCATTCTTGGGGTGTGCTGAGATGGTAATTGAGACTGGGCATGGTGGTGTGCGCCTGTAATCCCAGTGCTAGGGAGGCTGCAAACAGGAGGATCACTATGAGTCTGGTTTACATAGTGAGACCCTGTAGATCCTGTACTAAACACATTTTTTTTAAAATAGTGGAGGGTTGGGGAGATAGTTCAATAGAATAAGCTCTTGCCTGGCAAGCACAAGGTCCTGAGTTCAATCCCTCATACTGAAAACAAACAAACAAACAAAGACTACAGAGTAAAGACTATAGAGAAATACAGCCTCTGCAGGATCTGAAATCTGTACCTTGGAAAACAACAACTTAGGAAAAAAAAATAGTAGAGCTCCAGGAGCCAAGAGAGAGCTGACAGGAAAACTAGAAACTGCAGAGAAGCCAAAAACAAGGCAAAGAAAAGAATGAAGCAGGCTAGACGACTGCCCAAGGCTACCAGGGTAAACACCAGTAGGGGAAGGTCCCCTTCTCCAGGGAGAAACTACAGATCAGGAGCTCTAGTCCCAGAAAATCCAAGTTATTGTAAGCTGCAGATACAGGGTGGGGCTTTACTCTGAAGTGACTCTTTCTGCATAGCAGGCTAGAGTTGGAGAAGAAATTCACTCCAGCCCCTGCCGAACTTGGGAGTAATGCTTTCAGAGGCCATTGTTGGGGAGGGGCTCATTGTTTAAGACTGAGACATTCTGGGAATTGGAAGCCAGAAAAGAGCTTCACTTCAGGATCTTTAGGGTCACCCTACTATAGTGACTGGATAGGAGATGGCCTCAAGAGGTAGTTTCAGAGAAGAGGCAGGCTAGATGTAGGCCCCTGAGAAGTTTAAGCAGCTATTAGCTCCCAGATGTCCATGTGATTTTCTGAGGGAGCTGGGTCTGGAAAAGCTGACATTAAATCCAGGAGACTTCTTGGCAGGCCTCACTGCCTGCTTCCCGCACACAGCTTGCTGGACCGCTTGCTTCTCCTACCTGCCAAAATGGTCAGGGATGCACCTCAGCTTGGACAGTTGTCACATCATGGGGTGTACAGCAGAGGACCCTCTGGAGCCCACAGAACAGAATGCCAGGCTGAGATAGCAGTGACTTGGGACACACAGAAGGACACAAGCACTAAGAGCCACTGAGGATGAGGATGGCCCTGAAGTAGTCACCACACCACTGACTGACCATGCCCAGCAGGAAAGGCAGGGCAGGACTTGGTGTCTGCCCAGCAAGAAATGGGTGTGGAGCAGACTCAGCCCCAGGTGTGACTCACTGCCCTCCACCCATGCTGCTGAATTCCAGTACCACGGGACCTGGTAAGAAACCACTCACCCAAACAGGCAGAGGAATTCTGGGGACTTATTTCTCCTTAATTTGTTTTTTCATTTATTTGTTTCTATCCTTGGGGTTTTTTTAAATTTTTATTTGTTTGTTTATTTATTTTCTTTTTTTTTTCTTTTCTTTTTTTGTCATTTCTGTGATTTTTGCTTGATTCTATCAACTATCTGTTAATCTTTTTGTTGGACTTTTAATCTCTTTTCTCTCTTCCTTTCCATCTTCCTCTTTTTTTTTTCAAATTGTATTTCTTTCCTTTTCCCCTGTCCCTACTCTCTTATTTTATTATTACTATTAAGTATTATTAATTTTTAATTATTTAGTTGACTCTATGCTGTGATTACTGAATTCTTTATTATTGTTAATGGCAGTAGAGTTGTTGCTTTTAGTAGACATTATGCTTGGTTAATATTTGGTTTGCATTTGTGTCTACCTTACTAGTGCAGATCTCTTTCTTATTGTAGTTGTAGCTATTATTGCTTCTTATATTAATAAAAATTTAATCTTTAACCATATTGTTATCACTTTTTCTGTTGTTAATGGTTGCATAGTTGCTATTTTTAATTGGTTCTTACTGTATACCAATATCTGGCCTGTTTTTGGGTAATCAGCATTACTGTTTTGTTTGTTCCTCTCTGAGGTGATGCTGAAGATCAAGCCCCAAGAAGAAGGTTGGAAAAAAAGAAAAAAAAAAAAGAAAAAAAGAAGGTTGGACATTAAGAAGACCTTCAAATAAATGTATGCTGCCTAGTTTAAAAAGGAGTATAATATCAAAACATGACCAAACCCAAGGACACATCACAGGTGATGGAACACAACTAAAGAGATCGACACAGTAGTGATCTTTTCTACCCTAACGTATCTTCAATCTATGCATGAAAATAATAGAAACATAAAAAATAAGGGCACAGCTTGCCCCCACCCCAACCTCTAACTCCTCAAAAACTGATCTCATAGACACAAAAGTAAAGGAGGATATAGGCAAAAAACCTCAAAAACCAAATGGTTAGACTGTTTGAAGAAATAAAAGAAAAAAAATATATAAGCAAATATATAGATGTTTAAGGAACTCAAGGAGAATTTAATTAAATAGATGAAGAATTTGACCAGTAAAATATTCAACAATCTTAAAGAAGAAATAAAGAGCAGTAACGTGATTGAGTTAAGCAAAACAACCCAAGACACAAATGACCATTTCAAAAAATATCTAGAAAGTATGAAAAGCTGAGCTAGAGAATTGGAAATTTTTACTGGAAAGCATGGGTAGCAAACTTCAATGTGAGAACAGGATGTCAGAAACAGAGAAAGGGTAGATATGGAGCATCAAGATTCAATGATACCCTAAAAATGAGAAGACACCATGCAAGCTGGGCTCATCAGCTACTTGGTGACTCAAAAATAACGAAATCAGGGGCCTGGGGAGATGGCTCAGTAGAATAAGCACTTGCCTGGAAAGTGCAAGGGCCTGAGTTCAATCCCAGGTTCCACAAAAAAAAAAAAAATCAGAATTATAGGAATAAATAATTACAAGGAAACTAAAAAAGTGTAATAATGTATTCACTAAAATCACAACAATAATTTTTCCAAATTTATGGAAGGAATTCAAGTACAAGAATACACAAAAATCCAATAGCCATGACCAGAGAAGATCCTTACCACAACACATTATGACCACAATCCAAAAATTTCAGCTAGGGCTGGTGAGATGGCTCAGTGGTCTAAAGCACCTACTTAGAATAAGCTTAGCAAAGCACAGGGACCGTGGTTCAATCCCCAGTACCACATGCCAGCCAGTCCTGCCCCCTGGTGGGCTGAGCTGACCACACACACACACACACACACACACACACACACACATAAATAAATAAATAAAATTTTTAAAAAACACAAAAATTTCAGCTAAAGGAGAGAACACTAAATGCTATTAGAGAAAAACAGCAAGTAGCCTATGAAAGCAAGCCCACCAGAATAACTGCAGATTTTTCAATACAAACCTTAAATAGTGGGACAGCTTTGTATAAGCATTTTTTTTTTTTTTTGTATAAGGATTTTTGAGCTGCCAAAGAAAGCAACTGTCAATCCAGACTTTTATACCCAGCAAAACTAGCCTTCAAAATTAAGGGAGAAGCAGATTTTCCAAACCAAGAAATCCTAAAGAAATTCATGATCATTAAAGCAGCATAGCAGAAAGTACTCAAGGGAAGCCTAGATAGAGACAAGGAGGCCACCAGCACCCAAAAGCCCAAAGAAGAGCATATATCTAACTGCAAGGGTAGTTAAAAGGAAAAAATAAAACAATCAGCACTGAAAAAAATAACAATAAACATCTTACAGTATTGCTCTCAGTGTCAAGGATCTCAGCCCCAGTCAAAAGATACAGACTGGTAAACTATTAAAAAGAAAACACACATAAGCAACCATCGATTGCCTCCAGATGACTCATTTATCAAAAATGAAATACACAGACTGAAAGAAAAAGCATGGAAAAGGACACTGCTCAGCTGGAGCCGGAATCAAGCAAGAGTAGCTATCTTATTTACAGATACAGAAAACACCAAACCAAAACTGATCAGAAAATAAGAAGATGCCTATTATATACTGGTGGAGGAAATAACTCAATAGGAAGATGGAACAATTGTAAGTATCTATTCATGTAACACCAGAGCAGTCAATTTTATAAAACAATAACTACTGGACTTAAGGGAAGATAGATACCAATATAACCATTGTGAGGGGTTCCAATATCCCACTGTCACAATTAGGTCAGCAGATCAAACAACAACAACAACAACAACAACAACAAAGAACAGCACTGAACAAATGGATTTTAAGACTACAGAGTATTTCTTTTTTCTTTCTTTCTTTCTTTCTTTCTTTCTTTCTTTTTTTTTTTTTTTGTATTTTAGGGAAAAGTCTATAGGGTGTTCAGGGTCTCACTACTGGATCAAACTCATAAGGATCTACCTATTTACCTATTTTAGCCTCCCAAGAGCTGGGATTACGGGCACACTCCACTACGCCCAGTCTCAATTGCCAACTCAGTGTGCCCCGGGGCGAGGCCAGCTTGGCAGACCCAGGGATCGAACTCCTGGCCCTTGCTCCTTCTTTCAGGCGCTTTAATCTGCTGAGCTATTTGGCTGGCCCTACATAGAGTATTTCATCTAACAACAACAATAGAATACACATTTTCCTCAACAGCACATGGAACTTTTCCCAAAATTGGCCATAAAGAATGTTTAAATAAATACAGAATAATTGATATCATTCCACACATACTATTGGATCATAGCAGGATGAAGTTAGAAATCAACAGCAAAAAGGAAAAAGTCATAGAACATGCACAAGCACATGGACATTAAATGATATGTTACTGAATAATAAATGACTCACAGAAGAAATCAATGAAATATTTAAAAGTTCCTAGATAGGGCCGGGGAGATAGTTCAGCAGCATAAGCGCCTGCTTGGCACCACAAGGTCCCTGTTACAAAAAAAAAGTTTCAAGAATCGAATGAAAATGGAAGGCAAAGGGGCATTTGCCTGTCATGTACCAAAATCTACATGGCATAGTGCAGGCAGTTGTAGGAGGAAGGTGGTTCCTGTGTGTACACACATCAAAAGAATAGAGCAATGCCAGTAAGTAAACTATCAGCGCATCTGAGGGCCTAGGAAGACAGGAATATTCCAAATCTGAAGTTAGTATAAGGAAAGAAATTCTAGAGCTCAGACCAAAAGTTAATGAAATTGAGACTAAAATAACAATACAAAGGATCAACGGATCTAAGAGTTGCTTTCTTGAAAGTGTGGGAAGGGGGTTGGGGATGAGGAGATGGCAAGGAAGTAGGAAGGACCGGGATGTACCGTGTACACGTGCCACGCTTCCCAGAATGACTCTATTTGCTGTGTATCTCCAATATGTACTTGTGAAAAAGGAGAGAGAAAGAAAAAAAAAGAGCAAAAAAGAGGTACGCAGTTAGATCACTAGTTATATAAATCTTAAATACCGTGTGTGTGTGTGTGTGTGTGTGTGTGTGTGTGTGTGTGTCTTTTTGAAATTCGGTATTATTTTGAGAAGCAATTGTTTTAATTGACGGAAATTCAAATAAACGTTCCTCCTTTCTGATGCTAATTCCTGCAAGGTCCTGGGCTGACCGACAGGTGGGCTGCGGGGGCGGGGTGCACCGCTGAGCTGTGAGCTCCCACCTGCCCCTCTCTCCACCTGGCTCCCTGGCTGCCTGTCAGCCAGCACTGCAGGTTCCCCAGCTCACTCCAGGAGCATTCCAGTGAACCTTCCCATCCCACTGGCGCCGTAGCTCTGGCCAGCAGCCCAAGCCACCCTTCGCCGCTGTGCCCATAATGCCTACTTAACTCATCCTTGCTACTGCCCCCAGTGGCCGGGGCCAGAGTTGCTTCCCACAAAGTGACAAATGTTGAGATTAAATTTCAGATTGAGAAGCCAAATTTCCTTGCCAATACCAAAAGTTAATCTGCTCCTGGTTCCCCAGAGGGCCTTTTACTGAACTTGTGGCCTCGCTTGGAACCCTTGACACACGTGCTGCCCTCGCTAATTTAGCTGCCTCCACCAGAACCCAGCCTCATGGGAATCCAGAGGAAAGGTTTCCAAAGTCAGCATCCTGGCCCAGGATAGAGCTCAGTGGCACAGTCCCTATCTGGCAAGTGCAGGGTCCTGAGTTCAATTCCTGATACAAAAACCAAAAAATTACTCCAAAATCAGCAGCCTACTGTAGAAGGAGACCCTTATAGGAGTTGGACTGCAATTCTAGCTCCTGTCCAGAGCCAAATGATACCCCAGAGATGGGCAGGGTCAAAGGGGGCATTTGCCTGCCCACAGCTACACATAGAGAGCAGAGATCTCTTCCTGTGTCCAGCTAGGGACAGGCAGTCATAGAGCCAGACAGACTGCAGGCAGGCTGTGTCCTGCCACGCCCCCTGGAGGAGTGGTCCCAGTGTGCTCCATGTCCAGGGAGGCTGAGCCTGCCCCTGTAAGGCTGCCCTGCCCTTCCCTGCCAGGCTGCTGGGGGTAAAGTCCAGCTGAGACACCAGCAAGGTGGGCCTGAGCACTCAAAGGGAGGACAGAGCCCCAGGGCCCAATGAGGGGACTACTGGAGGCCATATTTAGGGTCTGAGGGAGAGCAAAAGGACTCCCAGTGCACCTGGAGGCCCTAGGAGATGGAACAGACAGAAGTGGCCACTTTCTGGCACCAGGAAGCCTCTGCGTTTAAGGAAGAACCACAGCCCAGAGGGGCTGGCCCAGGGCTTCCCCAAACTGCGGCATATGCTGGCTGATGCCCCTTAATGCAGCCTGTCTTCCTCCTGTGTGTAAGCCCTAATAAATGACACATTGGGTACATCTGGTGCCAAGCAGCAGAAAGGCCTTTAGGGAAACGCCCTCCTGGCAAGCACAAGGTCCTGAGTTTGATCCTCAGTACAAAAAAAAAAGGGGGGGGGGAATGTCCTGGGAGTGGCTGGGACAGGACAGCTGTGGTGGCTCATCCACCCTCATCACCTGGCCTTTCCAGTGCCTTCAGGCCCTGGACAGCCTGAGAACACAGGAGCTAAAGGGCCACTCACCCACCACCCTCTCCCAGCCTGCCAACAGCCACTGGCCTCCCAAGGGATGAAATCACAGTGCACCTGTGGCTCTGGCTGAGGTCACTGCACAGGGACAAGCAGGATTTTCAAGCAGCTGCATGCTGCCCCTCAGCCAGAAATGTGGGCTTGTTGCACACACACACACACACACACACACACACACACACA
>NW_004524753.1:611337-612940 GCF_000260255.1 Octodon degus | reverse complement strand
CTCATTTCCTCTCCTTTGGTGGCTCTCCTATTTGGGTGGCCCAAGTGTCAGGGTTCCTGGGCCAGGGTACAGCATCCTGATCAGGGAATCCGATTCACCAGGTACAGAAAGGCACCTGCAGGCTGCAACCGTGGCTGAGGCAGCGCCTGGCTGGCTTCCCACTTCCTTCCACAGTCCCACACAGTTTCCATTTTGTCGTCCGTCTCTGTGAGCCTTGACAAGCACTGCTGGTGCTCCCACTGCCCTCGGCCTTGGCCTCGTGTGAAACAAAAGAGGGAGATGAAGCCGCGCACACCTTCCTTAGCAGTCTACCATCTGTCCATCTGGAAATGGAGGCAACTGCCCATGTGGGAGAGGATCAGGCATGACCCTGGCTTTGTTTCTCTGCCCCCCAGGACTTGCTGTGGATCTTGGGCACAGCTGCCTAGAATCCTGGGTCCCCTATCAACACTTGCGACCAACTACAAAACCACAGCCTTCTCCTCCAGGTCCCTTAAGACAGCCAGAACCTGTAAATAGACGTCTCCAGAAGGCTGGGAAGGTACTGGGGTCCTCAGGTATCCAGCGGCCTGTGAGGCTTTCCTGTGCTGTCCTCCCAGACAGCCCTTCCCAGACCCCAGGATTAGCACAGGTTACTCCTACTGTCACAGCAGTCTGGGAAGTTTCTGATCAACTAGGATAGCTGAAATAGTTTTTAATGAAAAACAAATGTGGGTGAGGATGTAGAAAGATAGGCATGCTCGTGGTTTGCAGGTAGAAACGTAAAATGATGCCCCACTGTGGAAAATTCTAGAGGCTCCTCCAAAAGTGAACCATAAGCCTGACCTTGTGTATACTGTGTAGTCCTAGTGCTCTGGAAGACTGAGGTAAGAAGTTTGCAATTTTTTTTTTTTGCATTTTTTTGTGATTTTATTGAAGCACAAATAAACATGCACATAGGCTGTCTACTTGTTTTCTTAAATACTCAGCCTGACATTGGAGGCTCGAAATGCCTTTAGGGCATTTCTGGTTTGCAGTGACTGTCTGGGTTGGAACCCCAGAAGCTTGAGCTTGAGGGCTTTTTTCAGCCTGACATTGGGATTGGTGACTCGGATGGCTAGCTGGGCTGCTCTTTCCGCAATGGCCTTGCAGTTCTTAGAGGAGATGTTGGGAGCAATCTCTGCACAGTAAGACTTGTTGCACATCAGCAGCACCTCCAGTTCCTTAACATTGTGCACCAGGAACTTCCGGAAGCCCCTTGGGAAGCATGTGCTTTGTGTTTTTGTTACTTCCACAACCTATGTTGGGCATCAAGATCTGGCCCTTGAACCTCCTCTGCACCCTGTTGTCGATGCCTCTGGGTTTCTGCCAGTTGCACTTAGTTTTAACATATCTATCTGACTGGTGCCAGATGAACTTCTTGGTTTTCTTTTTGATGATCTTGGGCTTCATGAGGGGTCTGAGGGCCACCGTGGTGCCAAGACAGAGATGGCTGTCACCTCCGTAGGCAGCGCCGAGGACGAAGTTTGCAAATTGAAGCCAGCAGGAACAACTTAATCCTATCTCAAAATAAAAACTAAAGCCTTAAATACAAAGTTAACTCATGATCCACCATACCAGAAGA
>NW_004524753.1:610246-611127 GCF_000260255.1 Octodon degus | reverse complement strand
TTTAATGTATGTATTTGGTACAGGGTCTCACTACACAGCTCAGACTTGTAGTGATTCTCCTGTTTTCAGTCTCCCCAGCACTGGGATTACAGGTGTGCGCCACCACACCAGGACTCGAATGTTGGCTCAGCACACACAGGGGTGGGGCCGGCAGGGCATGTGGTACCAGGGATTGAACCCCGGTCCCTGTGCTTGCCTAAGCAGGTGCTTAGTCTGCTGAGCTATCTCACTGGTTCCCCAAAACCTTTTTAAAAAGGTACTGCAGCAAATACTTGCACATAAATTCCTGACAGCCAAAATGTAGGCACAATACCAACATCCATCGATAAATGAACAAGTAAACAAATCGTGGTACATTCACACCACGGAATATTTCTTGGCTCTGAAAATAGTAAAGTGCTAATGTATTCCACAACACAAATACGCCTTGAAAACATGCAAAATCAGAGAATCCAGACTTAAAATGTCACATGCTGTATGGCCTACTTATATGAACTACCCAAAATAGGTAAATACATAGTAATGCCCAGCAAACTGCTGGGTGCCAGGGGTTAGGACTGGCGGATGGAGGGGGGAGCAGGGACTAACTGCTTAATAAGCTTGGGCCTTCATTTTAAGGTGATGAAACGTTTTGAGGCAGAAGTCGTGGTTGGCACAAACTTGAGAATGGTCCAGTCACTGAGCCGCTCACTAGGGCTGGGGAGGTGGTGGGCAGCAGGGAGCTTCTACATGCACTAGGCCGTGGGCTCAATCCCAAGCACCACCCCCCAAAACGGAATGACGTGGTTAATTTTACAACATATCTGCAGTAAGTTAGGATCCACTAAGTGGGAATGCTGTCATCCCACCCAGAACCTTGCCAGGTGTCTCTTGTGTCCCTT
>NW_004524753.1:608737-609861 GCF_000260255.1 Octodon degus | reverse complement strand
AATAAATTTATTGGTTGTAAAAATAAAGTGCCCCATTACAAGCCCCAACTTTGAGCCATTGAAAAGGCTCTTGGTGACTTAAGAAACTTTTTTTTTTTTTTTTAGGTAAAAACTTGTTATGGAGCTTAGGCTAGCCTTGAACTCACTTTGGAGCCAGGGCAGTCCCAAACTCACAGCGATCCTCCTGCCTCAGCCTCCCCAGTGCTGGGATTACAGGCATGTGCCACCACACCTGGCTTTGTAAATATTTTAAAGTCATCCTACCTAGAAGTTTCAGCTTGGTCATTCTGAACAAATAATAGCAGAAGGAAGTAGCAATAATCTACTCTTTGTTCTAATTTTAACATGTGAATAATTAACCTTCCAGGAAAAAAAATTTAAGAGCAGTTCAACCGGGAAGGGTCCAATTTAAACATGGACTAGGACAGCTGATACGGATGGCCAGCCCTGATCCACAACAGCATGAGTCACATAAAACAGGGTGCCACTTCAGTGGACCTCAGCTGCTTTCACCCTGTGGCTCCGCTCTCGGGCACTTGCACAGGGCGTAACCTTAGACTTCAGTGGGAATTTCAGTTTGTGGAAAAGGCATAAAAAAAACTGGCAATTTTGTCACACCTAACTTTGCAACCAAAAACAAGACAAAAATGCCAAGTAACTACAGATTTCATGCGCTAAAAATCAGTCTCTCCCAGGTAGAAATACTAACAATTATTCATACTTCTTAAGGTTTATATCTAGCAGTAAATATATTACTGTTCCAAATAATATAAAAGCTTTTGTTTAGCGGTATTCTTTTCAGAATAAAAGTCAGTCATTCAGACTGTCTTGTACCAATACTTTACTACCCAGAAAGGGAAACCTTTTCTGGACCCCTCAAGGAGAACCTAGTTGGAAAGTATCCCAAGAAAGCCTTCAATTAATTTCACTATACTACAGAGACCCCAGGGTATCAATATGTTTGCAACTGTCTCTGTGTACAGGTTTCCTAAAGCAATAAGGAAGAACAGGAAGGAAGAAAGAAGAGGGGGGATAAGAAATTACGATTCCCAGATGTTCCTCACTTAACGATCTGTTTTAATGTATTTGGTTGACACAGGGTCTCGCTATGCAGCTCAGACTTG
>NW_004524753.1:599078-606597 GCF_000260255.1 Octodon degus | reverse complement strand
CCTGTCCCCATAGTCACCAGGGCCTGCAGATCTTAGTCCTCTTGCTCCCACAATAGTACCATCTCTGTCAGGAAAGCCAGTCTCACCGGGTCCTGTCTACCTCTACTCCTTTGTCTGGGGCAGATCCTAGCAATGTTTCCCCCGCTTCTTCTCCCCTGGCTTCCCCTCTGGGAAGATGTCCCCAGAGGCCTCTAGCACAGGCGGCCTGACCCATCTGCCTCCCCCAACTGCCTACAGCACTCGCTTTGCCCTCCTGGTTTCTACAACATCTCTGGTACCTCCATTCCTTCATAAGACCCAGCCCTATCCAGTATCCCTCTAACACCGCCTCCCCACTGTCACTCCATCTCCAGCCACCCCAGCATCCTCCCAGCCTACATCCAGCTGGCCTTTCCCAGCTGGGCACCTCCCCACTCGCCAAAGCTCACCCTAGAGGGCACTATGATCACCCTCTCTTCCTCAGCACCAGCCTGCAGGCAGGCCTCCCTCACGCTGGCCCAGCCCCACAAGGTCTCAGGCCTGCCCCCCCAGCCCCGAGCAGGGTGGAGTCTGGACCTTCTCCTTGATCAACCTGCAAAGGCTCAGTGGCCCAGGGAATGGCTGTCGCGCAGGGGTGGGACCAGCTGGGACAAGTCCGGTATGATGGACTTGGGCCAGCCACCCAAACATCCTCCACTAACTGAAATTTGCTGTACCAGCTACAGGCTCCTGAACATCCCCACAATCTGAAGCAGTGAACACTACTGTGGCATGGTCCCTGGACCTGTCGTGCAGGGCTCAAGATGCAGGAAAAAGAGCTCTATTTCCCCAGCTTAATCCCTCTCAGTTTTCACTTAGTCCTGTCGAAAGTTTCCTGACAGACATGTACTGTTAATGTCAAGGCAATAATCCTCAGCTAACACCAGCAAATGAGACTCAACAGCCTGACGCTTCCTGTTGCACCACAGCCCCAAAGCTAGCTGGGTCCGAGGTCAGGCCTAGGCCTGAAAGACTCACACAAGAGCACTCTACGGTTGCAGGGACAATCTTCTTACCCATGGCTGAACAGGCTGTGATACGGAGGTGGGCTGTCAGCAGGAAGGGAGCTGAGGGTCCCAGGACTCCGAACGCCTGCAGATGCTGAAGACTCAGGAAAGTACGGTGGTGGAGGGGGTGGGAATATTATCACCGAGTCACCTGGGGAAACACAATATTTGATAGAATACAGAAAGATAATAAATGGAGGAAAATTAACCCGGAGCCAAACAAACTGAGTCTAACATTACTTCTATCCCTATTCCATAAAGCACACAGATAGCTGCTGCTCATGCCAGATTAAAAAGTAGGCTTAGGTTCCCAGGGGCTGGGACAAGGCCAGAGAAGGGAAGGGAAGGGGGAATTTCTGTTTGAGGTGCTGGAAATGGACAAGAATGAAAGCTGTATGGCACTGTGAAGGTATGTAATGTGGCTGAATTATACACTTGAAAACGATTAGAGGCCAGCCAGATAGCTTAGCGGATTACAGCACCTGCTTAAGCAAATGCAGGGGCTGGGGTTCAATCCATCTGCCATGCCAGCCCTGCCCCCAGGGCATGCTGAAACAGTGAATGAGACTGGATGTGATGGCACAGGCCTGTAATCCCAGCACTTGGGAGGCTGAAAAACAAGAGGATCACTCTGAGTCCAATCTGTGTAATGAGACCTGTAGACCCTGTACTGAATACATAAAAAAGAAAGAAACTTGTAAAATGGTAAATTTTGTGCTATGTATATTTTATTTCAAATTTTAAAAAGTGAACCTATATTTCAGAGCCCGAGTGTTCCTCATCACAGTATGAACAAGGCCTCTCTTTCCGGGAAAGGGTGAGTTACAGCTGCTTGCTAACATTTTCTCATCTTTTAAAGCAAATGTTTAGTACTGGGACAGCTCTCCTTAATCAAAAGCCAGTTGCTGGCAAAGGGGTCAGCTCCTCCAACACAGTTTCAGCCTCTGAACATGACACTAAGCCAGGCTCTGCCAGCGGTATCCACCAAAACTTCCTCAAGCTATACAGAGGAAGCTCAAACTCAAAGCAAAGCTGGGTCTTTGTGTTGCTGTTGCTACTGCTAGCTCCAGAAGACATCCTTGTGTTTTCAGGAGAAACCAGGCACCAAGATCTAACTTGGACTTCCATTCTAATACATTGGGATTCCAATGCACTGCACCAAAGGACTCGCCCAGAACATTCTAGGTGTGCAGCAGCCCCACTACAGCAGGCTCAACGAAGGCCTCTGCTAAGTTGGCCACACCAGGAAGAATGGTGGAGGACAGAGAGCTTCATTTCCCTGTGGGGAGAAGACTGGTTGGTACTGGTGGCAGACCTGGTGGGATTCTTTAAAGACATAGGTGTTTTATTTATCAGTGACCAACCCAAGATGGCCTTAAACAGGCCCTTTGATGTCACTGGGCCTTGACTGACACAGCTGTCATCAGCGGCAGAAGAGTGCCTGCCTCAGAGCATACATGAAGCACTATACTCTGATTGGCAGTCTCTAGCCTGAAGCCCCAATTGTCTCCACAGATAACCCAGCCTTCTGGAAAATGCGTGAACTCCAGCTCTCTTCACAGTCTGTAGGAAATGGCAATTACAGCTAAAAATACAGCTAATCTCAACTTGCTAGAGCCCAGGGGCTCTCTTGGGGCTCTCCTTTAAGCCTCTAGAAGGGAAGTCTGAGGAACCTGCTGCTGCTGCTGCTGCTGGCTGCCACGAAGAGGCTGCCGGTGTGCTGCAGAATTCACCTTAATTACACGAGGCAGAATACAGGATGTGTGAGACCAGCGTCTAGAGCAGGCCATCGCCTGTCAAAGACAAACAAGGAAGTGCTGGAGTGGCCCTGTTATCTGCAAGGGCAGCCATCCCTCTGCCCAATCAGCAGGCATGTGTTCACACCTTGCCAGCTCCTGTCCCCCAGGCTTCCCGTCTCCCCACACCCTTCAGAACCTGAGTCCTCTGAGCGGTGACACCATCCACCTCTGCAGGAGGCAGGTGGTCCAAGTTCTAGCACCAGGCATATTCACCACAGAGAGAGCCCCCCCACATGAAATCTCTCTCCCACGGCCTCTCTGGGGAGCAGAGCAAAGGTGATGATGCCATGCCCCAGACACGATGGGACACAAAGTGTTAAGTGGAAAAGGTTTTGAACTATCCCGGCCAGACTGAGGACACTGACACCTGCCCCACACCAGCTGGCTCTGCTCTCTGCCCGCACCAAATACCAGCCACCAGGTGGGAGGCTGGGTGGCTACCAAACCCAAAGCGCTTCCTCCAAAGCTCCAACAGGTGTGCACTTCCCAGGAATGCACTGTTCTGTGCCCTGTGTGCTCCCCAGGGGGCTGAGATGTCTGCAGCACAGGGGGAGCCTTTTCCTCATGTAATAAGTACTCAGAGCACCTGGGAAGGATGAACTATAATCACACCCCAGCGCCCAGGGAAGGGTGCTGTGCAAGGCTGCCCTGAGTGCCTCTACCCCTGGCTTTGTGTGCTGCTCCGCCACTGCTTGGCGAACCTGGACTGGTTATCTGCTGTCCCCATCCCTAACACTAAGTCGGGTGAGGCCTCTCCATCTACTGTAGGTGTGACTTGTTTTGGCACTGTGAAAACACCTCCAGGGCACTGGGCCCAGGAACAGACCCTCTGTAAGGAAGAGTTTGCAGTCACCATCAACAGAAATGCATGAGGAAGTAACGTGGGTGCATCTGCTCTGGTTCAAATCCAAGTGCCCTCCCGCTCCCAGGCTGCCATCAGACCAGGGCCAGCAATGGCTCCTTTCTTCCATGCTCAGCCAGGGACCACCAGGGTCCAGCAGAAGGCCCCAGCCCAGGAACACCTCATTTGTGACACTTCTCTGGAGCATCCACCATTTCAGCTCCAGAGTCCTTTTCACCCAGCCTTTTCAATGCCAAGGCGGCAAAATCAGAACTTCAGCCTTTCCAAAGCAGTGGGTGAAATCTTGCTGCAGGTGATGTCAGCCTGAGGAGGGCCTCTGGGAAATGGTAAGCCACCCCTTCTGCAGAATTCAGGGACCGAAAGGAATTTCTAGGCCATCCACAAGAGCAAGAAGCACTGAGGCCCCTCACTGCAGCCTGTGCCAAACCTTCCAAACCTTGCCCAACCCTGCATCCAAGGATGAAGCTACAGAAAATGAAGAACAGACTAAAAAGCAACAGAGTGGCTCCCATGACCCCCAGCCATTCGAAGACTGTCAGGCTTGGGACAGATTTGGACTCCTAGGATGTTCATGCTGGTAGGAATCCAAAAACTGTAATGTTTATTTTTACCGATCCATAAACTAAGGCAGGGGAGGTTAAGGATTTATCAAGGACAGCGAGCCAGTGATAGCCAGCACTGTCCCACAACGGAGTACTATGGGCTTGAGTATGAGAATGACAAGAAAATAGGGCTTGCTCAATGCAGCAGAAGGCACCACTGCTGTGGTCACGGTCCTTCTTACTTCCCTTTCAGCTTGCCTTTGGCCTCAGTTGAGGTCACCTCTCAGATGTCCCATTCCTTTTGCTCAATAATGGGTTGCTGGGAAGAAATAACGTGTACATGATTCCTGCAGGGCTTCCTGGGGCAACAGCACTACGTTTGTAGAAAGCCTCTGTGTGTGTGTGTGTGTGTGTGTGTGTGTGTGTGTGTGTGTGTGTTGTGGGGTGCATGTGGGAGAAAGGAAGGGAGATAGAATGCTCAGACCAGACCTGAGCACAGCCCAGGGAAGGCTTGCAGCAACAGCTGAACAAGTGCAGGCATGGGTGCCACTCACCTACGGTGACCTGCACAGGCTCCGTGCTGGGCGTGTGTCCCTCTTCGCTTTCAGAGGCCTCCTGGCTGGTACTCAAGTTGCTTTTCTTCTTAACATGTGCAACCACAAAGAAACACAATCCCACGAGCACAACCAAAGGCCCCATGATCTGCAGGGAAAGGAGCCCACAGACCTGAGGCTCAGAACTGTTGATGTCCGTCTCGTTCATGTCCGTCTCGTTCACTGGGTCCTGAACCCAGTCTGAGCTACATCCAGGGACCCAAATGCCCAGGATGCTGATGAGCAGGCCACTTGTCAAGAACAGAAACCCAAAAATCAAGCACTGGGCAAACTGGCGGCTCTCTCCACAGAGGAAAGCTTGTTCAGAGTCAGCCTGGGTGCCTCGCCGCCTTCCCGCCAGGAGCTGAAGTCGTGCCCGGGAACGGGCCAGGATCACAGCACCAAGCCCAACCACGGCACACGAGGGCCCAGCGATCTTCAGCACCATGCTGCAGTGGGGGACAGGTTCGTATTGGCAGGCCTGGTACCCAAAGATGGAGAGCAGAACTCCCACACACAGCAGGACAGCACCGAAGACAAAGAGGAAGAAAACCAGCTTGCTGGTCCGCCTGTCCCTCTGGTCCCCATCGGGCTCGGCAATGCCTGTGGAAGACATGGCCAGAAAAGGCTCCTTCCCCAAGGCGAGATGGCACGGGTTTCCTTCACTCCAGCGGGCTTCAGAGCTCTGCAAACAGAGACAAAT
This sequence comes from Octodon degus, assembly GCF_000260255.1. Classification (NCBI taxonomy): domain Eukaryota; kingdom Metazoa; phylum Chordata; class Mammalia; order Rodentia; family Octodontidae; genus Octodon; species Octodon degus. The sequence continues at coordinate 601,073 of NW_004524753.1, read as the reverse complement.
GCCTCACTAACACAGGCACACATGTTTCTGACCAGCCCTGTTCTTTTGCTGGCCATTTCAGTAATCATCCTAGAATGAAATCACACACTGCAGAACAATCAGTTGGTTCCTGAGTCAGAAGCACTGGCATTCAGAAACACTTAAATGTGAGATTTTATGGAGATATTAAAAAAGGGAAGAAATTCAATTACCATGCATCTGAGATAAAAGTATTATAAAAAAATAATTTAAAAAACTGGGTGTGGCTTTTCCTGTTCAGGAGTCTTGCAAACTCACTCTCCCCAGGCAAAAATAAAGCAACAGGGAAAGAGAGAAGAACCGCAGCAGGTGTCATTCGGCCAAAGCCCTATACTTCATCAAAACTGCTCTGAGCATTTCCAAGTCAGCACATTTTTGTTCAGTTCCTTTTCCCCAATTTAGACTTGTGCAGCTTTTCATTTCATGCGTTATTCTAAAGCTCCATCTACAGAAGATCCCAAATCAAGCAATTTCAACAGAAGGGAAAAACAGTTCAAATCACGGTGGGGGTGCAGGCTTTTAAGTTAATTATGTTAAAAATGTGATTCCCAGGTTCACACTGGGAATACTGGACCCAAACACTCTCTATCTCTCTCTGTGTCTCTCTGTCTCTGTCTCTGTCTCTCTCTCTCACACACACACACACACACCCCTCTGATAGCCTAGCTGCTGGGCCTCAGATGGCCCCCAAAAAGCAGTGAGGCCCCACTCCAAGACACCAAGTACCTTGCAGCAGGTGGTTACTACTCAACATCCTCCACAGTGCCACCCACTTCCACAAAGAGGTCGCACTCAGTAAAAATAAGCAGCCTACAAGATCACGGATCCAACTGAAAAGGCAGCCGAACTTGACAAATATAAGTTGAACCTACTGGGAAAGTACGTTCCACAAAATCCCCAGAGCCCTATGCTTCAAGGGCATTATATTTATGTTTATCAAATAGTTGTTCAAGATCTATCTAGTTTACACAGCACGGGCTCTATCATGCGGTTAGCTTAGAGCCGTCAAGTGGGGCACTCGAAAGACAAACCCACTAGAGTAAGGAAAGAAAACCTGTAAAAATATTGGTGCCTCCCCAATCTACAGTACCACACTGAGGAGTTCAAGACAGGCACAAAGGCCAAAACCATGTTGACAAACCAATACCTCGAGGGAGGGAGGGCAAGGAAGGAGGTCAGATTAGGTAAAGAAGGCAGCCAAGGGAGCCTATCCCAGGAAGTACTTTTCCAGGAAAAAGTATGATAGAATCAGAAGGAAGTCAGAGCAAAAAGGAAATACAGGAGATGAATAAGCTTCCGCCTCACACTTGGAAAAGCCATGTTTTACGAAGATGCTATTAAGCTGAAAGAAAGGCTCAAAGTACTGCACTAGTGAACAAACTTTTTCCCTGAATCCTATACTCCTTTCTCCGAACTGGGAGATAAGGTGATTCTTGGCCACAAAGTTCTATCTGAAATTCGCTGTTAGACACTATTAGAACCATTTCCAAATACCCATCTAAACTTCATTTCCTCCAAGCCAAATTCCCCCCGCCAGAGCCAAACTTTTTTTTTTTTTTTTTTTTTTTGCGGTACCGGGGATTGAAGTCAGGCCCCTGCGCCTGCCAGGCAAGCGCTTATTCCACTGAGCCATCTCCCTGGCCCCATCAAGACATTTCTAAATCAACAGCATCTCTCCAAGTCCAAAGTTCTCGTGGGTTTGGCGAGCCCAGCAAAGAGAGACAAGGATCTTTCCCAGGGAAGAGTCCCGTGGTTTGCAGGCAGTCCCGAGGGGCCGAACGCGCGGTTCCCGGGACTGAGATGGGGCGCTGGGCCTCAGATACCCCCGCACCCGCGCTCCGGGCGCACAACAGCGGGCTGCGGCCGCTTACCTGAGCCGTGGCCGCCTGCTGCTGTGTGCACCGTGCAGGGCACCGCCTCCGCACGCGGCCTCCCGGCGCCCGCCGACCCGCACCGGCCCCAGCGCGCGGGGCGTGG
>NW_004524753.1:575395-598978 GCF_000260255.1 Octodon degus | reverse complement strand
GCCGGCGGACTCCGGGCGCTGCCTCCGCGTCCGTGACCGTGCGCGCGAGGAATCCGGAGAGAGTTGGGCGCGCTCTGCGCCTCCGCGGCCAGCAGGGCAGGCGGGGCACCCGCGCGAAGAGAAGGTCCCCTTGGCCGCCCTGTCTGCGCGCGGAGCCGGCCCGGAAATGAGCGACTGCACGGGGAGCCGGTCCCCACCAAGGTCCCCTTCAAGGACTGGAGCGCCGAACTCCGGGAGGCGGGATCGAGCGGCGGGAGGGGGAGGGAAAGGGAAAGCGCGACCCTCGGAGCGGAGTCCTGGCGCTCCTCCGCCAAAGCCACGGCCACCGTGCTGTCTGCTACTCCGGAGACCTTGACTGGGGTCACTGGCGCGAGCGCTTCGCTCTGGGCTCCTATGAACAGGACGTGGAGGCACCAGGGTCCCCTCAGGAAGTGAGACAGAGGTCTTTATACCCGATCCATGCAAGCCTGATGTCCCAGCTCCAAAACTGAAGCAGGCTCTGCCTGGTCTCCTGGGTCCCTTGGGCACTGGCACCTAGGCGCGCTCCTTCCTGGTTCTGTACGGCCTCCCAGCTACTGAATCAAACTTGTAACTTTCCCTGCCCTTGAACCCGGAGTTTGGGGATGGGCTGGCTAATCCCCGGGCTATTTGTAACCTGCCCTGTGACACGGATCCACCCGTGCCAGTTTTAACACTAGAGGTCAAGGAGCTGCCAGAGGTGAGTCAGGTCAGCGGCGCCCAGAGCCCTGGGGACTTCCCAGCCCAGGCCTTTTCTCTCTGGGCTTCCTGTTCATTCACCTCCTTAAAATCCTCTCCAGAGTCACGCCTATTGGATTAGCCTATTTTTATTACCTCCCTGATACAGCAAGTTATTTACAGTCCTTGTCTTGAGGGTGAACCGTGAGGTAGGCTTAGCTAATTACCAGAAGTAAAAAGAGGCTAGTAAAAAGGGGCTCAGAGGCAGAGGCTGGGTTGGGGAGTTGGGGTTCACCCTAGTGGCATACTGGACAGTTCTAGCCACGGGAATGTGATGGGGCATGGCCAGCCGGAAGTGTACTTCCTCACAGCCACGGTGCACTGGGTGGCTGGGAATCCCTGCCTTAACTAAACAGTAGCTGACTAGCTTCTTTTCTTAGTGTTTCCAACAGCTCTCAAAACATTGGAACTGGAAGGAGAGAAGGGAGCTAGGAAGCCAGTCAATTCTCAGTTGAAGACAGAGGCCTGAGGAGAAGTACGCCCTGGGGCTGGCAGAGTCAGTGTAGAGTGAGGCCTGATTGCAGCTCCTGACTGCACAGTGTTTTTCCTTGAGTTCACCTGTCACCCAAAGTACGTGCAGTGCAATGAGTTCCAAAACCACTTTTTTATTGCATGGTGGTGTACAGCCACACGGGGAGTCAGGGTAGACCATCATAACAATGTAGACACTGTGTCCCAGGATAGTGTAGTCATCCAAGCCGTGGGTGGAGGTATCCTGGGCAAAGTGTCAAGATGGAGGGCACCAAGCCAGGTATGTATGCCCAGCTAGTGAGCAGATCACTGGCAGTGGTACTTGCATAACCTGAGCAGGCCCTGGGCTTCAAAGAACTCAGTCATTATAGGATTTGTCCCCTCTGACCCCAGACTGCCAACAAGTCATTATTGTACAAAAAAGTTCACAGTTCCTTTCCTCTTCGTTCTTTTTCCCTTATTTGAAAGTCAATCTCTAGCTATATCCTGTGCAGACCTGCAAGGGAGCTGTTGATACAGCTGCCCCTCTGGTACCACATGACTGCGGGCCCGCCACCCATGACAGACTTGAATGTCCCAGCACCAAGGGCAGTGAGGTTAGCCTCCCCTTGGGATATCTGCTGTGTGAACTGTTTTTGTGTCTTTTGGAGCCCATTTAACTAGATTCAGCACCTCGGAAATTGGTCCTCAGTCAAGGACAAAAGGCATAATCCACTGGGCTTCAAGGTGTTTGTCCTCATAGTAAAGCCTACCTTAGGAAAGAAGCTGGATGACCTTGTCACTGTCCCAAACCAACAAGTGTGGCAGTAGAGGAAGGGGGGAAAAAACCCAGAGTGAATCCTTAAAACAATAGCACCTCCATACTGATTTCCATAGTGGTTATAAATATGTTCCCTTCCCAAGAGTTAAAAGACATCTTACATGCATACCGATATTTATAAACAGCCCAGCTTATAATAGCTAAGTCTTGAAAGCAGGCTGTATATCCATCAACAGAGGAACAGATAAAGAAATGTGGAATTTAGGTACCATGGGATACTACTCTGCCAGGGGGAAGGACAAACTTGAATCATTTGTAGGAAAATAGATGCGCTTCAGACCATAATGTCAAGTGGAAACATCACACAGGCTTCAGAAGCACATGGTTTTGCCTCATAGATGAGAAACCCAGAGTAAAGATAAAAGTCAAAATAAAAGATAGGTAATAGTAAGGAAAGAAATGATATTTTTAAAGGAAAAAGGGATCCAGGAATGAGTAGGAGGGGAGGGAAGAGAAAGGGGATGGGAAAAGGAATTAAGATGCATTATGTCCATGGACCAACTCCACGCTGTATGTACTGTGCACATAACTTAAGGATGATCAATAGCATCAGAACAAGATTTAAAAATGAGATGAGCCTCAGTTTCAGTCAGCAGCAATAGAAGAATAAACCTGCTGCATGTGTGTTTATTCTGCATATATTTACTGAGTGCTTACCACATACCAGGACACAAGACAGAAAAATCTTTTGCCTTCCAGGAGCTCATGGTAATCCAAATGAGGAGAAGATGACAGAATGCACTCATTATCCTGAGCAGTCGAGAGCTGTGGAGAACAACGATGCAGCAGGCAGCTGAGGTGTTGCAGAGGTTCTGATTTAAGTAGAGCAGGTAAGAAAGAGGTCTGCATGAGGGAGGCTGTAGCAGAAGCCGGCTGGGAGTGAGGAGGCATTGAGGTATCTAATACTGCATAACAGATTGCCCCCAAATTTAGAAGCTTCAAACAACAAAGGTGGATGACTGCCTCTGGGTGTCTGAGGGCCAGGAATCTGGGTGGTTCTGGTTGGAAGGCTCACGGGAGGTTGTAGTGCAGCCACTGGCTGGGCAGGGCGGGCAGGTGTGTGAATGCGTGCAGGATGAGCTGAGTCTTGAGGGTCTGCTTCCAGGACGGTGCCTGTGCAGGCTGTTGGTATAGAGACCTCGGTTTCTCACCATAGAGACCTCTGTTCCCTAGAGCTGCCTCGACACCCTCATGATTGGGAGCTGGGTTCCCCTATCTCAAACCATCAAGTCAGAGTCAGATGTGGGGGAAGTCACTGGGCTATGACATAGCCTCTGAAGTCCTGCACCATCGCTTCCGCTTTATTCTAGCCCTTGGAATTAAGCTATAAGAGGACAAGAATTATGGACACCCTAAAAAGGCAGAGTCAAGTAGTTCGTGAAACTATTTTGTGATGTTTGGAGGAAGATGGAAAAAACATCTGAAGCCGAGGTAACAGCGAGTGCAAAGGCCCAGAGTAGGAGCATGCACATTAGCATATTCAGAGAGGAGGAAGGGGCAAGAGTTGCGGGAACTTGTGGACAAGGTGGGCAGCAGGACGAGGAGAGGTTGGAGAGGTCCTGTGAGTGACACCAACTGTGAGTTCTTAACAGTCCTTAACTGTTCCCCTGTGAGTTTTTAACGGGAACTCCATAGGGACCAGATAGCAGGGGGTCATGGTGGTTTCATGGGGTGGGGGACACTTACAGACACATTGCAGCTGGGCCAGATGGCCCATTCCTGTCATGTCAACATTCTGACAGGCTGAGGCAGAGATAGCAAGTTTGATCCCAACCTGGGCAATGGTAGTCTTAGCCAAACCTTGTCCCAAAATACAAAAAAAAAAGGCTTGAGATACAGCTCGTGTGAAGGCATAGGCTCAAACCCCAGTATCCCTACCCCCACCACCACCCAGAAAGAAAGGGGGAGAGAGAGAAAAGAAAGTGGAGTGGAGCTGGGCATTATCCTAGCAACTCAGGAGTCTAAGGTAGGAGGGTGGCAAGTTCAAGGCCAACACTGTAAAAAAAGCACACTAGGGCCAGGGAGATGGCTCAGTAGAATAAACGCTTCCTTGGCAAGCACAAGGGCCTGAGTTCAATCCCCAGTTCCAAAAAAAAAACAAAAAAACACATCCTAAAAAAAGGGGGGGAAAGAAAAAAGCAACAACTGATGTGTGATCTGATGGTTATAATCCAAGGAGGAGGAAGGGTAGAAGAGGCCAGTCCATTGCCCCAAGAGAGAGCCCCTGTAGCTGGGTCGAAAGGTGATTAAGTGACTGGATTCTGGATATATATTGAAGATGAACTCGAAGAGTCTCCCACACATGGGATGTAGGTTTTGGCCAGACCAAGTGAAAGGATGGTCCTGGCAGGAAGCAAGATGGTTGGTGTGGGGGAAGGGGATTCAGAGCAAGCCGTGTGGACTAGCTTCAGGGCTCGGAGGATCACAGACAGTTGATTGAGTCGCCAAGTTCTAGTTCTTTTCTTTTGGTCTCTTAGTCCAATATCACCTCAGTACCTGGGCACTCTCCCCACTTTTAATTCCTGTTGTTTCCTGAGCCCCTGTTGGATCTGGCTCACAGGAATTTGCTCTCTGCAGCTTGTTTTGGTGTCTGTGGTCCTACAAGTATCCTCCCCAAGAACTCCAGCGACTCTGCTGAGCCACCCTGGTGCCTAATTCTGAAGAGGGTGCAGTCAACATCCTTGGGATCTTCTCTTCCTCCCTCACCTGTATGTTGGATTTAGCCCCAAGAACCTGAGAGACCTTTCAGGGGATACGAGTGGAGGTTGACCTAGTTGGCAAGATGGAGTTGAAGGTTGAGATGGCAGCCTTTAATTGGCCTCAAGCGCAAAGGCTAATCTTTTAATGGCCTTGCTGGTGCTGTTGATTTCCCAGGGTTGATGGCAGCCTGAGCCAGGGGTGTGGAATGCAAACACTTGTTTCAGGAAGAGCAATTTGCCTCCTGAAGGCTCCTGCCTTCTGAAGGTGAGAGACTCCTCTGCCTGGCCACCGCCTCTGGTCAACAGCTTAAAGGAGAAACAGGCATTGATAGGAAGAGTTTTAAGGAAAAATAATGCTCTCTTCACATCTGTTATTGCTCCATGAAATACCCACCACCTGCTGGACCCCAAAGAATAAATTACTCCTCACCATCATGTAAAAAGGGGGTGTGTTTAGATCCTGGTCTTGCCACTTATTGGCTGTGTGACACTGCCCAAGTGAACAACTTCTCTGGGCTTCAGGGTCTTCCTCTGTAATATGGGAATAAGCAGTCATACTTCAAAGGATGTCTTGCAGGAGGAGTACATATGGGGTACATGGAAGGTTATCGATAAATGTATGTATCACCACTCACCTCCTCTTCCACCTACAGCTCCACCCCAAGGGGGGGGGGCCACGAACACTGGAAGTAGTGGCACAGAAGGGCAGTCAGAGGGCCCAAAAGGAGAGCGCACTGAGGCTGTGGGGCCTCCTAATGCCCGGTCTGTGATAGTGTGAGCTCCTGCTGGCCGGCACTTCCTTCCTGTAGCTCTTCTCCTCGCTGCAGCTCCCATGGTCACCTGTGTCACCTGTCCTGTTGTTCTTAGTCCCCCAAAGCTTCTGGACAGTGCCTTGCTGCTCTCGTACCCCTGGAGGGATGACAGCATCTGGATCTTCTGTCCTATGCAGGCCAGGGCTCAGGCACTAGCTGTCACCCACTTCTGGGGCCATCTGGGCTGTATCTCAGCCCAGTTGCCACCTGCGTGGTCCCGGTCCCTCCACTTCCTGGTTGTCACTGGTGACTCCACGGTGAGTTCAGATCAGCTTACTGTACTCCAAAGCTAAAGCATGCTGACATAAATATGAAAACAAGGGAGAGAGGGGCTACTGGGCTGCCTGTTTCTCTTAGACAGCTCCCTGGGGATGAGCTGGGCCTTATGAGTCCTCACATAGGTAACGCACCTCTGCCAGGTTCATCTGTGAGGACCTACTCACTGGAGAGCCTCTGTCTGTCCTTAGGAGCTGCATTCAGGGGCCAGGGCACCCAGCTAAGGCTCCAGTGGGCAGAAGGCCCCTGGGCATGGCTGGTCATCTCACAGTCTCACTCTTGAACCCTTGGCTTCTCCCACAGTGACTTCTGACCTAAAAAAAAAAAAAAGCAATACAGATTCAAACACCTGAGCTCAGAGAGGCTTTGATAAATCAAAAGGCACTTTGGCAGGAAGCCAGCCCCTGAGCGCCCTACATTTTAACAAAAGGCTCTTTGTGGAAGCCACAGAACGCAGGGAAAGCCAGGGCATGAGGGAAAAGAAAACTGCTCTTCAGAGGGGCTTTTTAATTTTAATTTATCTCATAAGGTTGTTGAAAGGATTAAAAGAAGAGAGAGAGAGAGAGAGAGAGAGAGAGAGAGAGAGAGAGAGAGAGAGAACTGCATCCTTTTTGTTTAGGTGTCACAGGACAGGAACTATCTCGCCCTAAATAATCATTACCATGACGCCCCACGCAGCAGCTCTGGTTGGTGGCACTGTCCCAGGCACCAAGCCTCTACCCCTCTGTCCGCTGCCTCACCTGGTGACGGCTGTCACCACAGCTGTGCCTGCCCCGCAGTGCCCTTCTTCCTCCCAGCTGGCTGGGAACCATGTCTGTTTTGCAGGGTCAGTTCTGAATCAGTCGAGGCCAAATGCAAACATGTTTTGTTTGTCTGGTGCTGGGGATAGAACCCAAGAACTTCCCACTAAGCTACATCCCCAGCCCCATTTTATTTTATTCTATTATTATTATTATTATTATTATTATTATTTTTAATCTTGAAACAGGGTCTCTCCGTCACTGAGTTTCCCAAGCTGAACTTGAATTTGTGATCCTCCTGCCTCAGCCTCCCAGCAGTGTGCAACTCCCCAGCACCCAGCTTCTCTTTTATTCTCCACCCCTCATTTAAATGTTGTCTCTCCAGTGAGGCTCCCTCAACCCACTCATGTAAGTGAACTGGACCTTCACCATCCCTTAGTATTTTCTTCTCTCTCTGTCTCTCTCTCTCTGTCTCTCTCTCTCTGTCTTTCTCTCTCTCTCTCTCTCTCTCTCTCTCTCTCTCTCTCTCTCTCTCTCTCTCTCTGTTTGGTGTTAACAGGATCTCACTACACAGCTCGGACTCATAGTGATTCTCCTGTTTTCAGCCTCCCCAGTGGACTCTGTGGCCAGCTCAGTGCGCCCTGGGGTGGGGGTTGGCACAGCATGTTGTGCCAGGGATTGAACTGTCGTCCCCGGTCCCCGTGCTTGTCTATGCTTGCCTAAGCAGGCACTTTACTCCGCTGAGCTATCTTGCCAGCCCCTCCCTTAATATTTTCTAATGATCTGTTTTGTTTTCACAGCCATGGTTGTGCTATTTTTATCACAAGCATGGTTGTTTATATTCCTTGTGGGTCCCTTCCCCTCCCCACCTGTGTTCCGCTCAAACTGTTGCCCTCAGCTCTGGCCTCCCCAGAGCTTTGTTGTTCATCGGGGCTTTGGCACCTGCTCCCTGCCTCTTCACGTCCTGCCTGCAGCCCGCGCACTTCTGACCTCCATAGGGCCGGCCCATGGAGTCCCAGGGCTCACCCTACACACTTGCCTGTGCACCGCTGCTGCCCCCTGGCGGTCCAGCCTGCACAGCCATTATGAAATTACTCCCCCTATGAAACCAGGAGCCACAGTCTCCTTCCACCCTGCTATCCCACCCCTCCGGACACAGTCATTTCCACCCCAAACCTTGTGCTGTCGGCTCTCTGCCTCTTTCTTTGCTTATTCCTTGTGTAGCGTAGATTACAGCCTGTGAACTCAAATGACTGTCTGATCCCTGAGAGTTCCAGCCCCTCGCCCCATATCTTCTCACACCCATCCGACAGCATGGCACCTACCTTATTCACCTTTCTGTCTCTGTCACAAAACATCTGAGATAAACAACTTGGACTTCTCCTCTGTGGTGGCAGTGAGCGTATCCAGGACCTTCTCAGTGAGCTACGTCCCGAGTCCTGGTTTTGTTCATTCTTTTTTCCTTTTCAAGGTGGGTTCTCACCAAGTCATTAAGTGGCCTAGGCCTAGCTCACACTGACCAACCTTCCTGCTTCTGCCTCGCAGAGTGCTAGGATTACAGATGTTAGCTCCTACACCCAGCCCAGGACAAACTTACAAAAAGAAATGACTTGTACCTGATTCATGGTTTCAGAGGCTTCACTCCATGGCTGCTCCACTCCATGGCTTGGGGCATGGGCCAAGGCAGAACACCGTCAGAAGTGAGGGCACACAGCCTAAGGTTCCAGTATTCCCTTCAAGGACACTTCCCAGGGACCTCTCTTCTTTGCCTGGGCTCGACCCACCAAGGTTTTACCACCTGCCAAGAGCATCCCAAGCTAGAAGCCAAACCTTTAGCATAAGCCTTTGGGGCCCCTCTAGCCACCACTCTTCTGAGCCTGTACTTGGGACCCTCAACAGTACCCAGAAGTATAACCTTATTTGCTCCAAGACTCCCTTTCCAGGTGATTATTTCACAGCACATGGTCACGAAGTCCATTTTGTCAGAGATGGGTATTCCATTCCCATTTGAATATTGTAGGTGCGTGGGTGAGCACTTTCTCATGCTCCGATGGTTCGGATCCTTTCCTAGGCAACGGGTTGCTTCAGGGAAGATAAACAGCAAGGCTAAGGAAAGCTTTTGCCAGCTGTACACCTTTGGCCTGTAGCGCTCCTGGCTTGGGGCCCCGGAGTGCGCTTCAGTTTGCCCTACATGCATGGATCCTAACAAAGAACAGCTTCCAGCCCAGGTCCCAGGCTTTAGGTCTTAGTTTCCTTCTGTTCCAACTCTAGTCCTCCCTTCATGGTGACCCTGCTATGGCACTGGGCCCAGGTGAACATTTGAGGCTTCCTTCCTCTTTCTTCATGGAAAGCCCTAAATGGTTCTTGTCTCCTCCATCCATGACTAAGGTTTAAACAGGTTGGCAAGCTTTTTTGTCATGGGTCAGATGGGAATTACTTTAGGTTCTGTAGCCCACTTGGTCTCTAGCACAGCTTTTCGACTCTGTTGTCATAGCTGGAGAGTGGCCTGGGGTGTAGACAATGTATCAGTAAATAAGTAGGCCAAAGGTCCCTTCAGACTGCTTATGGACACTGAAATTTGAATTTCATATAATTTTCACATTAACTACTGCAGTGTCAAGTTGTTCTTAGCCCCCGGCCATACAAAAACAGGAGGCGGCCAGGCTTTGAACTAATCTGTTGAATTTCAGCAGGAAAAGGGTAGGTGCAGGAAGATGGCGGAGCAGGCAGCACCGGGAATCTGTAGCCCAGCTAGCTCGCAGCTGTGCCACCAGAACCCAGGAGAAGCAGCAGTTCAGAACCACAGTCTAGGGAAGGCTTCCAGCTTCCAGGCTTGGCGGGGACCAGCAGTCACTCTTTGGGCGGTCTTAAGTCTGAGCGCAAGAGCAGCACAAGTGGCCTCCTCTGCTCAGCCACATGAGGGCAGCTGTGTAGTGTTCTTGGAGCAGTCCACACGAGCTTGTGGGGAGTCAGGGTGGGCAAACAGGCCCTGTCCTCCAAGTATCATTATACAAAGTGGCCACTGTTCCCCGGGCCTGGAGTGCAGCCCTGCCCCCGGGGTGCACTGAGACGTAGCTGTAAAGAGGCAGATCACTATGAGTCCCATCTAGCAGTGAGACTCTGAACACCCTATAGACCGTTCCCTAAAATACAAAAAAAAAAAAAAAAAAAAAAAAAGGGTCCATTGTTTCACTCCCTCCAATTTAAGGGCTGGTGCTCTTTTCCACTTCTTCATTTTTTTTTTTTTTTCTCTTTCCCCTTTGGGAGCCAGACACTAGGTACTATGACATTTGGAAACAATAAAATATAGAGGGATAATTAGAAAGTGACGGGGCTGGGGAGATGGCTCAGTGGAATAAGCGCTTCCCTGGCAAGCGCAAGGGCCTGAGTTCAATCCCCGGTTCCGCAAAAAAAGAAAAGAAAAGAAAAGAAAGTGACAGTGCATCTGCAGGTAAAAGATTAGAAATTTATCAGAAATTCATAAATTCATCTGTCTGGTCCTCAGGACAGATACAACCTACAACAATAAAAAACATCCTAGAGAAAGAACACCATCTGTTTGTTTATTTATTTATCTTTTCATTTTATGTATTTGGTACAGTGTCTCACTACGCAGGTCAGACTCCTAGTGATCCTCCTGTTTTCAGCCTCCCCAGGGCTGGGATCACAGGCATGCATCACCATGCCTGGACTTGGTGGCTGGCTCAGCATGCCCTGGGGGCAGGGCTGGTGCAGCAGGCAGGACCGGGGATCAAACCTTGGTTGCTGCTTTTGCCAAAGCAGGCTCTTAGCCAGCTGAGCTATCACGCCAGCCCCACAATCTGTTTAAATGACCAATTTTCAACAACAACCATAAGGTACACAAAGAAAGCAAAAAGTATGGGCCATCCAAAGGGACAATAAATTAATAGATACCATCCCTAAAAAAGACCCAATAGTAGGTATTCTAGATAAAGATCTTTAAAGGGATAAAGGAAGATTGTAAAAAAGATGTCAAAAAAATGCATGAACAAAATAGAAATATCCACAACGGGGTAGAAAGCCTAAAAGGAAACCAGGAAGGCATTCAGGAACTGAAAAGTAGAGAAACTGAAATGAAAATCTTACTGAAGAGAATCAAAGTCAGATTGGAACAGGGAAAAGTATGAATGTAGATACACCAGCGAACACTGTTGTGTGTAACGAAAAGAAAAAAAACTGAACAGAAGTAAATAAGCCTAAGGGTCTCAGGACATCATCAAGCAAACCAACTTGCACTTTGTGGGAGGCTCAGAAGGAAGAGAAAAAGCAGCGATTACCTGAGGGGACAATGGCTCACATCACCCCCTGTCCCAAATTTGATGAAAGGTGAATTCAAAGACCCATACTGAGACACAATGTAAGCAAACTTTTGAGAGACACAGAAGATAGCGGGAAGATAGGTGCCTCGCCACAGACAAGAGATCCCTAATAAGACTGTCAGCAGATTTCTCATCAGAAACTGGAAGGAAGAGCCGGGGTATCAACATTCCAAGTATTAAAAGAAAAAAGAAAAAAAAAAAACCTGTTAACCAAGAACCTTCTATCTAGAAAAACCACACCACAGAATGGGGGACAAATTTAAACATTCCCAGATAAAAGATGAAGGAGTTTGTTACCATTTGATTTCTTTAATAAGAAAAATTTTAAAACAAAAGAAAGCAGGGCCAGCCAGATAGCTCAGTGGACTAAAGCACCTGCGTAGGCAGGTGCCAGAACCCGGGTTTGATCCAACAACTTGTATCTAAAGGTGAAAACTTTTGGAGACAAGTCTTGCTGTGTAGCCCAGACTGGCCTCAAACTTGTGGCAATCTTGCCTCAGACTCCAAACTGCTGGGGTTATGCCTCTGGGCCTGAATGTACTTTTACATTTTTTTATTGTACATTATTTGAAAGACTTAACACTTTAAAAAAAAAAAAAAGCTTTAATTTAAAATCCAGCATTGCTAACTTTGGTTTGTAGATCCACATTTTGTCTTCTTTGCAATTTAAGAGACTAATGAATTTTAAAAGAACCATTCATGTTTTGGGTACATACACAGCAAAGATATAATCTGTGACAGCAGCGACTGGAATTGTAGAAGAGCAGCATTTTTTATACTATTGAAATTGAGCTCATATAAATTCAAATTAAAGTGACATAAATGTAGGATGTTAAATGTAATCCCTATGCTAACCACACAGAAAGTAGCTGTAGTACACACACGAAGGAGCTGAGAGTGGAATTTGAACATCTGGCTATCAAAAAAGACAGTTATATAGTAAATGAGGAACAAAATACTCTAAGGAATACAGAAAGCAAATACCAAAATGATAGGAATAAGTCTCTCCTTATTAATAATTACTTTAAATGTAAGATTAAGCACTAAAGACAGAGACCAGCAGAATAGATTTTAAAAAGCAGATTCCAAGATCCAGCTATATGTTGGAGCATGAAACTCACTTCAGATCCAAAGATGGAAATGAATTGCAATGAAAGGCTAGAAAAAACATTCTATTAAAATAGTAACTAAAAGAGAGCAGGGATGGCTATACTAATATTAGATAAAATACATGCCTTTTTGTTGTTGTTTGCAGTGCTGGAGATTATACAGGAGTCTCTGCATTGATCTACATCCCTAGCTGCTGCTTTATTTTAGGCAAGTTTCTACTAAGTTGCAGAGTTGCCCAGGCTGGGCTTGAACTTCTAGTCTTCTTGCATGAGTTTCCCCATGTGCTGGGATTATAGGCCTGTGCTGATTATCTTAAATCAGAAAGAGTTATGGGAAAAAAAGAAAGTCATTATATAAGTTCAATACAGAACGAAGATATCCCAGTGATAAATGTTTCCATAGCTAATGAAAGGCCATCAAAACATATGCAACAGAAACTGATAGAATTGAAGGCAAAAGTAGCTCTATACCAGTACTCAGCAACTTCAACATCTCTTAGTAATGGGTAGAACTACTACACAAGACAGTTAAGGACTGGGTGTGGTAGTGCATGCCTATAATCCCAGTACTTGGGAGGCTGAGGCAGGAGGATCACCACAAGTTCAAGGCCAGCCTGAACTTCATGGTAGAACCCTAACTCAAAAAGACAGACAACAGCAGCAAAAGACAATTAAGGACTTAAAACACTTGAACAATGTAATAAACCAACTAGATCAGCCACACATCTAGAACATTCCCCAGCCACAGCAGCACACATACTCTTCCCAAGTGCATGAGAAGTGCATCCCACATAGCACATATGTTGCACCACAAACGACATCCCAATGGATTGAAAAAGATACAAATCGGGCCGGGGAGATGGCTCAGTGGAATAAGCGCTTCTCTGGCAAGCGCAAGGGCCTGAGTTCAATCCCCGGTTCCACCAAAAAAAAAAGAAAAAAGAAAAAGATACAAATCAAAGAAAGTATAGTTTCCAGTTGCTGTGGGGTGAAGTTAGAAATCAAAACTTACAAAGCAAATTGGAAAATATTAAAATATGAATGTAAAAAGTGCAATACACTAAAAACTTATAGAATGTAACTAAAGCAGTGCTAAGGGGAAATTGATAGTTATGTAAACATTTATATTTAGAAAAAAAAGAATGATATCATACCAACAACCCAACTTTATTAAGAAATTAGAGAAGAGGAGCACCAAGATGACAGCCTCTCTGAGAGTTGTTGTCCAGATGCTGGAAGAATAGCAACATGAGGAAGATAATCAGGGCAGTGGGTCCCCTGGACCCAGAAAGGATCTGAAATGGGAATGGAAGCCCATAGAGAGAGTGAAGAGAGAAGCTGCAACAAAAGGAGGAGGCAGCCAGCAGCAGCTTTTTCCTGAGACAGGACTCATTGTGTGAGAGGAGCGAGCGATTCAAACCTGCCGACACCTAGTGACTGGTGGTGACCCCTGAAGACTCCAGGGAGAGACACAGCAGTGGAGGGAGGCAGTGGATGTGAAGGACTGCTCGAGCTGGAGACTTGGCTGTCCCACAAGAGTGCAGTTGGCAGTTAGCCATCTTGGAGAGGGGCCAACTGAGCTCAGAAACCAGAAGGGCTACTGGCTCCATCTAGCAGTACCCACTGGGCTTAGGCCCATGGAAGGTGTGCTGATAGCTGCAGGCTCAGCAAGTCTGGTCTTAGCCGGAAGGTGCAGGATTGCTGAGATTATTCACTACCCCACCAAAAAGCTACTGCTGATTTACTGGGATAAATCAACATGAATCAGAACTTGGTCTCCTTATGTTGTCTACCAGTGATAGCAGAGACGTTCTTGGAAGAGGACTTTTTTCTTTTCTCATGTTCATTTTTTGTTGTAGTTTAGATTTTTTTTTCACCTTCATTGTTTGATCTTGTTTTTATATGAGTGTGAACACGGTTTCTAGCCTCTTTGTGGCTGTGGTTGTATTCTTTTCTTTTTTTTCTCTTCCTTTTTCTCTCTCCAGTCTTCTGCATCAGGTTCCCAAAGGTAGTATGATCACTCTTTGTCCTCCAGCATTACTTTTTAAAATTATTTAATTATTTATTTATTTAGGTCAGGGTCTCACTATGCATCTCAGACTTGTACTGATCCACCTTGTCTCAGCATCCTTTATTCTGGGATTACAGGCATGTGCACCACACCCAGTTCCGGTGGCAGGCTCGGTGGTCCAGCATTTGGTGCCTGGCATCAAACCTGGGTCCCTGCGCTTGCCAGGCAGGCACTTAGACCACTGAGCTATCTATCCAGCCCTTCCAGAATTACTTCTAATGTCTTCTTCTTCTACTACTTTTCTGTTTTCTCTCTATTTTAAATTTTTACCCTGGAGGCCAAAACTGGCATATTAAGGACTTGTATACTGCATATTTTAGAAATTACAAATTTTCTGGTATATTTTAGGTTTTGTTATATATTCACAAATCTAGTTCATATGGTTAAAGGTGGCAAATTAATGGTTAACTCAGTTTATCATTTTCTAGGCTGTGTTTAATGTTACTGTCATTAACAGCTGCTCTTCTGGGTATTCCAAGACTGAGATTGACTAAGGGTCAGAGAAAATATTGTAGCACAGTGCCTTAGAACTGTGCTACAATAGGGACTGGGCCAAATAGGCAACAACTTCTCTCTCTCTCTGTCTCTCTCTCTCTCTCTCTCTCTCTCTCTCTCATTCTCTCTGTCTCTGTCTCTCTCTCTCATTTTAGGGAAGGGTCTACAGGGTGTTCAGGGTCTCACTACTAGATTGAACTCATAGTGATCTCCCTGTTTACTGCCTCCCAAGACCTGAGATCACAGGCATATGACACCACGCCCAGGCTCTACCACACCCAGTCTCATGCAACAACTTCTCAACCACAACAAATTAAAGAGATAGCATCTTGCAACAGACTCAAGACCCAAAAGCCATTTACACCTCAAAGATACCTTGGAGAAGTAATCATTTCCTAAGCGTTCTGCATACTAGCAATAAAGCAAACCACTATAGACAATTTACAAGCAGCACCCCAGAATTAAACTAAAAGAAAATGAAAAGACACTTAACAAGATAGAACTCCAGACATTCAGTTCATCAAAGGCAAGCCCAGGAGGCAATGAGAAGGGACAATCCAAAAGCCACCCCCACCTGGCCTCTCTGAAGTAGTAACAACAAAGCAATCAAATAAAGTTCTAGAAAAAATCAAATCAGAAATAATTTCTCAGATAACTTCAAAGATGGTGTCCACAATGAAAGTCATGCTTAGTGACCCTACAGCACATACAGACAAAAAAAAAAAAAAAAAAAAAAAGAGCTTAACAAAATTATGGAAGCCATGAATGTTCAGATGAGGAAAGAAATGGAATCCATAAAATAGATTCAAGTAGATATCCAGGACAATTAAAATTCCATTGAAAGTATCTGCAGTAGATTAAGTCAATGTGAGGACAAGATCTTAAAAAGCACAGGCTTGCAGTTAGCAATCATGAAAAGAAGGATTTCCTTAAAATACCAAGGGAGCAGGAGAAATCAATCCAGCAGCTGTTAGATGAGGCAAAGAAGAATAACTTAAGATTGATTAGAGTCAATGAAAAAGCAGGAGATAACATAAACGATATTAAAAACTCTTCACAGATGTCATGGCAGAAAAATTCCCTGGTAAAGAGAATTTGACATACAGTTAGGTGAGACATAGAGAAGTCCAATATGCCACAATCAAAAAATTCTATAGCCAGGCATGTCATTGTCAGGATTCCAGAAATTCAACACTAGAATATAATCTTAAAATTCTGTATCATTTGCAATTATTCTGTTTTAATACTATTTGGAGCCTGGCAGATAGCTTGGCAGTCTAAGCACCTGCCTGGCAAGCTCAAGGACCCGGGTTCAATCTCCAGTACCACATGCTGTGCTGGCCCTGGAACCCCAGGTGCATAATGCTGGCCCCTGAAACCTGGCATGGTGGTGAATGCCTGTAATCCTAGTGATAGAGAGGCCAAGACAGGATGATCACTATGCATTCAAGCTGCATAGTAAGTCCCTGTACCAAATAAATAAATAAAATTTTAAAATACTACTTGCTGCTCTCTTTAAAAAAAAAAAGAATGTAATCTTAAAAGCTATTAGGGAAAAGAAACAGATCACCTATAAAGGAAGGCCCATCAGAATCACAGTTGGCTTCTCAGCATAAAAATCTCAAGGAGAGCTTGAAGTATTTCAAGTTCTAAAGGAAAACAACCTTCAACCCAGGTTGATATACTCCACATAACTATCTTTCAAAACTGGTGGAGGAAATAGGATATTCCATGACAAAGAAAACCTGAGGAAATTCATGACCACCAGACCAGCACTTCAAAATATTTTTGAAGGATATTGTAGAAAAAGATAACAAGGACTACAACTCCATGAATCCCAACAGATGGAAGACACCAGGCCAGGCAAACAATTAAACAGAAGGAGGGGGGAAAAAAAAGAGGGAGCCAACAACAAGAAAATAGCATGACAAGGACAAATCAATAGTATCAGTTATAACCATCAATGTTGATGGTCTCAATTTACCAATCAAAAGACACGGACTGGCAAAATGGATTAAGCAGCAAGATCCAACAACATGCTAAATACAGCAAACACATTTAATTCAAAAAGAAATTCATAAGCTGAAATTCAATTCTGGAAAATAACACTCTATGAGACCAGAACCCAGAAAAAAACCAGGAGTCACTATTCTATTTGCATTCAAAGTGAATTTCAAGCAAAGACTGATTGGGAGCTGGTGGGTTAGTTCAGTTGACTAAAGTGCCTTCTTGAGGAAAATCAGTCAGGGGCACTAAGAGACTGCGGTTCGATCCCCAGCACCACATGCTGCACCAGAACAGCCCTTAAGGCAGCCTGAACCAGCCAAAAACAAAAGCAAACAAACAACAACAACAAAAAAAAAAAAAAGTGGGGGGGCTGGAGAGATGGCTCAGTGGTCTAAAGCACCTACTTGGAACAAGCTTGGCAAAGTACAGGGACCACAGTTCGATCCCCCAGCACCACATGCCAGCCAGCTGCACCCCCTGGTGGGCTGAGCTGGCCACACACACACACACACACACACAATAAATAAATGTTTTAAAAAAATTAAAAAAAAAAAAAACACACACACACAAAAAAAAAAAAAAAAATCCCTTTCAAGCCAAGACTGGATTAAGAGAGACAAAGAAGGTCACTACATTTTTGTACAGGGAACAATCCAAGAGGAAGAGATAACATTCAAATATATATATTCAACAAGTACCAGTGTACCCAACTATATAAAACAAATATTAACAGGCATGAAAAATCAAATAAGCACATATACAGTTGTGTTGGGGGTATCCCAACACACTACTGTCACAAACAGACCCTGTACTAAATACATGAAAAAAAAGAACTGAACCATACTTTTTTTTTTGGTATTACTTTCACTTTGGTTTTTTCCATGTTCACAAGCTTATATTTTAAACACTATTGAGACTTGTGGAACCTTAGGTACACTTTGTGTTTCTCCACAACTTACAACTATACATCCCAATCCAGCACTGAGAGAGTCTGTTGCAGCAAGTAACAGAAGCAATGGGAGACGTGTCAGGAATATTTTATGGCTGTGGAAGTTCAGATAAGATTCATTGAACACATCACTTGAGTAAAGTTGTGCTGTGAGCCTTCCACGTGCATCACAAACTTGGCTTCAATGCACACTACCATAAAGCCAGTACCTGAAATGTCAGAGGGGTGTTTGCAGAAGAAAAGTTCAGACTTGATCATGTGACTTGCAGGATCATACTTTGACATGAATTCTTTGATCAAGACTGCTTTGGGGGCTGGTGAGATGGCTCAGTGGTCTAAAGTACCTACTTAGAACAAGCTTAGCAAAGCACAGGGACCACGGTTCAATCCCCCAGCACCACATGTCAGCCAGCCCCGCCCCCTGGTGGGCTGAGCTGGCCACACACACACACACACACACACATAAAAAAAAAAAAATAAAAAAAAAAAAAAAGACTGCTTTGGCTGTTCTTGTGCACCTATTAACAACAGTCTTGCCAGTTAGCAATGGTTTTAATTAGAAAGTCAGTCCTCATGTTGTCAATGTTTGACACCAGAATGGAGCCCTACTCGGGAGTGGTATCAGATGGATACACATACTCCTGGGTACACATGCTCGAGTGCATCCAGATCCTCAGTCCCCAGACCTACTCTGGCAGGATTACTGATTCACAGAGGGCTGGCTGTTACCTGACATTCCTAGTTCTAAAGTGATCAGAAGAGGCCTGAAGATTATGAGCAGCAGGGTTGGAAAATCCCTGGGCATTCAAGGTTCTTCCAGAAACATTAGCATCAAAAGGCAATTATAACATCATCAGCTACAAAAAGGATCCGCTTTCCTTTTTCATTCTCTTCCTCCAGAGGCACTGCTGCTGCTGCTGCTGCTGCTGCAACTCCTGAACTCGTGCTGGAGTCTGCGCTGGGCTCATCCTCTGGCTTCTGGCTGCTCACGGTGCAGGGTGCCGATAGCTCCCAAGGAGCGTGTCACGTGCCTCAACCATACTTTTGAACAAACAGACTTAGAAGGTGTCTACACAGTGTTCCACCCACAACTTCAGAATACATGTTCTTCTCAGATGTACATGGGACATTTCCCAAAACAGATCACGTACTTGCTCTTAGAACATGCTTAAGTAAATGCAAAGAAACTGAAATTATCTCATGCATATTATCAGACCATAGTACAAAAAAATTGGAAAGTAATGGCAAAAGAAACCACTAGAATTTCATAAATACATGGAAATTGAATGGCACCTTCCTGAACAACCAATGGGTCACAGAAGAAATTAGTTTCTACAATTAATGATAATGACAATACAAAATACTGGAATTTATGGGACACAATGAAAGCAGTCCTAAGGTGGAACTTTATAACAGTGGACATGCATATTAGAAAAACAGAGCAAGTGCCAATAAACAACTTAGTGAACTTCAAAGAGCAGGTTAAGCCAAAAGCTCATACAAGGGAAAAAATTATAAAGATCAGAGCAGAAATTAATGCACTGGAGACTACAAGTCAATATAAAGAATCAAACAGTTGATTCTTTGAAAGATTAAATAAAATCAGCAAAATTAATAAATAAATAAAATCAGCAAACCCTGATCCAAACTTATCCAAAAAAAAAAAAGTAAAGAAAAGACTCAAATCTATGCAATTAGGAAAGAAAAAGTGAAATCACAATGGATCCTGCAGAAAACCACAAGATCATTTGTACCTACTTTGAAAACTTGTACTCTAAGAAGACAGAAAATGCAGAAATGGGCTGATTCCTGAGCTGGCCAGATATCTCAGCAGACGAAAGCGCCTGCCTAGGTAGATGCAGGAACTGGGGTTCAATCCCTGTTGTGCCGTTCCAGCCCTGCCCCTGGGGTGAGCTGAGAAAATGATGGTGCATGCTTATCATTCCAGCACTTGGGAGGCTGAAAACAGGAGGATCACTATAAGTCCAATCTGTGTAGTGAGATCCTATAGACCCTGTACTAAATACATATTTTTAAAAAAGAAATTGACTGATTCCTGGATACATATGAATTATCAAAGCTGAATCAAGAAGCTATAAAAATCTTGCATCAGTCAATGAAATCAAAGATGTATTAAAAACCTACCAACAAAGAAAAGCCCAGGTGCCTATGGATTCACTGTTGAATTCTACAAGAAATTTAGAGAAGACCTAACACCACTACTTCTAAAACTCTTTAATGAAATTAAAAGGGAAGCAATACTTCCAAATTCATTCCTGGGAGCAAACATTATCCTAATAGCAAAACTGGGGAAGGACTCAAGTAAGAAAGAGATGTACAGACCAGTCTCCCTAATGAACTTAAATGCAAAAAATCCTCAATAAGATACTGGCAAAGAGAAGGGAGCAAATGTTCAAGATTATACACCATGACCAAGTGGGATTCATCTATTGAGATGATCTTATGATTTTTGCTCTTAGTTCTGTTAGTATGGTATATTACATTTATTGATTCTTATAAGGATTTTTTTTTTTTTTTTTGTCCTCGAATGCCTTCAGAGCACTTTGGCCAGCGGGAGAGTTGTGAGGTTTGAACTCCAGCCACCTGAGGCTGACAGCTTTGTGGAAGCAGCCACTTAAACAACTGAGCTAAGGCCAGGCCCCCACATTTATTGATTCTTGTATGTTGAGCCATCCCTGCATCTTTGGGATGAATCCCACCAAAGTGATATATATGCACCCATGTGTATAACAGCACAATTTGTAATAGCTGGATCTTGGAAAGAACCCAAATGCCCATCAACTGATGAGTGGAAAAACAAGATGTGCTCTTTTTATACAATGGAGTGCTAATTAGCCACAAAGAAGGATAAACTGGAGACTTTCATCGGTACATGGATACAACCTGAAACCAGAGTTAGAAGTGAAATAAGCCAGGTGCGCATGTGTAAACATTGCATTGTCTCCCTAGTGTGAGAAGCTGAAAGAGAAAATAAAGCCCAAAATATACATGTTGTAAATGGGAAGAAATTGCGAAAGAAAGAGTAATTGGGTCGGGGGAAAGGAGAAAAGAAGGAAAGGAAAAGCAAAAGAAATGATAGTCAAGATAGCTAAACTACTAATTTATCTTAGTTCTTTGAAAAGAAAGGTTTGTGCTAATATTGTTTGGACAAATTAAATACTGATATCTTGTACTCTGAGTAACTAATTTAAAGATAACAATAAGCAGTGTATTCACAATTATTACCCTCCTATCATTTTGTTTTGAAATTTGGGGTTTTTTTTTCTTCAACAAGAAATGAAGAAACAAAGAACAAACTCAATTAAAATTAGCAGATAGAAGGAAATAATGTAAAATGGAAATAAACAAAATTCAGAATACGACAAAAGACAGAAAAGTAAGATCAAAATTGGTTACTTGAAAAGATTAACAAAATTGACAAGCCTTCAGGTAAATGGACTATGAAAAAGGAGACAAGATTAAAGTTACTGGGGGGGGGCCTGGTGAGATGGCTCAGTGGTCTAAAGCACCTACTTAGAACAAGCTAAGCAAAGCACAGGGACCATGGTTCAATCCCCCAGCACCACATGCCAGCCAGCTCCGCCCCCTGGTGGGCTGAGCTGGCCACACACAGACACAAAATAAATAAATAAATAAATAAATAAATAAATAAAAAAAAAAAAAAAAGAGTTATAAAGTTACTGGGGCCAGGGAAGTGGCCCAGTGGAATAAGCACTTCCCTGGCAAGCACAAGGGCCTACGTTCAATCCCCGGTTCCATCAATAAATATATAAATAAATAAAAGATTAAAGTTACTAACACCAGCAATGAAAGTCATCTACAGAAATAACCAAGGACTATGAGAGTATTACAATTGTATGCCAAAAATTGAATAACCTAAATAAAATACTAGACACGTTCCTGGAAACACAAAACCTACTGAGACTAAATCACAAAGAAACAAGAAATTGGAATAGAGTTATAACTAGTAAGGACTGAATCAGTAAACAGAAATCCGCAGAAAAGAAAAACTTTAGTTTCAATGACTTTTCCTGGTGAATTCCAGCAAATATTTAAAGATCCCAATGCAATTCTCCTCAAACTTCTCCAACAATTAAAAAGAACCACTTTTTAATTCGCTTTATGGGCCACTGTGATCCTTATATCAAAGCAAGACAAAGATACTATAAGAAAACTGCTTGGCAATATCCTTCATGAATCTCCATGCAAAAGTACCAGCAAACCAAATTCAGCAGCACACTGAAAGGATAATATACCATGACCACATGAGATTTATTTCCAAAATGCTCTTGGAAATGGTTCAACATTGACATTCAAGGGCTGGTAAAATAGCTCAGTGGAATAAGCACCTGCTTTAGCAAGCACAGGGACAGGGTTCAATCCCCACTCCCACATGCCACACCAGCCCCGCCCCTGGGGCAGACTGAGCTGGCGACCAAGTCTGGGTGTGGTGGTGCATGCCTGTAATCCCAGCGCTGAGGAGGCTGAAAACAGGAGGATCACTAGAGTCCAACCCAGAACCAAATACATAAAATGAAAACAGCAACAACAACAAAATGACACTCAATACAATCAGTGGGGCTGGGGAGATAACTTGATGGTCTAAGCACCTGCCTGGCAAGCACAAGGTCCTGAGTTCGATCCCTGGTACCGTGTGCCAAGCTGCCCTAGAAGAAGAAGGAGGATGAGGAGAGGGAGAGGGGGAGGGGGAGGAGGAGGAGGAAGAGGAGGAAGACGAAGACTACAATGCAGTGCAGTGCACCATAAAACTAAGGAAAGACTACAGTTACCTCAACTGATGCAGACAAAAAGCAGTGAAAAATTCAACACCTTTTCATGATAAAAAAAAAAAAAAAAAACATTAAAGAAACTAGGAGTAGAAGGAAACTACCTCAAAAACAAAAGCCATATATGAAAACTTGCAGCAAACCTGATAGGCAATAGTGAAAACCCAAAAGATTTTCCTCTAAGGTCAGGAACAAGGCAAGGAGGTCAGCTTTCACCACTCTTTTTACTTCGAACTCTAGCCAGAGCAATCAGGCAAAGAAAAGAAATAAAAACCCAAATTTGGAAGAAATAAATTTCTCTTTGTTCACAGATGATATGGTCTCATATTTAGAAATGTTAAAGGCCCCACACACACACATACACATACACACACACACACACATATGCACACACATACACAAATTAGCACAACTAGTAAAGGAACTCTGTAACATAGCAGAACTCCTAGTAGCCAAAATAAGTTTGAAAAGACCAAAGCTAAAGGGCTCACACTTCCTGGTTTCAGAATGTATTATAAAGCTGCTACAATCAAAATAGCATAATACTACTGGCATAAAGATTCTCATACAGGCGAGTGGAATAGAGACTGTCTTAGTTACTTTTTACTCGTTGCTGGGACAAAGACCCGACACTCAAAAAGAAGGAAAGAAAGGTTTATTTAGCTCACAGTTACTGGAGGGTTCAGTCCTTATTCTGCTGGCTCCAAGGCAAACAACAGCAGTTCATGCGGCAGAAAACAATGAAGAGCAGAGGAGGAGCAGCAGCTGCGGCGTCCATCAAGCCTCTCTCTTCCTTCTGCGCTCTTGGGAGGCTGAACACAGGAGAATCGCTACGAGTCTGATCTATATAGTGAGATCCCTGTAGCACGCTTTTTGGGCCACTGCCTCTGTGTGCAGCCCCACTGTTTGACCTGGGCACACACTGTAATGCTACTGCGGTGGTGTAAACTCTACCATTGTGATGACAGAATGGCACACATTGCTTTTTCAATGTGACATCCTTCGGATATTGGTGGCCTGGGCAGTTTCCCAGCATAAAGTGAACAGGACTGTTTGAGGCTCTTGATTTGTATGATTTTGTGGGGGTTTCTGGGTCAAGAGAACAGAAGTGAACCTTTTTCACAGGTCACCTCAGGCCTCTCACAGGAAGGACTAGATAAAAGCTTAAAAAAAGTTTGAAATTTTATATAGTCCTACATAACTATCATATTGAGAGCTCTTTATTGTTCA
>NW_004524753.1:556066-573265 GCF_000260255.1 Octodon degus | reverse complement strand
AGACATGGATTGAGACTGGGTGTGGTGGTGCGCCCAGCACTTGGGAGGCTGAACACAGGAGAATCACTGCGAGTCCGATCTGCATAGTGAGACCCTGTAGACCCTTACTAAATACATTAAAAAAAAAATCATGAACTAAGCTAAACCAACTTAATCATATATACTCAGGTGATGTTCAGCTATAAAGATGGTATCTTGAGGTAACCCGGCCTGCCTATTTGCCATCTTACTGACAGGTACAAAGGAATACTTCAGATCGAATCCTACTAAAGACACTGATGTTTACTAAATGTTTATTAATAAACAGCACAAAGCAGCTTATATAACAGCACTTGTTGACACTGGCTTGATGATGATGATGGTGATCATGAACTAGGGCCGGCTTGCACTGGAACATTCCACAGCCAGAGATCGCTTCTGCCCTGTACACTGGGCCACCAGACATCTCTTTGTATTTTGCTCTGTGAGCTTGAGATGGGATCTTGCTGGGCTGCCCAGGCTGGCCTTAAATTCTCGGGCTCAAGTGATGACTATGCCCGGGCCTCCTGTGTATCTGAGACACGTCACACGCAGAGCCTAGACATCTTTTAAAATCAAAAGTCTGAGAGAAAGACCTGCTCAAACCTTCCCTTCCAGGTAAGAGAATTCTCTAGGTCATTTAGCCAACTCACTTGTCTTGGTATCTGTAACTACCTGCCGAAAGCCCTCCCCAACCCAACTCCTTTTTTGGTTTTGAGATAAGGTCTCTCTATGCAGTTCAGATTGCCCTAGAACTCACTTTGTAGCGCAGACTGACCTAGAACTTGCAGTGATCCTCCTGCCTCAGCCTCCTGAGTGTTGGGACTATAGAAAAATTGTTCATATTTTTCATGTCATTTAACAGGCTATTGCTCTCACCAATAAAATTAGCAGAGCTTCAGGGTGATGGGGTGCCTGGGGACGCTGCCTCGGGCTGTGCAGCCAGCTGACTTGCAGATGTCTGAGCCGACCTGGGTTAATATTGTGTCACCTACACAGCCCACGCACAGTATCAGAGACTGCAGAATTTAGAGTAAATTAAGGACATTTAACAGAGAGTGTCAAGTCCCTATCTATCCTGCCAGGATCTTTAAAATTGATATAGATTTTACTGTAAAATGTGTGTACAGAATGTCATAAATATACATCCTATTTGAATTTATGTATTTGTTTTTATTTTTGGCGGAACTGGGGATTGAACTCAGATCCTTGCATTTGCCAGTCAAGCGCTTATCCTACTGAGCCATCTCCCCAGCCCCTATTTGAATTTATGATGAAAACTTTGCTTGTTGACTTCTCTTTAATTTATGTTATTGTTAGTTTTGGTGTTTTTTTTTTGTTTTTTTTTTTTAGTTTTGTTTTCTGAGTCAGGGTCATGCTGTGTAGTTCAGGCTGGCCTTGAACTTGCAGTGAACCTACCTCAGCCTCCTGAATGCTGGGGTTATAGGTGTGCACCACCATGCCTGGCTCTTGTTAACTTTAAAATGAACAGAGGGCTGGTCAAATAGCTCAGCAGATTAAAGTACCTCCAAGCAGGCGCAGGGGCCTGGGGTTTGATCCTTGACCTGCTGTTGATCCCTTGATCCCTGTCCTGTTGTGCGGGCCCTGCCCTCTGGGGCATGCTGGGATGGTGATTGAGACTGGGATGGTGATTGAGATTGGGAGTGGTGGCGCGTGCCTGTAATCACAGTACCTGGGAGGCTGTAAACAGGACAATCACTATGAGTCCAATCTAGTAGTGAGACCCTGAACACCCATGTTCCAGAACATGAGTAATTCCCCTGTAACACTAGGTTAAAGGTCTATGACTTAGGAGAACCTTTAGATTGCAATATTAGTGTTCCTCAAGCCTGTAAATTGCCCATTCCCTAAAAATACAGAAAAATAATAAAATAAAATGAGCAAAGAATATTTAAATTTTAAAATTATTTTTAAAAGTCACTTATAAAGGTAGAAGCCTACTTAGCAGGGCTCTCTTAGAGGGTGAGGATGTCTCCCTGGGCTTTGGGCATGTTTCTGCGCAGCCTCCCCACTGCTGCCTTAGGCGGGCCACGGCCACCTTCCCACACAGCCACATGCCTGATTTCTCCCAGGCTTTGGCCTCACAATTTTTATAGCTAAGAGAATGTTTCAGGAGACAGAACCCAGTGCCTTCACACTGTCCACGTACAGAACAGAGGTATGTCTCAACTGTGATCACCCTGTGCCGCCACAAATTGCAATGTGGAAGTTTATACTTGCTATCACTTTGCATTTGCATCATGCAATATTCTTATTGAATATGCCATCTTTGGTCACATTTCTCAACCTTTGGTCTGCATCCACTTCATTACTGTAGCCTTCTTTTTCCTGTTGGGGATTCAGCTCAGGACCTCACATGTACTACGTAAGTGTTCTGCCACTAAACTATCTTTACTCCTGTACAGACATTTAAAAACATCATTCTCCTTGGGTAATGTGCTTCATGTGCCAAATATTTTTAGGGAAGTATCTTTGGGGAAGAGCACAGGCCCATGTTCCAGAACATGCAGGAATTCCCCTGTGACACTAGGTTAAAGGTATATGACTTAGGAGAACCTTTAGATTGCAATATTAGTGCTCCTCAAGCCTGTAAATATGCCTCGTTCATGAGGCCACCTTTGAGTCTTCTTTCCTTGCATTACCTTAAAGATAAGTCAGGTCTAGAGAAACTCTTGCACTGAACTTTTTAAGTGTTGTCCTTCAGAATAGTCACTCCGTTTTGGAGGACTGTGTTATGTTTGGAACTTGTTTCACCCCAGAGTCATCCTTCCCAGGAGACATTTGCTTTCACCTGATAGACAAGGAGTGGGGAAGTTAGCCTTCACTCACTTCCGCCTACAGAAGGCTCTCAGGATATTCTATTCTGTTTGACTATTACTGCATGAACAGTCATTGACTGCGTTTTGTGATTTGGAGTTATCAGCGTCAAATCCGCACCTGTTTCTCATTGTCACATGCCACTGTTTGGGGAAGAATGGTGAAGGTAAAAGAGCAGCATTATTTTTACTCTACTTTAAAACAGGAATCTCCTTGGTTAGGACTTAAAATGTCTATGATGAATGAGAGACATACATTTCATGTAGAAGGAAGACCACGATAGGCAAAAATTAGAGCTTTGTGAAGAATGCTTTGGAACCAATGATCAGTCTGGCTTACACTAGGACATCACAGGATTTATGAAAGATTTACTTGGAAATATCATGGGAGAATACCTTGGAAATCCTTCAAAGTCACTGAATATGACATACCGATGTTTTAATTCTTTAGGCTAAAGGCAGACTTTCCAAGTTTCTGTGCAGGGAACTGGCAAGGTGATAAGAGCCTGTAGGATTGAAAGTGGCGGTATGTGGCAGCAAAGAGAGCTGGGAGGATGTTGCTGACCCCCAGAAGAGGTGCGGAGGGACCAACCTTAATGCCTCCACTCATCACTCTCACAACATACACACTCATAGTTCCACTGATTTCTTCACAGACTATCACATACTACCCAGAGAATAAACTGCTTTGCAAAATACCTATCCTCATGAGACTAGACAATGGGCCCTTCTGATCTAGAGATGCCAGAGGCAGGACTGGACCAAATACTGCACGCATGTATGTTCCTACACAGGCAGAGCTTAATTGGGGGGTGGGGGACTTAAACTAAATTGGGGCTTCAACTGAAGGGATCCCGCAATGGTCTCCGATTCCATTCCATTCAAGGAAGTCAGCAACTGGACTCCCCATTTAGGAGCTGAGCCGAGCTACTCTCAGAACAAGTGCAAAGGTGCACTGCTATTGATTCACCCACCGGGGTGAGCTAAAGTCCAGTAATTTCCATTGGCCAGTGATATGGTTCAAGAAGGTGCTTCTTGTATACAACATTTGCTTTTTCGTTAATTTTATTTTGAAGAGTAAAAACAAAAGCAAAAACAAGTAGGAAAGAAGACAAACAGGGTAACATACTAAAAAAATATGTTAGAGATTTTCAAAACAGGAATAGCTCAGGGCTGGTGAGATGGCTCAGTGGTCTAAAGCACCTACTTAGAATGAGCTTAGCAAAGCACAGGGACCGCAATTCAATCCCCCAGCACATGCCAGCCAGCCCCGCCCCCTGGTGGGCTGAGCTGGCCACACACACCCACACACATAAATAAATAAAATTAAAAAAAAAAAAACAGGAATAGCTAATTAACAATGGTTGTTATCTATTTTTATCGTCAAATCTGTTGCTCAGATTAACAGATATACAAGATTGGGAAAATAATTGAATATTGGCGCTTGCTTTCAAGAAATCTTATTTTTTTTCCTTGTCCTTTTCTTTCTTATACAACATCTGGACCACTGAATGATCATGGAACTGCTGTAATTTTGGGTAGCTGGTACCATCATCCTGCACAAAACATCCTGGCCTTAGGCTTGCGCCTTGGCACAGGGCTGAAGGAGTCTAGGTGCTTATGGATATCTGAAGAAGCATAAGAGTAGAAACAGAAAACAGGAAGGAGAGAAAAAGAAAACATGCAACTTCAACTGACAACAGGACAAGTCATTCCTAAGTTATAGTCTTAGACAAAACGTTTTTTAAATAATTAACAGGTCAATGCATACAGCTGAAAAGAATTGCATCCTAGGGCTACAGCAAAGGATACAGGTACACGGTGAAGACAGATACCCATACTTTCACCACCCATCAGACATCTGTAGGCTAAAGGGAAAGATGAGTGTTTTCAGCAAAAGTAGCCTTTGGGTCGCTGGGTTGTAACCCAGGCAACTGTTCTCATAACTCACATATCGAAAGTGTTACCTATAGCAAAGCCAGTGGGAACTCATCATGTATTTCCCAGGCATGTGACTTCCAAAATCAATGATTTTTAAAAAAAATTTTTCATTAACTTTATTGAAAATCAATAATTACATATCATATTAAAAATTGTAGACAAATACTGAAATGTGAAAGATATGATATAGACAGTGATTTTCAGAGTATTTTGAAATGACTACATCGCATGAGATTAATAGATTGCACACTGTAAATTATTTACAAACTTAAATGAATATAACAATAAAAATTGTGCAAAATAAAAATGAACTTACAGATCAGCCATATAATAGTTTGCTCAATGATTTTTATTTTTAATAAGAGAAAATAAAACTAGAAGTTGTCTGTTACTCTTGTTGCTGGGACAAATACTTGACACCCAAAATGAAGGAAGGAAAGGTTTATTTAGCTCACAATTACTGGAGGTTTCAGTCCATACTCAGCTGGCTCCAAGGCAAATGGCACATGGCAGAGAGCAATCTTTCATGGCAGTGGCAAAGAGCAGAGAGCAAAGGGAGTGGCAGCAGCTCAGGCAGCAAGCCAGCCTCTCTCCCCTCCTTACACTGTAATGCAAATTCCCTGCCCCAGGGCTGGTGCAGCACCAAACCCACAATAATCAATCACAAACTCCAGAAGCCTCTTCATGCCTGCATGAGGCTTTGAGGGGACACCTATACACACACCATAACAGAAGTTTTACTTAGACTTTTGTTGGTAATACTCTCCCCTTCTATGCAAACATTCTGCTTTTGTAGTTTTGAGAGACATGTCAGGTCTGTTAGAACAAAAAAAAAAAAAAAAAAAAAAAAAGAATGCCACGTTGCCCCAGCTCTCGGTCCCTGGTGATTCTTGGCTCAAGGGGTAGGGTACAGCTCAGTGGTAGAGCACTGCTTCACATGAGTCCCAGCCACCATAAGACAAAATAACATGGAAAGCAACTGTGTAAAATCTGTATAAAAGTCAACAAACTGTATAAAAGTAACAAATCCTAGTTTGTCTTCACTCCCTGATCCTGAGATCTTAAGAGGCTGAACAATGTGTCCCCTCAGTTTTTGACCTCCCTGAGGAGGCCTAAGAGCAAATGGAGGCAAGAGGATGAGTGGTCTTCTTTTCTGAAATCTAGCCTCAGGCCCTGCAGCTCCCCAGGCCTCAGGCTCCATCAGTTCTCGAATGCAGTTCTGCGGAGGCTGGGGTCTGTGGCCCCAGCTCCCTGGTGTCTCTGGGGACCCTGTGCGCCTGCTCAGCTTCTGCTGTTCAATGAGGAGACCTGACCAGGTAGAACGCTTCAGTTAAGAACATGCTCTGCGGAGAGCTGGGTATATGTCTATCAGACTGTCATCTCACCTGTCTAGAGATGGAAAATAAAGGCAGTTCATACTTCTGATATTTCTGTCTAGCCAACTGAGCAGTTTTTGATGCCAACTAGGAGGACCTAAATTGGGCGGGGGGGGGGGGCTGGAAACAATTGTACAGTCTCACAGATCATTGGAAAACTTCATTTTCCATAACAAGACCCTGGACAAATTTCATTTTTATCTGATCTTTACATATCATTCAGAAGAATAAATTAACTTCAGTTTCTATACTGACACCCATTGAGAGGTATCAGAGAAAAGCATCCATTTAAAACATAAATCCTAAATGAATCAGATAATCGTCTAAAAGACAACACACGTGAGGAGGGCTCCTCATCAGGTGATCGCTAGACACAGTGACCAGATGTTACGTCATGCTTAGCGTGTCAGGCCTGTTGACCTGCAAGGCTGCTTTTAGGCATGGCCACTAGGACAGAGCTCCACAGGTGGACCTGTATGTTTTAGCACTTCAGACCCCAAGTTACAGTTAGTAGTGAATACAGAAAGCAAGCAAAGGTGTTCTTAGATCCAAATGGGGAACAGGCCGGCCCCTCAGAGCCAACCACTCCTAACTCTTGCCAGTGATGAGGATGAGCATGTTTCTTCATCAAATGACTATTTTCCCAACTCGTCGTTTTACCTAAATCTCATGACACAGACCCTGATTTTCAGATGACTGCTAATAAGGTTACATTTCTAGAACCTCAAGGGCATAGCTCAACGTCACACTGTTCCTGCCACCCGAACTCTTGGACAAGGAAGTGGCATTTTTTACAATTGAAAGGAGTAACGATGAGTGGGAGGTTGAGAGTTTCAAATTAACAAAGCATCATGAAAAGGTTATCTAGCTGTGAAAATAGGACATACAAGAATTTTTCAGTCAAAAAATCTCCACAGTGGCTAGGCATGATGGCGCACAGCTATAATCTCAAAATTCAGGAGGCTAAGGCAGGAGGATCACTGCGAGTTTGAAGCCAGTTTGGGCTACATAGTGAGTTCAAAGCCACTCTGACCTACACGTGGAAATGAAAAAATTCTCCACAGAGGGTGAAAGTGTGGCTCAGGGTTTGTTCCCCAGCAAGCACCAAAACAAAACAGAAATTCACAGGCCACTATTTGGTACCTGTCACCTGCTTAAGGAAGCTGAAGTTTATCTATGGGAGTGGATCTCACTGGCTGGTATAGGGGAGGGGTAGTTTAACACTTCAAAAGGGAAAACAGCTATTCTCCAGTTTTCTTCAGCTGACTTCAGAATACTGATGATATATCTAGGTGTTTTTTCCTTGACTGCTCTAAGCAATTCTAGGTGATATTAAGGTTTTGCAATTATTCACATGACAGAACAACCAGAAGCTGACATTTCTAGGACTTTTATAGCAAACTAGATAGTATCTATAAACTTTTATTGAAGCCATAAAAAATATGCATGCCTTGGAATGTTTGTTAAGCTATGATATTATTTCTCGTTACTGAACTTGAAAATATTTGTATTTTAAAATCTCTACAAACTTGTTGGCTAAAGATTTTAGGAAGCACATGGAGATATATTATCTTTCTCAGTTTGCCTGCCAATCAAGCTCCTATTTTTTCAGTAATTATAGCATTGTTCTACTTTAGGTATTTCATACTTTCTTTTACATAAAAAAATATCATTAGCAATGATTTTTAAGCTATAAGAATCATTAGTAATGCTGCAATTATTAGAGAAGCAAGGATTCTATGTTTGACTTCTGAACTCCTTAATTTTTGAGAAATTGGGCTGAAAAGAGGCCATTACTGATTGTAATGACCCTGTAGATGTGTGAAGTTTCGGGAGAAGGGTGGCTGAGACAAGGTCTCACTGCATGGTCCAGGCTGTAACAAGCATACTTTCTGAGTCCTGGTGCTACAGGCATGCATCAACATGCCCAGCTAAAATATGTCAATTTTGGAATGCTGATTTCTTATGCAATGACATCTTGTGGGTATGCTGACTAATCTTCAACTGGAGAACTAGCTGGGGTCTTTTTGTGTCCCTGGGGTCTTTAAATATGGGGTCGTCATCAACTAAAGCAAGCAGTTACAATCGTGCAGGGACAGGATTCTGATTCTGCTGAATACAATCAATCACCAAGAAGCTTAAAGTGACAGCTGTGGACTGAGTACTCAGGTCAATCTGAAATACACTTGAAAACTTGAAATACAATTTCTCAAGTGTACAACCATCAGAGATGGTTTCAAATTATATGCTCCACACTTTCTGAAATTTTTAAAATTAACTCAAGAAATTTCTGAGGGCTGGCCAAATAGCTCAGCAGATTAAAGTACCTGCTTAGGTTGATGCAGGGACCGAGGTTCAATCCCTGGCATACCATGCCAGCCCCATCCCTGGGCACACTGAGGTGGTGCCTGAGACTGTTCCCGGTGGTGCCTGCCTGTAATCCCAGTATTTGGGAGGCTGAAGTCAGGAGGATCACTGCAAATCCAATTTTTATAGTGAGACCCCACAGACTCCGTAATAACTAAAAAAAAAAAAAAAAAAAAAAATCTAACCAATGAACCAATGAATCATTTAACTGAACATAAACAATAAAAAATAAAATAAAATCTAGGCTCACTAACTTTTCTTTTGCACAGTGCTGAAGATTGAAGGCTGGGAATTTGTACTACACTATGTCCTCAGCCTTTTGTTTAGAGATAGTGTCCTCAATCACAATTAAACTGCCTAGGCTTAGCTCAAAACTGGATCTCCTGCCTCAGCCTCCCACAGCGTGGGGATTACAACACATGTCACCACTTGCAAGCTCATTCTTCAGGTCATTGTGGAAATTTTGAAGGTACAAATTACTCACTAATTCAGTAAGGTGATAGCATTAAGGTTCTGAACTTTAAAAGGCTCTCAATTTTTCCTAAAAGGTATCTTCTGTCTTTTCTATGGATCATATTTTTCTTCTTAAGAGAGTAATTTGGAGCTGGGTGTAATGGTACACACCTATAATCTCAGAACTCTGGGAGGCTGAGACAGGAGGACTGCAGACTCAAACCCAGCTTGGGCAACTCTTAAAATAAAAAAGGTTGGGGATACAGCTCAACATAAAGGCTTTGGGTTCAAACCCTAGTACCATGCCTAACCCCCAAAACAGGCAGGCAGGCAAACTCACAAAATGTGTTCTCAAAATAAACAACTGGTTCTGTGTTCTTACATGAAATGAATTATGGCACTTAATGTAGAGGTTGAAAAGGGTGGAAAAGAGGAGTATAAAAAGAGCAAGAAAACTTCCAGACCTTATAAATGAAACACCAGGGCTGGTGAGATAGCCCAGGAGACTAAAGCGCCTGCGTAGGCAAGCTTAGGCAAGCATAGGGACAGAGGTTTGTCCCCCCAGGGCAGACTGAGCCAGCCAGAGTTGGGGCGTGGTAGCACACACCTTTAATCCCAGTGCTGCAGAGGCTGAAAACAAGAGGATCACTATGAGTCTAAGCCTGTGTAGTGAGACCCTGTAACAACCAAGTACATTAAAAAAGCAAAACACCAAAATGTCATATATTAATAATACAAGGCCAAGCAGAAGGCTAACACAATGATCAAAATAAGGAAAATCTCAATGTAAAGAGATCTTTTACATTGTTCATATTAAAACAAAGTTCAACTCACTCTTTTTAAAACTTCTGAAATAGAAAGTTCCTGCAAAAAGAAAATGAAATTTAGATACAACATTTATAGAAAATAAAAATTCCACTAACATGAGACACAACAGCCTGGTGAATGTTACTACAAAAATGTATCTCTCGATGTGTGCACTTCTATAAATAAAAATGTCATATTACCTTTTAACATTTAACAATACCATCACAGTATTTCAACATCAATGATTATAGATTTTTTTTAAAAGCTATATAGTATTTAACTCATCAAATCTTTGTATACCTATTTACTTGTCATTATTTTCTTAGAACATATTTCCCAAATAATTACTGCTTTAAAAGATACACAGATTAAAAATAAAAACATGAGCCTTTAGACTCCAAATTGTTAAAAGATTATGTCAATTTATTATCCTAGAAATCAAGCAAAACACTTGTTTTCAAATTCAACCTGCTCAGGGGCTGGCCAGATAGCTCAGTGGACTGAAGTGCCTGCTTAGGCAGAGCGCAGTGGCCGGGGTTTGGTCCCCAGTGTGCTGTGCCAGCCCCGTCCCAGGGGTGTGCTAAGACAGCGATTGGGACTGGGGGTGGTGGCATGCGCCTGTAATCCCAGCACTT
Organism: Octodon degus; assembly: GCF_000260255.1. Classification (NCBI taxonomy): domain Eukaryota; kingdom Metazoa; phylum Chordata; class Mammalia; order Rodentia; family Octodontidae; genus Octodon; species Octodon degus. The sequence goes on along the minus strand of NW_004524753.1, from coordinate 562,831 downwards.
GGGAGGCTAAAAGCAGAATCACTCGAGTCTGATCTACATAGTGAGACCGTGTAATCCCTGTACCGAATGCATTTAAAAAAAAAAAAAAATTGCCTGCTCATTGCTAAGTTCACAATGTCAAAAACAGCCTTTTTGTCTCAGCTTAAACTATTTTTAGTTTTGTTTTCTGCTACTACTTGAAGTTAAAAACATTACTGACAGTTAAAATACTACTAAATCTGTGAACAATGGTTTCTGGTTATCATAAATGATCAATCAGAAATAATCATTAGCAGAAGTACAGAAAATATTTAAAAACAGGGATAAAAAATCTACATATAACAACAGAATAGAAAAATAGAACCTACAGAAAGCCATAGACACCATTAAATGCACATTTGAGACAGGAACAGGGAATGTAATGGTAGGATATGTGACAGCAGACCGCTCCATTCACCAAAATCCTGCTTGTTTTTTCCCCTCTTGAGCACACAGTCCAACATGTCCAAGTTCCAGTCCTGGCTCTTGGGGCAAGTGAGTGGAAGTGTTCATCCCTCCTCTGTGTTTGGCACCAGAAACTTGTCTTTCCCCACTGCTGACCAAATGCAGGAAATCGGAGTAGAAGCAGGGCATGGGAGGAGCCCTGTACTGTATGGAGCAGAGCACACAGGATTAGATGAAGGCAAAACAGTATTCTGATCAGCCCCTGAGGCAGCAGGGTTATTACACAACTAGCATGCTGTTTCCTAAGAGAAGTGAGAGTGAGGATAAGGAGAAAAGAGAATAAATAGAAAATATGATGATGTACATGTGATGAATAAGAGCACAGGCCTTTCTAGAGAAATCTCAATTTGATCTAGACAGTGGGGACCTTTGGTCCCATTTATGAAAGATTCAAACAAATTTTTAATATTTATAATAAATAACTCTTGTTTTTCTTGTTTTGCTTCCCTTTAAATCCACCATCTAGGCTTAATGGTCTTGACTACATCTTTGGTACACTATGATTTTTAAATAGTGTGCATGGCTGGCCAAATAGCAAAGCGGACTGAAGTACCTGCTTAGGCAGATGCAGAGGCCAGGGGTTCTATCCCCTAGCCTGTTGTGCCGGCCATGCCTATGGGGTGCGCTGTGACAGCAACTGAGACTGGGCGTGGTGGCACGTACCTGTAATCCCAGCACCTGGGAGGCTGTAAATAGGAGGATCACTACAAATCTGATCAATGCAGTAAGACCCTGTAACCCTGTACACTCTGTCTTAAATACAGAAAACAAAATAAGAAAATAGGGTTAAACTGTGTTCCTAAGCAACTGATCAGGAAGAAAGTCTCTGTTAAAGCTTAATGTCAATTTAAATACATGCAAAATAACCCCCTGAAAAATAATTTCAGCATTTTAGAAACGTACTCCAATAAAGTTTTCTCTATGACCAATGGAAGCTAAGTTAACAGCTCAATTTGTTATTGGTATAAAGTTCAAACTCAATTACGCCTTGCCCAGACTGCACTGTCCTAAAGGCAATGACATACATCAGCTATTAATAGAAATACAAGACGCATAAGCCAATTGGTAAATTATATATTACATGTTTATTAGGGTACAACTTTTATGTAAAATTTACATTTTATGAAAAAATCGAAAATATTTACAAAATTTTGGAAGATAGATGTGCATTGTTCTAATTACAACCCAGAGTAGTAAATAACCCTTAAAAACATTTGTTAAGAGTTCTGTGTTTACAAATTCCTGGTTAAAGAGACAGTTACAAAGTCTAATCACTATACACAAGCAAGAACCAGCTTGCTAGATACATTTCCCACAGAAAATCTACTGCTCTCTTTTACACCATTAGTGGATTCTTAAATGAAAAAAATCAGTAAAACTCATATGGCTTCAAAATTGTAACCTGTATCCAATATAAATTTATGTATCAACACTTGGTATGAAGACTGGTAATTGACAAAGTGCAGAAGTTTAACCATTTCACTAATTTGTACATTTTTAGGTAATACTTGATTAAAAAAAAAAAACATGGTGAATGTAATAGTGTCTGAATTCCAAGAATAAAACATTAACTGCCCAAGCCAAGCAGTGTGATTGCAAAGCAGATTTACAGTTAAAATTCCAGTAAAGCTTGTAATTGACATTTAAGAATAACGTAAGAGTCAGAAATTCTAATTTTGCTATTCAGTAAAGATTAACGATTTAGAAAATTGTCTTAGGTATGCTTTAGTCAAATCTAAATTTAGAACTGGGCTAATGCTGAATATATAAAAAATACACATGCTGTGTTATATATTACTAAGGAGTGAATTTTCTGCTGTATTTAGTATAGCAAGACATTACTTAAATATCTAGAATAGGGGTTTTATTTTCTGTAAAGCTCAACAGAACAATTAGTGGTTTATATAAATTATCTTATGTAACACAAGTTATCACTTCAACTATGCAAAATGAAGGAGACTCGTATTTATCATCATAAGTAATTCCCACTTGTAGATTATGAAACTGCCAAATTATAACATTTCTTCAAATAATCAGAATTTGCTACAAAATTAGGCTTTGCACTGTGCAGAAAATGCAGCCTATTTTAAGAAATGTTTAGCTCATTTCATCACTTTTAATAATTTATTTTTACCATGTGGGACTTGAACAACAATAAAAACACACAAATCAGTAATTTTTCTGTTAAAATGAAATAAGTAACAATACTTCTTCCCAGTTGCCAAAATTTATACTTTAAAAATGTACTCCTCATAAAATATTACAGCATGTTTCATAACATAATTAGTAAGTAAATGTGTACATTCTCAATGGTAAACAGAGATAAGGGAAATGCTAAATTAAGAGTTAAAATACCAGTTACCAACTTGCCATCACAGTTTTTCAGAACTTATCTGTTTCACTTTTCATAAGTTAATGTTAAATATCTGAAGGTAATTTTTTTTTTGCCAGTAAACATACTATACTCCATTTGGCTTATTTCTCTTTTTAGTGGCTACAGTGTTTCACTAATGAAGTGAGCCTTGATTCTTAAATATAAATTATTTTTTAGTTATTTTTAATTCCCTTCCCAATTGCAGGCCAAAAGTATTCACAAAAATTACAAATATCCTGCAAAAACTATTTGACCACTGTATGATTCTGAACAGAAGATACAAACTATGAGAAAAAAAGTGAGGCACATTAATGAACACAAACGAGACAGGCACATTTCTGGCTTTTGTTATTGTTTTAAAAGGCACATATTATGCAATCCATATAAAAATAAATTAAAATCTACAGCATTAATCAAACAAAATCACAACTATAAAGTTAACTGTAGAAGTAAATTCTCCGCTGTCTTTTGTAAGCTTATTTTAAAACACATTGCACTTGAGAATTTTTTAAAAAATCATATAAAACACCATTTACACTTCACTAATATGTTTATCAGAATCAAATTATATATTTTTTGCATACTACGTGGACTCTGTTCTGATTAACTTATGGCACATAACTCAATCTGATTGAGCACTCTTGAGTTTAACATTATCTAAAACTTAGAATTCACACTGTTTGTATCCACTCAATAACAAACTTACGAAATCTCAAAACTATTTGACTCTAAAAATTTATGGAAAGCTAAATAATTTTGTGCTTGCTTTCCTGAAATTTTAGGCATGATATTATACCATTACCACCTTTCTTCAATATAGACATTGAAGATAATTTAAAATTTCAGCCTATGAAAACATTTTTATTGAGAATATAAAGATATGCTTCCTGAATATTGCATTTGATCATTTGCAGTATAAAAATCATTTCAGTGCTATTTCTTTCAATGACTCACTTTAAAAGTGCGATTTAATGTCTGTAGTAAGTTCTCAAATATATTTAAGCTTTGAAAGACAACATACAAGTTAGACTAGTGTTTGGAAAGTATAGGTAATGCAGAATGGCAGGTTTGTACTTCTTCAAGCCACCAACTTTCCCAGGTTGATCAACAATCTGCCAAGTAACGTCCTGAAAAACACCAAGAAGACCTTCGTAATTACTGCTTCAAATAAATATTTCTCCTTTCAATCACAGAAAACCCTAGTCCCACTTGCTGTCAGAAATACATTACAGGGGCCAGGGAGGGAGCTAGCTCAGTAGAACAAGTGCTTGCCTACCAAGCGCAAGGGCCCGAGTTCCATCTCCGGTTGCGGAAAAAAAAAAAAAAAAGAATACAAATGTTTCCTATGTACATTAAAGAGTTCAAAACCCCCCAACTTACCAGTGGCAAATCGCTTCTTCACTAAGGAAAGCCGATAGCCAGTGCCAACAAGTTCAATATCAACTCCTGAGAGGGTACTTCCCTCACTAAGGAATTGTACTGCAAGTGTTGTGGGTTTAGTGGGGCCTTCTGAAAGATCAAATTTTGCTCTGAGGGATCCAGAACCTATAAGGAAAAATATAAAGAATTTATATGGGGGTTAAATATATTGCATACCAAATAAAATCAAATGAACACAGACACTAAATTATATCAAGTCATACGCTAATTCAGGAGATGTGCATAGTAAACAGTCTATTTCGAAATCAGGTTTTACTCAGTCAATCTAAATTTTCATTAAGTATATAATCTTAATTCTTAATCCATCCTTTTTTACTTAGTGATCTCCAGAGATATTTACTTTGTGACTGCATGTTGAAGTGGATTAAAAAAAAAAGTAATGGACAACAGGGAAATCCTGTCAGGGATACAGCTGGACAGAGTACAAAAGAAATAACTGCTGAGTACCAGATAATGGGGAAGGGAAAGGCAAAAGAAAAGTGGCTACTGTTGGCAAGAGCTAGTTAACATTATTTTCTATTTGCTTTTCATTTTAAAATTTTAGTTGTCTGACATTATGCTTTGTATATTTCAGAATTCCTTTCTTTTTGATATAAAAATTTACTCAGTACACCTCAGTCTAAGAGCATGGCATGAACAGTAAGATAATAAAAATGAGTATGATAAATACTGTGAAGGAGCTCAGGAGCTGTAGGTACAAAAGCACAGAATTCTGCTGGAAGCTGTAAGTGGTGCTGGTGATGACAGTGTGTATTTAAGGTACAAGTAAATACAGATACAAAGACTAAGAATTTATGACACCACAACATTACAACTCCATCCATACCAGAATAGCTGGACAATGGACACAAGTGGAGAACAGCAGCAGAAGAAAACAGTAACAAGGACTAGGCCATTTTAATAAATTTATAATATAAGTAAATGGAATCACCCAAGATAAAGACAATAATCTCTCACATTAGTGTATTAGTATGGAGGGGAGAGGCAAGATGAAAAGTCAGGAGTCAAAATGCAAGTCATTCACACAATTTAGGACTTTAAGTGACAGGAGAAGAGGACCTGAACTAGGGCCAGGGAAAGGAAAAAAATGCAATGCATTGATAGCTATGAATTGGAATCAAGAGGTAAGAAAGATGTAGGAGTCCAGAAGGCTTCTGGCCAGGGCAAGTGGGCAGTCGCTGGGTAACAACAGAAAGACCTTGTGAACCCCTGCAGAAAAGCCAGACACTATACGGCAGCGTGGAACAAGACGTAACAACCCCAAATCCACCCTACACTACTGTGCATGACTGCATACATCAGAATAGACAGGAATTACTGCCTAGTTCTTAACCACTGTCCACTCTTAATAAGCAATCCAGTTCTGTCAAAGTTATACTACATGCATAAAGCAGCCATCTTGGTAATCTTTAAACTTTGGAATTATTTCCTGTCTCTTTTCTAGGAATAGTACCAGAATAAAAAACAGATTTCCATTTTACAATATATAAAATTGGATTTTTTTTTTTTTTTTGCAAAGGCCCAACTAACCATATCAAAATCATACTTGTAAAGTTTTTCTACTTCCTCACAAAGACACACCTCAGATCTGAACAGTAGGGGGACACTACTAAAATATCTGGTTGGGAAAAAAAAAAATCTGGTTGGAAAATCTGGATCTTATTTTTGAGAGAACAAGTCCTTTTCTTGGTTAAGAATTTATCTGAGGAGATAGCTTGGTGGTCTAAGTGCCTGCCTGGCAAGCACAAGATCCCAAGTTCAATCCCTGATACTGCATACCATGCTGCCCCAGGTTCCCGGGTGAGGCATGCAGGTCCGGATACTGGGCATGGTGGAGCATGCCTGTAATCCCAATGCTGGGAAGGCTGAGACAGGAGGATCACTATGAGAACAAACTGTATAGTGAGATCCTGTACCAAAATAACAATTTAAAAAAAATTATAATTACAGTCGTTTAATTAAAGAAACACTCTCTTCCTTGATAGCTGGTTCTAAGCTGTCAATGTAAGTAAGATTTCTGATTTATTTCCAGTTTAACCTCAGAAAATCTGCATGGTTTCTACAAACCATATTGCTAGAGAATAAATCAATATATCTATCTACCCAAAAACTAAGTACCAAAGAGCAAAAAGAAACTTCAGATTAGCCTGGTTATTTCATCCAAATTACATCTTATTTAGTAAAAGTATGATTCTGCATAATAGATATGAATACAATATAAATACAAGGCAACACAAACATGATCATGATCCTTTACATGTAAATATTAGGAAAAACTACCAACATTATGCTCAAAGTGTTCAAAAAGAAATAGATAAAAAGCAAAAACAAAAAAACCCCTACTTGATAGAAATTGCTGGAGGTCAATCAGGCATTTAAAAGAACACAAGAGGTGTTTCTTTTTTAATTAAGAGAAAATGAAACTGTTAAAAACTTGATTGTCCTGGGAATTATATCCTAATTGTAAA
>NW_004524753.1:545726-548916 GCF_000260255.1 Octodon degus | reverse complement strand
AAAAATAGGATAAAGAATTCTATGCTTCTCATGTTTGCACATAAGTCCAAAAATCTCACCATATACAACCTTGAAGCAGGACAGTCCCACAATATTTCTTTTCCTGTCTCTTGCTTTCATTCACCACCCCCTTCTTGAAGAATAGATTCTTAACAGTGGAAGTGTTGAATTAAAGTTACACCTATCCAAAACTCAAATATAACCGCCCTTGTGTGGACTTTGAGTTAGGGACTAAGCTTAATTTCTTTCCTAAAACATCCGAAATATCTGTTAATCACACTGCAATTTTTCATTTTGGAGTATGATGGAATAAAACTATCTCATATTCATTGTATAGTGACATGGAGTGTCTTTCCATAAATTACCTGTCTACTGAGTTATTTTTACTAATTTATAAGTAAATTAGTTGTCTGAGATAATTCCCTTAGTCTCTTCTATACCATTCCAAATATTTTTCCTTCAGAACACTGATTTGTTTAAGGGTTTTTAAAAACAAGTCTTTCAGGCATACACATTTTTATTACCTCACTCTCTTCTTACATATCTTTTAGTTTTTAGATAATACTTAGGTCTTCTACACTTCAAGATTAAAATATATACTAAAAGGGCTGGTGAGATGGCTCAGTGGTCTAAAATATATACTAAATATGATAGTATATATAGGGCCAGCCAAATAGCTCAGTGGACTAAAGTGCCTGCTTAGGAGATGCAGGGGCCTAGTGTTCAATCTCCTAGCCTGCCATTCCGGCTTCACCCCCAGGGTGCGCTGAGACACTGACTGAGATTGGGCATGGTGGCATGTGACTGTGATCCCAGCACTTGGGAAGCTGTAAACAGGAGGATCACTACGAGTCCAATCTTTGCAGTGAGGCCCTGTACAGCCTGTCCTAAAATTTAAAAAAAAAATTAAATAAAATAAAAATATATTATATACACATGTACACAGATACCCCTTGTTTAACAATCACATTCTGTTCCTGCAGCTAGGTCATTAAATGAATTGATTCTAAATGAGGATTTGTATTTAGTATGCACATTATAATATTCAGAAAAAAGAATGGTCAAAGGAAACTCCAAACGGATAACTTTGCTTTTATTTGCATAACTCTTACATGCAGTGATGTATAACAGAACATTAAACTGCAGTACTGTACAGTACAATCTAAACATTACCATGTGGTATAAACAAGGTGTACCATACAAAGGATATTGATCACTATAAACAGGATTTATAGAACTGTACCAAAAAAAAAGTGTCCTAAGTCTGAGCAGCAGGTTGTAAGCCCAAACAGCACGCCTCAAAGTCATGAGCCTGAATAGCTGTTAAAGAGGTCATTAAACAAGGAGTCTTCGTATCTATCTATATCCATGTCTCTATCTCTATCTAGATAAATATACAAACTCATATATGCTCATTCATGATTTTAGTCCCTTCACCATTTCACTCATTGTTACTAAATTTTTGGTACATAAGGATTTTATTTTGAAGTATAAATTTTTAGCTTATTTTTCCTCCAAATATCTGTATCTATCTTGCTATACCCATACAATTTATTGAAAAAGTATTTTCATATGCTACTATGTCATATAAACCATTTTCTATTATTAGGTCTATTTCTGAATACTTTAATCTGCTCCATTCACCTGGCCAGATATTGCTACACCAGATCCAAATTATTCTTAATACTATCACCTTATAATGATTATAAAGCTAAAATATTATTCCATTTTATTGCTTAAAATATTTGTTTTTTGAGAAAGAGCCAGTGAGGACTGGCTCAAAGTCACTACATAGTCAAGGGTGGCCTTGAACTCGCAGGGGTTCTCCTGCCTCAGCCTCCTAGGATGCTGGGATTACAGGTGTGTGGCCACCACACAGGGCTACTTTTTTTTTTTTGAGACAGGGTCTTAATATGTAGTTCAGGTTGGCTTTGAACTCACTATGTACCCCAGGATAGTCTCAAACCTGTGCTGATCCTCCTGCCTTAGCCTCCTGAGTGCTGGGATTAGACATGCACCACCACACCAGGCTGGGCTACATTTCTTGACTTATTTTTCTAAGATTTATTCTTCTAGAAAATGTGAAAATGACTTATCAAGTCTCCAAACACAATATGCTTCTACTGGACTTCTGATCTAGATTACATAAAATTTGTAAGTAAATTTAGAAACAACTATACTTTTGCAACATGAATTTTTCAAATGGATGTATTTCTCTCTTTTTTTTTTTTCAGAACCAGGGATTGAACTCAGGCCCTTGTGCTTGCCACGAAGCATTTATTCTACTGACCCATTTCCCCGGCCCTTAAAATATAAATATATAAAATGAATATATTCCTTTCTAAATATATTCAAGTCAAGAGACTGTCTTACATTGGTGCCTTAGTTTACAAACTCAGTTCTCTCCACAATTCTGGTTGCAAATTGAACTGGATAAGAACATAATTCAATCCCCCCATAAGGTCAGCAATGAACCTAAGCATCAAATTTGATTCAGTTCTTACCCAACTTAGTTTGCACCTGGAATCACAAGAAGAATCATGCTTGTGAATGAAGGCACCACTATGCATTTCTTGTGTTTTATTGAGTGTTTTTTTCTATTTTCTGTTCTACAGATTAGTAATTTTCATACCAATTTTTAATCTGGCTACATTACTAAATTTAATTTCCTCATGTCACAATAGTTTTTCAGTTGATCTTGAGTTTTCCAGGAATATATCTCCTGGAAGTGATAATTCTGGGTACTCTTTTCCTATGTTTGTTACTTGTTTATTACATTTATTTTATTCTCTTGCCTAACTACACTTCTAACACATCTAGAAAAACCTTTAATCTTATTAGTATTACAGAAATAATGAGTCTCTTTGCTGTCTCTGACTTTGACTGCTTTAGGTGTTTGGTTATCAAGATTAATATTGCAGGCCTTTTTTGGGTTATGCTAAGTCTAAGTTAATATTTTTATATTTATTAAGTATTTTAATCATAAACAGCTGGTAAAATTTTTATTAAGCTGGTTAAAATCTACTCATTGCTGAACTTATGTGTAAACATAAGAATTATATAATTCTTTATGCCTATTTTTAAAATATATTTTAATTTTTTTAAGTGTTTTTTCATCATATTCTGTAGGGACTTAAAGTTCAACATATCAATACTTGATGAAAAATACCTGTTCCATGTTATGCCTAAG
>NW_004524753.1:542743-544651 GCF_000260255.1 Octodon degus | reverse complement strand
AATAAAATAAAACAAAATCTACTCATTTATTAACAGATGTTCTAATTCCGTAAAATCCCCGAACTCCTGGGATGAACCTCTTTTGGCTATGACATATTTATTCATTTAGTGATATGCTAGCTCCCATTTGTTAATGTTTTAGTTTTTAATTCAGGATTTCACAACAACATGACACTCACCTGATACTTTAATACATCTACATTATAGTAAGAGGCAGCTGGATTTTGCTCAGATAGCTTCTTGAGGTAGAGAGTAATAGCTTGCATGTTCATCCAAAAATCTTTTGTGTTGGAATCACACTGTGAAGGATCACTGCATGTATGAGAAACATTTTTGTTACTTTTATCTTTTTATTTTTCCTTTGCCTCTATGTAATAATTTAGTGATCTGAAGAATATTAGTAAAAGTGAACCAAACGAAAAGTAAGGGAGAACTAAGATTAGAGAATAAAGAATGGAACACAGCCAAAGCTTGCCTGAAATACAAAGACAGAGTGATACAGAATGACTTAAAAGTAACTATCACACCAAAAACAAGACAGCAGAGGGTGTTCAATAATAATAATAATAACAACAATAATAATAATAAACAGACAATTTTGGTATTGCCTCCAGTTGAATATTATTATTTCAAAGAAGAAAAACATTTACACAAACCTGAACACAAGTTGTGCATTTGGAAGAATTTGCTCAAGTCTACTGATATTTTTCACTCTGAAGCACAGCACAGCTGGGGAGGGATTGCTAGTGAAGACTTTAATAATTCCACTTGGAAATGATATTGTAACATCACCAGTGATCTTCACAATACACCTGAAATTGAAGATGTTGACAAGTTATTAAATAAGATGCTTGAATCTCCATGTAAAGCATATATAAGCAGAATTACGATAAAGAATACACACACACACACACACACACACACACACACAGAGTTATTCAATTTCTTGCTTTTTTTTTTTTTTTTTTTTTTGCAAAAGCGGGGATTGAACTCAGGCAAGTGCTTATTCTACTGAGCCATCTCCCCAGCCTCCTATTCAATTTATTTCTGCAATTTGAGTACAAAAAATGATTCTGCAGAAAATGACACACTCATCTAGCATCATCTTCTCCTGGAATTAAACTCCAAACATGAGTACAAACACACTGATAATGTTTCTTCTTTACACTATTTCTTAGGAGACCTGTAAGGTATCTGCTCCTAGAAACATCATCCCTAGTTGTAGTTACTTCCCCCTCTTCCAGCCTACATAGAACTGGGGTGGGCTGATGGTAGTGTTGTGGATGTCTCCCTTATTCCTCACTTCCTCTTGTAGCCCACTATGTCTTCTTCCTTTGAAACTGGAGTATTGCACCATATTACTCTTGGTCTAGAAATTTAGCTCAGTAGTTGAATGAAGGCACAGCACGCTTGAGGCCGAGCTGAATTCTTACCACCAAAAAGAAACCAGTTAACCAATCAACAGGTCATCTTTGTAACTCATTCTGCCTAGTACCATATCTTTAATCATTCTCAAACCTTATCAAAATTTCCACAATGCACTGTTCTTAGCACCTTTTTCATTATTCTTCAATCACCCATCAAACCCTCATTTCTTCCTATCTTTGGATTCCCAGGTCCATTGTTTCAACATTCTTTGCATAAACCCTCCATGGTTCTTCTTCCACTGTGCTTGATCAAATAGTCTCAGCTAAATCCAGCTCCCTACCCACACCTGTATAGCTGGATGTACCAGAGAAAACAAACTCTTTAACAGCCGCTATAGTGTGACCTGGTAATCTAACATGTTCATTCTTCTGCTTTTTTCATAGCTTCTCTTTGTCTTTTAAAAAAATTATTTATTTATTTTATTTCATTTATTTTGTGTGTGTGGCCAGCTCAGCCCACCAGGGGGCGGGGCTGGCTGGC
>NW_004524753.1:541578-542643 GCF_000260255.1 Octodon degus | reverse complement strand
GCTGGGGGATTGAACCGCGGTCCCTGATGCTTTAGGTAAGCTTGTTCTAAGTAGGTGCTTTAGACCACTGAGCCATCTCTCCAGCCCCAGCATGGTTAAATCTTATATAAGGTTTCAACCTCCACCTAGTGGCCAGTTCTAGAACTGAAGGCATGAAGTTGTAGGAAGAAACGCCACAAAAACTGCAGAACAATAAAGCAGGACTGGTATTTATTACCACATACTAAATTAACATAAAAAATAAAATCTGATTTAAAAATAAAAATTTATCAAATATCAAAACTTTAAAACAAAAACATTAAACCTACTGGAATACAAAACAAGTAAAATACTTGAACCCATAAGTGTGCAAAGGATTTTTTAAACAGAACCTCAACTGTGTAAGAACTAACAGCAAGAATCAATAAGTGGGGCCAGGGAAATGACTTGGTGGAATAAGCGCCTCCCTAGCAACTGTAAGTGCCTGAGTTCAATCCCCAGTTCCAGGAAAAAAAAAAATCAATAGGTGGGATTATGTCAGACTAAAAATCTGCACAGCAAAAGAATCAATAAGTACAGTGATGAGACAACCTACAGAATGGGCAAAATATTTTTGCCACTTAGTTACTCCTCAGATGAAGGACTAATATCTGGACTATACAAAGAACTCAGGGGAAAAAATATGTATCACCTAAAATTAAAGACCCAGTCAAGAAAAGGACAAGTGAAATTAACAGATATTTCACAGATAAAGAAGTTTAAGTGGCCAACAATTATAGGAAAAAATGTCTAACATCTCTGGCCATCAGAGAGATACAAATTAAAACAACACTAAAATTCTGTCTTATTCCAGAAACAATGGAAATCATCAGGAAATAAAAATAATAGTAATAAATGCTGGTATGGCGATGGTGAAAAAGGAACACTTATGTTGGAGGGAATGTAAACTAGTACAACCCTTTGTGCAGATTTCTCAAATATCTAAAATTAGAAATGGGGCTGGTGAGATGGCTCAGTGGTCTAAAGCACCTACTTAGAACAAGCTTAGCAAAGCACAGGGACCACGGTTCAATCCCCCAGCACCAC
>NW_004524753.1:538511-541252 GCF_000260255.1 Octodon degus | reverse complement strand
ATTGTATAGTCAGCTGGTACTTTGCTTTGAATTTTATTGCATAAGATCAGGAAAAAAACAAAACAAAACAAACCCTTCCACTCCTGCTAAACTCCCAATTCTACCCAAATCTTCATCTGTATTTTCTGCCTTTCTTCCTGTTTCAACAGACGACAAGTTTCTGTACCTACAGCCGATCACACTAAGTATGCCCTAAAGGTCACCTCTGATCACGTACCTAAAGCCTCCTTGCTCATGCACTGTCTGTTCTTCTTTCTGCAGGTACAATTCTCCTCATAAATACTAAATATTTCTCATTAGCATACAGACATGCTGAGACATATATCATTTGTACAAAAGCTAAAATAAAAATCTGAAGGCTGTATTTTCAGGGATCATTTCTATAGTAGGTTACTGGAAAAGTCTCTCTGATCATGTACATTACTAAAATAAAATCCTCCTCTGATCCTGCTATCTCACTCCTGCTTCCATTTCATCTTTCTGCTTTTTTAGAACAAACACCCAAAGAATTACCTATATTTTTTCTTTCCAAATATAGCTAAGTCTGTAAAACCTGATCCTTTATTCCCTGCAAGCAAGCTTTCATCTCCACTGCACTCATACAACTGCTCTTATGAAGTTTACCAATGACTTCATATTGCCAATGGCCAAGCAAGCTTTCATCTCCACTGCACTCATACAACTGCTCTTATGAAGTTTACCAATGACTTCATATTGCCAATGGCCAATTTTTCCTGACCTATTGGTAGCACCAGGTATAGCTGCACAACTCCCTTGATGAAATGATTTATTTATTTAACCTCTGGACAGTGCTGTATTGGTTCTTTCCTTCCCTCTCTTGCTGCTGTCTCCAACTCCCTTGCTGAGTCATCGTTGTCTTTCTGTTTTTCAGCACTAGAGGGGCAAAGACTCAGTCCTCCAATCCCTTACTATCTACTTCTTATCTTTTTTTTTTTTTTTTGTTAACAGGGCTCACACTCAGGACTCTTGCCAGGCAAGCACTTATGCCACTGAGCTATCTCCGCAGCCCCTTTTTATCTACTTCTAAGGACTAACTTTAAGAAAATACATTTTATCTCTATTAATCAAACTCCAGAATTATTTATACAACTCTACTGAGCATCTCCACTAACACCACATAACAATTACTTCAACTTAGCATTCTAAAAGAAAAAAAAAAGAAAAAAGAAACACTCTACTCCCTCAGCAAATCTTGACAACCTTTCAAAACATGTTCAGAATCCAGTTCCTACTCACCACTTTCTCTGCTAACGCCCTTACTCAAAGCACCATCCCCTCTCATGTGGACTTTGGTAGCCAGTCCTCTAATGCTCTGCATCTGCTCTGGGTCCTTCCAGTTTATTTTCCACACATGGCCAAAATGCTCCTTCAAAACACAAATCATCTCAACACTCCTCTGCTCAAAGCCTCCACTGGCTTCCCACTTCACACTAAATTCTAATCTTATCATTCACAATGCCCAACCTAATCTGTTGTCACTCTGCATGTTCTTCAACTGCTCTTCCTCTTGTTCACTCCTGCTCAGTGACATGGCTCTCCATGCTGTGTCCTGGATATGTGACGCATTCTTTTATCCCATACCCTTCTACTTCCTGGTTTCTTCTTTCTTAGAATGTTATTCCTCCAGATTTGCATGGCTTGCTCCTTCATAACTTTCAAATATTTGGTTAAATTCACCTCAAGCAAGTTTTCCCATCATTCTGTCTAAAATAGTAGCACTCTGTCATTATTTTCTGCCTTCTTACTCTGGTTTTCCTGTCATTACCCAAAAATATAGGTATCTGTGTGAGTATTCCTTTTTCATACTATAATACAAGCTCACCAGGAGCTTTGTTTGGTTAGCATTTACCACAGTCTTACACAGAGTAGGTGCTCAAGTATTCAGTGAATAAATATATATGGGATGAATATTATTATGCAGGAAAAACATTCACCCAAATCAGATTTTTTTTTAATTTTCTTAAAAGCAAGAAATGAAACCAACTCTGCAAGAGTCATACATGATTCTCCAGATCTTTCTAGAAAATGTCATATTTTCATCACATGTATCATAACAATCAAACAGCCTGGCAACAGTGTAAACACACTGGGGTAAAGTCATCACTTATTGCTGATTACAGTGATTTCATTTTTAAAGCTGAAAGGCAATTTTTAAATGACTAAATGAGAAAGCAAGCAACAGGTAAGAAAGAAAGAAAACCCTAACCTACAATAAATCAAAATACAATTTTTAAAAATTTACCACCAAGTCCCTTCTCTAAGCTGAAAGCACTTACTATACATATATATTTTAAAAACTAACTTGCTGGGATCTGCTCCTTTAAAGTAGGCATTCACGGATTCTGTAAGGGCAATTGCCACAGGTAACGTGTCCTGATTTCCAAGGCTGACAGGGCTGGGACCTCGTGACACACCTAGAATGCATACAATTCATTTGTTAAATCCTTTAGAAAGATAGATATTAAACACAAAAACAGGTTCATGTTGTTAGGTTGTTACAAATGTCTCTATTACTAGTTTCAAATAGTATGACCTGAGTAGAAACCCAGAGATTAATAGGTACAGCATAGAACAAATTGAAACATACAGGGAAACAGAAATGAGGATGTATCATACTGATTTAAATGGAAAGACACAGCATGGTTAAGGAATATCAGAAGGAAAACGCCTTTAGAGTTAAAATTACTACTATGACTTTCAAAACTTTCAAATGCCAAATT
>NW_004524753.1:537473-538411 GCF_000260255.1 Octodon degus | reverse complement strand
ATTAGTTTTAAGAGGTTAAGCAATTTGTTTAAGGTAAAGTTAGTAAAGAACTACTCAAATCTAGTGGTACAATAAAACTAGTTTTGTTTACTGTGGACTGAGACTCACTGTGGCTTGACTAGGAAAATGGACAGCATCTATAATTTTATAGCATGGCTTCTATGAGAAGATGCACTAAAACTTCAAAATTACAATCTTTACAACTTGGGTTTTAAAACTTGGGGAATGAAACAAATGTACCATGAATTCATAAATGTATTTATTTACCATACTGCAGGGGGGAGGGACTGCATATTTGTGACTCCTCCATCCACTGGAACTACCACCTGTATATTGGAAAGCACACTAGGACCCATCATGGCTTCTGGATTATATTTATAATCCACTCTAAGGTCTGTGGTGTTGGCAGTACATTTCCAGTATGTTGCAAGATTCAAAGGAGTGGACTGAATGCCATTTGAGGATACCTTCAAAGAGAAAAAACAAAAAATTGTCTTTAGTTTTGAAGTATAAAAAAGTCATGTTCACGACATAGATATGTGGCCATAAGAATTTACAGAGTCAAAACTATCTAACAGGATTATCTGTTGGTAGGCAGAATAAATCAGACTCATCTCAAAGGAGCATCATGTAGCCCTGAGAAGACCTACATCAAAACTGCCACGGTGCTTGTTTGTAATGCGTGTTCCATGGGATCTAACTGGAGAAAATCTGATTGAACAGTTGGAGAACACTGCCTAGACACTGAATGGCATGTTATCTGGTGATTCCTGTTTATTTGTGCAATGTCCGAGAACCTCTCAATGTTCAATATAGTATTCTAAGACTGTTTATGAACTGTAACAATTTAGATTTAAAACAAAAAGAAAAAAGAGGTTTACAATGCAATATGTCCATGGTATATAAAATAATCCCTTCCATTTCTTCAGCTCCTTGCT
>NW_004524753.1:507769-537072 GCF_000260255.1 Octodon degus | reverse complement strand
CTTGGTGGCTGGCTCAGTGCATCCAGGGGCAGGGCTGGCATGGCATGTGGTGCCAGGGATCGAGCCCTGGCCCCTGTGCTTGCCTAAGCAGGCACTTAGTCCACTGAGCTATCTCACCAGCCCTTA
Source organism: Octodon degus (assembly GCF_000260255.1). Lineage (NCBI taxonomy): Eukaryota > Metazoa > Chordata > Mammalia > Rodentia > Octodontidae > Octodon > Octodon degus. The sequence goes on along the minus strand of NW_004524753.1, from coordinate 536,946 downwards.
AATTGGATTTTTTGCATGTAAGTTATTTCTGTCCCAATAGTTTTATTTCCTATGATACTTACTACTACAATTTTTTTCTTAAATTTTATCTTTAATGCTTATACAGCCTGAGTATTCTTTATCTAAAATACTCTGGATCAGTTGTATTTTTGATTTTGCAGTTTTTCAGATTTTGGAATATTTACATAGAATTTATCAGCAGAACATCCTTAATCTTTTTTTAAAAAATGTATTTGGTACAGGGTCTCACTATGCAGCTCAGACTCATAGTGATTCTCCAGTCTCAGCCTCCCAAGTGCTGGGATTACAGGCGTGCACCACCAACCCATCTTGGTGGCCAGCTCAGCAAGCCCAGGGTAGGGCCAGCATGGCATGTGGTACTGGGGATAGAACCCAAGACCTTGCATTTGCCAGGTAGGTGCTTAGACCACTGAGCTATCTCTGTAGCCTTAATCTTAAAATCTAAAATCTGAAACACTGAATGATGCAACCTTCAAAAACGTTCCAATTTTGAAATATTTCATACTTCAAATTTCCAAATTAGAAATGCCCAGTATGTATTATACTTGCACATTACCTTTCTTCAATATTTTGTTAATTCTATATGCCATTTTTAAAAATTATATCACTATTTTTAGATAATGTTATGGTTTGGATCTGGACTATCACCCCAAAGGCTCAGTATGCTCAGAGGTGAGGCTTGTTGAAAGTGATTAGATTACGAGGTAATATAGCTGCTTTGCTGTTAGGAGGTGGGCTCTGGTCTATAGAAGTCAGTCCCTAATGGTGAGACCTGAAGAAATTTCTGCTTTCTGGCTACCATGACCTCAGCAGTTTCTCTGGCCAAGCCCTGCCAGCCTTGCAGCCAGCTGACTGTCAACTGAAAACATGAACCACAACAAACCCCTCCTCCTTGAAGTTGCAGGTATCAGGTATTATGTCCCTGTGATAAGATAAAAGCTAAAGACAACAAAAAGGAGTATGTATGTAGAGGGGAAAGAGTGGCTGTGATTTTTCAAAAACTTAAAGGTTACATCCCTGATACTAAGTTCACACTCAGATAAGGTGCCTTTAGAATCACACAAAAACATGTGTCATAAAGTGGGAACAAATGTAACCTATGCATTATTTCGGTGTTTGTTAACTTAGACAAGTATCTCTCACAAAAGCGCACTGCCTTTGTCTTCACTAGTGTACTCTTCCCTTAGACGTTTCATAACTCTACTGATTTTCCTACGCAGAGCATTTCATCTAATATACAGTACAATATATGGGGAATTTCGTAAAAGTAAGTCAATAGGAGAGTTTTTCAATATAGTAATCACTCTGATACATGCTCCTGGCCATTCTGATGCCAGGTTCCAGGAGGCCCACATCATTGGCCAATCCAGTGAGGTCACCTGAGTTTGGACTTTCAGCCTCCAAAACTGTAAGCTAAATAAATTCTTTATAAAGTACCCAGTTATCTGTATTTGTTATAGTAACATAAAAGACTAGTCCACCTGGTATACTAATGAAAAATCACTACAAGGTGACATCCTACAAAGAAGATTTCATGGCATTCCAGATTTCAAAGGAACTTTTATTTAAAAGGAAATAGCTTACTGATGAAAAATGCATGGAAACAAGAACTGCTGTTTGTAGGTCATTAGGAAAAGAAAACTTTCCAAAATGAGACAACTTAAAATTTCATATGAAAATAATAGGTTCAATAATATAAAAATCTTACTTGCAAAATCCTAAGCATAGCTATCCTTTATTTGAAATATTTGGATTCAGAAGTGCTTTAGATTTAGATGTGTTGTGTTTTTTTTTTTTTTTTTTTTTTTTTTTGTTATGTGCACAGACTTTACCAACTAAACATCCTGAATCTGAAAATTCAATGTACAAAATGCTCTGTAATCTGAAATCCTTTGACTGAAGTTTCACAGGTCAGAGTATTTTGGATTAGGGATATTCAACTAGGGAGACATAAATCACCAAGTTTTACAAAGCAAAACATGTTTATGATTGAAGGATGGGCCATGATGAAAAACCATAAAGATGAGGATGGAGAAGTGGTTTGTGATCAGACCAAACAATGTCAGACACTTAATTTTATCATTTTACCACTAAAAATCACTGACAATATTTAAAAGAAACATTATCATGTTTTTAAAAATGATTGCAGGAGTTTACTTTTTGGTCAGGTGAGAGCGATGAGTTGGAAGATAAAGGCCTGAACAGGAAGCACTAGTTATATGGTACAAGTATGAAAACAGTAAGAAAAAAATGTAGAATACTTACAAATTCACTGATTACACTACACAAATATGTATTTGTATACTAGGAAAATTTCACTGCAACCCTAGAGGGTGGTCATAAGAAATTCAAGAAAGCATTGTTTCACTCAAAGATGGAGGCTATAATAATCTTTCTTGTAAGTTTTTTTTGTTTTAGAGACAGTGTCTCACCATGTAGTTTAGGCTGACCTTGAACTTGTGGTACTCCTCTGGCCTTAGCTTCCCAAGTATTGTGATTACAGGCATGTGCCACCATGCTGAGCTAGTTTGTTTGTTTTTTTTTACTATGGCAAAATATACATAATATAAAATTTAAGATCTTAACCATTTTTGAGTGTACAGTTCAGTGGTGTAAAATACATTCATAACACTCTCCAATTAGCACCACCACCCATCATAATTCATCTTATAAACCTCAAACTTTATGTCCACTGAACAATAATTCCTTTCTCTCAGTCTCTGGGAACCACCACTTTACTGTCTAGCAGTTTAACTACTCTAAGTATCTCATGTAAGTGGAGTCAGTGTTTGACAGCACAATGTCTTTAAGGTTCACTGAAGTTGCAGCATATATCAAAATATCTTTTTCTGAAGTTAAATAATATTCCATTTTATGTGTCTGTGTGTTTACACTTAACAGACTCTGCTATCTATTTGTATCCATTAAGTACACATCTGTCAAACTTGACTGGCTTGGGAGCTGCAAGGAGATTAGTAAAGTACACTTCTGGGTGTGTCTGGGTGGGTCATGAAGGTGCGTCCTTGGTGTCTATATCTGGTCCCTGGCCCTTTCCTCTCTGGCACTCTTCCCTGGTGTTCTGCTTCCAGTTGCCAAGAAATGAGTGAGTATCTTTGCTTCACTGAACCTTTCTGCCATGCTGTTTCTGTGACGGAGCCAGCCAACCATGGACTGAGTCCTCTGACACCAAAAGCCAAAACAACCCCTACTCCCTTTAAATTATAAAAGTTGGGTAGTTAGTCTCAGCAGTGGGAAAGCTGACTTAACACATGACTCACCTATCAACAAACACTAGGCTGCTTCTATTTACTGGCCAATGTGACTAATGCTATTATGACCCACAGGTGTAAAACTTTCTCTTTGAGCCCTTGTTTTCAATTCTTTTGGGTGTATCCCCAGAAAAGAAATTCCTAAACTATATGGCCATTTTATTTATAATTTTTTTCAAGAACAGTCATATTGTTTTTTCCATGGAAGCTGTCCCATTTTACATTACATTTAGGTTGAGCATCTATGGAGTTTGGTATTGCTTAGGAGACCCTAAAAAGTAAATGTGCTATAGATAGTAAGGGCCCCCTATATTTTCTTAAATATAAAATCTGTATTTTTCCTTGAGTAACTCATACACATGAGTACTTATACATGGTTAAGAGCTAACATTAATGTCTGCTTTGACTGTAGAAATGAAAAGAAACCTACAAGGGTGGGATAAAGTGCAGAGCTGTAGAGTGATTGCCTGGCATACATGAAGAATAAATGGGGTCTGATTCCCAGTACCATTAACAGAAGAATAAAAAGCCTAGGTCTATTCTAATTATTCTGAATAATTTTTTAAATGAAAAATGTTTTGTACTCGTAATGAAAACATTTGGCTCCAATTCTGGTTTACCTGCTGTATATTTAGACAACTGTATTTTGAAAAGGCAGACAGCTTATAATGTGACATAAATAAAGTATACATGACATCTTCTTGTGGTATTTATGTGGAACTCCATTCAGCTCAAGAGTACCAACCATCTCCTCTGTGCTTTCTAACTTCAGATCACTATCCATATGATTTTCCTATGACAGCTTTCCCTCCAATAGTTTAGATATTAAAATTTTTGAAGCCTATATTCTTTGTGATTCTTTACTAGTTACATTTTTCTTTGATTTTGAAAGCTTTAGTGTTCAGACATATTGATACTTCTTATGGAACAAAATGCAAAAATATATGTTTTTATAACTAGGAATCTGATGTCAGTAGGTCTTGTACATCAAATGGACATAATTAGCACAAAATTGAGACAGTTAATCTTAGCATTATTCTCTATTTCTGAGACACAATATATTGTAGAAAAAGAAAAACTAGGAAATGACATTTTAGATACATTTTAGGATCATTAGTCAACACATATGTTTCTGTTTGATACAATACCTGATGACGTCTCACAGTGCTTTTCGATTTGAGAGAGTGTCCCAATCAAATTATCATCTTCTATCATATTTAAATGAAACAAAATATTGCAGGAGAAGAAAGTATTTCCAAGAAACAAAAATATATTTTAAACAGCTAAATAAATCTTGTGACCCCAAAAAAAAAAAAAAAAAATTGGCAGTTCTGGAGATTGAATCCAGGGCCTGGCATGCTAGGCAAGCACTCTCGGCCCGGAGCTCCACCCCCAGCCCTAAGGTCATGACAAAAAAAGGAGAACTTTTTAGGTACAGTTAAAGAACCTCCATTGTACAAAATTCACATCCACCTGCCTTGCCTGCTTCACAACTGTCACCTATTGCCAATATTGACTGAAACCATAAATATGTATCAATTCAATCAAAATGCACTTAAAAGTTTCTATCATAAACAGAAAGCCTTCTGAATAACCTAGAAAATGAAAAAGAACTAAAGCTCATTTTGGTTACCCAGATATCTCGCCTGATTTTTAAGGAGGCCCCTCTCACACATTTATGAACAAAATATAAACACTATGAGGATAAAAATTAACAACACCATACATACAAAAAGTCCATTAAACCAAATAAAAGTGCAAACATAAATATTCAGTTTACATAAAAGATGGGGAAAATGTTATATATGAAGGCATGTAAAAGAACACATTGTTTTGTTTTAGTGTATGCTGCTTACATGCTATTTTTACAATGGCCAAGCAAACAAGATGCTTATCTCCTATGGGGGTTCTGACAAATTAAACTGGTACAATTAAATCAGCTTTAGGGGTATCAATCTCAAGTTGGCATTCATCAGAATCTTTTTTAGCCCCCAGATTGGTAGCCTCCTCCCAGAAAATCTGATTTTAAAGTCTAGTAAAAGGTTCGAGCTGATGCATCGGCTGCAGATCCAAGCACCATACTTCAAGTGATAATAAAATAGTGCTGCTAGTGCAAATCAGGGACTGGCATTACCAAGGCTGAAGCCACCACTACCTAGAACCAGCAACAAGAGGGCTTTCCTGAGAAGCTATTTGATGAGAAGTTAACTGCTGTTCCTAAAATACAGCTATTGCATTTAAGTGGCTTTCAGCTTTTTTGTTTACTATACTAATGAGCAATGTGAAAAGTAACAAAAATCTGTAGAAAAGACTGTGCAAAGCCAGGAACAGAAGAACAAAATCTAGATGTATAAAATGCTGGATTTGTCAGATGAGATTTAAGATTTTTGCACTGATACATTAACAGCTTTAGAAGTCTTAATTTTGATTTTAATGATGGAAAAGTATACTCATTCAAGTATAAATCCCTTCCTTTCATTAAGTCAATTCCTTTCAAAACAATTGTTGTAAACACAAACTTTAAGAATGTAGCTAACAGTTCATAGCAAAAAGAACTGCATTATATATTTCTTTCAACTGTTTATATTAACAATAGCTGTAAATCTGATTCACTTTTTTTTTTTTTTTTTCCAGAACAGGGTATTGAATTCAGGCCCTTGTACTTGTCAGGGAAGTACTTATACTACTGAGCCATCTCCCCGGCCCTGATTCACTTTTAATATTGCTTACCACAGTTAAAATTCTACCAAAATAATACAGACTGACATAGAAACTGACATAGGGCCAGTATGATATCAGGTGTGTTTCTAGAAAGACAAAATTCCTAAGTTAAATTCTTCACTAGGTCATCTAAAAGTATATAAGCCTGATTACCCTGTGCTACATTTTATAATTAATGATAAGCACCTACCTACTGTTGGAGTATTGGCAGCACTCAAGGAAGCAGAGGATGAGATAGAGGAGGAACTTTCTGCCCGGGCTAAAGGGGCGACTGGAGGTGGGCTGGTGCTGGAGCTCACAGGTGGGCTGAATGGTCTGGGCTTAAAGCAAAGTTATTAATCAAACACCACAATAAATTCTTGTCAGTGATTTTTTCTATCAGCTAAGTTTAACTTTAACACACCAAACCAAATTTACTGGTTCTTGTAACTTACACTTAGATAATCCATATGTCAAATCATTTTTAAAAATACACTAAAAGGCATAAAATAATGTTGTCAGGAGGGTCTTTGTACATAAAATATTTTCTGTGTTCAAAAAGTATACTTATATAAACCATTGTTAATCAGCTAGCTATTCTTGGTTTGAATTCTGTAACATATGTATTGCTGTACTGTTTCTTAGTTTCTGATTTTTGTTCTTGCTTTTGCTTTTACTTTTCAAAATAAAATTAAAGAATGAAAAAAAAGTATACTTGGGCCAGCCAAATACCTTAGCAGATTAAAGCACCTGCTTGCAGGTGCAGGGGCCAGGGGTTCAATCCCCTGGGCCTGCTGTGCTGCCTTTGCCCCCTGCGCGCTGAGATGGCAATTGAGCCTGGGCGTGGTGGCACGTGCCTGTAATCCCAGCTCTTGGGAGGCTGTAAACAGGCGGATCACTATGAGTCTGATCTAGCAGTGAGATCCTGAACACCCTGTAGACCCTTCCCTAAAATACAAAAAAAAATGTATACTTAATATAGATTGTTATAAGCTAAACTCCCGGTTTAAATATTATGAAGATTCTTCACATATACCACCAAAAGGCTTCCCAAAACAGTTACTTTACTGTGACATACATAGGAATTATTTCTCTCAACTTGGTCAGCAATGAGTCAGAGAAGAAAAAAAAATTTAAATTTTTCTAATTAATTTTATAGATATAAATGTCCATTTTCATTTTTATGAATGGCATGATGTAAAATCTTTTACTAACCCTTTATCTTATCTGTTACTAGTATTTTCTTCTCTAAATACCACTTGCCTGTTACTTTGGATGTTCACAAGTCTGTCCATATTTTCCTCTGTAATTCCTTATACGGTTTCCTTGCTAACAAAGCTTAAACCACAAAGAGGCTTAAGAAAATGTTAATTCTGTTGCCTTTTCATGTTTCTAGTTAAAACTAAAAATAGCAAAAATATCTCCAGTTCACTTAACTCTTATATGTGTGACAAGACCTTTTACTTCTGAATTCTTGATTGTTCCAATAATACATTAGCAATATTCCCCATAATGTTTCACTTTTTCAAAAAAGGCATATTTACCTTAACAATAATATTGCCCTGTTTATAAAAGCAACAAATAATTATTTAGTGCCTCCTATATGGCAGCCCTTACACTAGGTACTAAGTACAAGAGTGAACAGAAAAGACACTGCAGAGACTGGGTGTGGTGACATGAGCCTGTAATCCCAGTGCTTAGGAGGCTGAAAACAGGAGGATCACTACAAGTCTAATCTGTTTAGTGAGACCCAGTAGACCCTGTACTAAATACATAAAGAAAAAAAGAAAAGACACTGTCCTTTTTAACATGAGAAACAAAAAAGAAACATGTAAAAGCCTCTAAGTACTCCTATACTAAATTCATCAATTCTTCATTACATTAATAACAACTTACAGATACTTTTACAAAAGTCAGATAGTACATAAAGTATTTCACCATTTGTCACCCCCAGCTATACATTTAACTATTTTTATACATTTTTTTTCCTGGAGTACAGGAAATGTCTCATGTCATCGTTACAGACAACACATTAAAAATATAGCCAGGTGCTAAAACTGTAGCTACACATTTATACAGACAAAAATGGTAAAGGCCTGAATAGAGAAGTCAACAGTTCATGTGAAACTTTAGCTCAGGAAAAGAATCTTGAGATCAATTACTCTGAGGGATTTCTCTCCTACTGCAATATGACAAATACGCACAATATGATGTGGACGCAGTTTTGTTATGCATTTTACAATTCCTAGAAAGCCAGAAGTAACTATTTCCTAAGTGGTTTTACTCTGTTTTATGAGTTGTGCTGTTCAATACAATTGCCAACAAAACTGCCAACAGAACAACATTAAGATATGCTTGTAAGGCTATACAATACAGAGTGGACTCAGAAGAAAGTATATAGGGACCGGGGAGATGGCTCAGTAGGATAAGCACTTGACTAGCAAACGCAAGAATCTGAGTTCAATCCCCGGTTCCACCAAAAAAAAAAAAAAAAGACAGTATATACATAAAAAGAATGTAAAATCTCATTCATTATTGTAAATACAATGTTTCCAACTTAAAATTATGTATGTTGCTTGCATTATATTTCTATTGGGCAGCATTGCTTTGATGTTGTTGTTTTTTTTGTTTTTGTTTTTGGCAGAACCAGGGATTGAACTCAGACCCTTGCGCTTGCCAGGGAAGCGCTTATTCCACTGAGCCATCTCCCCAGCCCCAAGGCAGCACTGCTTTGAAACAGTGATTTTCAAAGATTAGTGTGTATCAGAATCACTTAAAAGGTTCTTTAACATACAACTGCTAGGCCCCTCTCCTGAATTTCTGATTTGTCAGGTGGAATCAGAGAGATTATTTTCTACCAAGTTCTCAGGAGACGATAATTCTACTGGTCTGGGACTCCCCTCTGAGTGTAGTTGTTCTAAAACAAAGAGGGGTTCCCTTAGTGGACAGGGAGAGTATGACTCAATAGTAGACAACAACACAAAAATTATCAAGGATCTTTAAAATATACATACCATTTGGTTCATGAATTTCATTTGAAAAATCTTTTACTAAGGAATAAGTATCTTCAAAGAAGTGAATGTAAAAACACTTACTAAAACATTATAACAACACAAACTTAGAAATAAACTAAAAGTTAAATTTCTAAAAACTTTTTTGGGGGGGAAACTTTTAGAAATTTTGGAAATTTAATTCTGATAATTGTATGGAAAACAAAGCATTTATATACTGAAATACTCTACTTCAAATGGTGCTCCCTGAAGCCCTCAAGTTAGTTTCCAGAAAAATCTCAGGGAAGAGAGCTGCTAGGAAAGCAGGTTGATGTAAATGATTCAACTACAAAAGTCTGACTTTATTCCTTTGAGGAATGGTGAGATAGTGTCTCACTAGGTAGTGCAGGCTGGCCTCAATCTCCCAACGATCTACTTGGGATTATAATCTTCTCTGACCATGTCTAGCTTGACTTTATTTCAATATGTTTAAGTATAAAATTATCTGACAAAGGATTCTCCTGAAAACTATGAAATAATAATTGATGCTTTTTTTTATTTTTTTTTGAGGGTCTTGCTAGGTTGTCCAGGCTGGCTTTGAACTCACCGCGATCTTCCTGCCTCAGCCTTCCAAGTGCTGGAATTATAGGCATGCACCATGTCTAGCAATAATTCATGATTTAGAAAACCATTTCCAAAATATTTTCTAGTGAAAAATTAACTAGAAATATGAACAGTATAACTTTTTATTTAAAAATGCACATTTTTCTAACCATACTTACACTTGACAATGTCATGTTTGATACATATTAAGTCATTTATGTTTCATAGCAACCTAGTACTATGATATGCATTTTCCCATAAAGAAATGGGAACTCAGTAAATAATGTGTCTCATGTTGTTTGGCTAATATGTGCCTAATAAATCTGTATTTTTACCAACTTTATTCTCTATCTCTGGATAAATGCTTATACATTAAGAATATAATGAAAAATTATACATATTTAAGTATCTTAAAAAAAGTTATCTTTGGGGGGCCAGTGAGATAGCTCAGTGGACTAAAGCACATACTCAGGCAAGCACAGGGACTGTGTGGTTTGATCCCTGGTACCACATACCATGCCAGCCCTGCACCCCAGGGCATGGTGGCACATACCTGTAATCCCAGCACTGGAAAGGCTGAGACAAGGAGGATCACTGAGTCTGAACTATGCAGTGAGACTGTGTATTAAAATAAATAAATAAATAAAATATATATATATCTATATCTATATATATACACACACAATAATTCTTATGTTATTTAAATTATGGCCATCTTGGCAGTGTGTATCTTATTTTTCATTTCTCATCCAAGAAGTCATTTCACTCAGGGAAGAAAAAGAAAGATGACAACACCATTTATAACATAAAGGTGCTCAGGCCTTTTCATTTTTTTCACTGAACATGTTCCTAACTACTACGTGACAGACATTATTCAAAATACTAAGGATATGAAATTGGCTATAGCAGGTCAGTAAGAGTAACATAATGAAAATATAATGTGCTGCATGAACTAGCAGAAATAAGTATACAGGAATAAGAATAATTAAATCTGTTAGAGGAGTGATGGAACGATTAAAGAGAGTTTTATTTAAGTGGTGATATTTATCTGGGTCTTAAGCAGGCCAATTTGCTACAGAGAAAACTGAGAGGTATTTCAAATAGAAGGAGCATTAAAAAACATGCATGTATAAAAGAGCATAATATAGCTTAATAGCACAGGCCCTGGGTTCAATCTCCAGCACCCTTCCCTCAAAAAAGAGCATGATATATCTGGGGAATACTGGAAAGTTTCAGTGGCAGGAACGCTGGGTAGAAAAAGAAAGTTGGGCAGCTAGCCTGGTGAAACAGGTTGCTGATGCAACTTTACAGAGTCTTGTACTTTCAGCTAAAATATTCACCCACCTGGATTACAGTAACAATGGGAATACATAATCAAGGAAAAAATAAGAATGTTTAACATTTAGAAATTTAATTCTGGCAATTACACTAGCAATTAGTGTAGAAGATAAAGCAAAACAGAACAGATCAGAAGCAAAAGGTCTGGTATGCGAGGGCCTCACTCTGAACAGAGCCCACTGATCTTTTCACTGTGACAACTAATGTTCCCTGTAATCCCACCCACATATGTTCTTTCATGTCAATTAACTGATGTGGAGTCCAGCTTCCTACATAAAGCCGAATGAGACACATACCAGGAGCCTCCTGGCAGCACACTTCTAAGGCATAGTAACACTACCATTTCTTCCTTAATATCTGACTTTAAGTAGAATTATATGAAAACTGCTTTCCCATTGTGAGACAATGGATGCTGAACGGTGTTTTATGTGTCAACTTCCTCAGAAATCTTTCTCCTCCTCGACAATGTGTGGGTTCACAGGTATGACTGCTGAGGTAATAAGGGAGAGCAAAGGATGCATCTGTTGGACAAATTTTTCTATATTCTGAGGACTCAACTAGAAAACCAAGCACTTAGCTGTATAGGGATATAAGGAAAAGTATCATTTATATCTTAAATCAAAACAGTTATATAATATTTTAAAACCACTTTAGTACATACTATTTCATTAATCCCACTGAGTTTGCCAGAAGTAAGCTTTGGTCTGGAAGCAGGCCTTGGAGGTGGGACAATGGTGCCTACAGAAAGAGGAGTTGTGGGCCTGGCTGGTGGGAAGGAAAAAGAGAATTTGAAGAAAATCATTAGTGCATAACAATCCTTACAATTAAGACATTCTATTGTATCAGAACTGTTAAGATTCTTACTCATTTTCTAGGAGATATATATGTATTTGTTAAAATATTGGGAATCTAGCCATGCTTTCCATAAAGCTGTAATATTTCTAAAAACAAATCATTAGCCTTTGAACAAAACTGAAAGACATAGACATTTCATTTGCTTCAATTATTTATACATATAAAATGTTAAGTCTGATAAACTTTTTCATAACAATAAACTAATTTTAGGCCAAAGATCTATAGTTTCTACCAGTACATCTACTTGAAAGGACTAAGATAAAATTTTTATAACATGAATTCTACATAAAATACCTTCATTAAACGTGTTAATTTTATTTCTGAGTTGAACCACCCTGTAACATTTTCAGGAATAATTAAAAGCATCAAAAATATTCTATTAGTTTCCCCAAATCGCTACAATTTTGCTGTGTGCATAACAATCTTAATTTTTCATAAATCCTATACAAATTTAGTATTCACTGTTTTTAAATGCCATTTACAAATTTAAAATTTTAAAAATCACCATTTCTAATTTTAAAAACTCATAGAAATTACTGAATGAAACCTAAGTGTACAGCATCAAGTCACAAAATTTTAGTAGGAGTGAAGAATGGAGGTAAAAATACTTAAATTATATTTAAAGAAATAAAAATTATTTCAAAACTGATTTATTCTAAAACATAGGCTATCATTCAGAAACTAAAAACTATAATGGGAAGAAACCCATTTAGTAAGTTTACAAATACACAACATGAAAAACATCTAATGGACCTAAATATATACACAGGGAAACAAGCAGTCAAGCTGGAGGACTAGAGATGGTGATGGGGTGACTGCAAGATGAGAGTAGTCATGGGACTGGAAAGATGAATGGGATGTGGGGGATCTTTCTTCTTTTTATTAGTCCATGTTTGCAGCCCATGATGATATTCACAGTGAGGAATTCTACACACAGAGTTCTTCTTTCCATCCCCTACTCCCATTTCTCCTGTCCCCATCCCTCCATCTCTTTCTTGGTCCCCTTCTCTTTTTTTTGTTTGTTTGGTTTTTTTATTTACGTGTGTGTGTGTGTGTGTGGCCAGCTCAGCCCACCAGGGGGCGGGGCTGGCTGGCATGTGGTGCTGGGGGATCGAACCGCGGTCCCTTGTGCTTTGCTAAGCTTGTTCTAAGTAGGTGCTTTAGACCACTGAGCCATCCCACCAGCCCTCCCCTTCTCTTTTGGAAAAGGCCTATTTCCTATCTCTTATTAACTATCTTTTATTTTGCTAATTTTATTTTATTTTATTTTGCATTTAGTACAGAGGATACAGGGTCTACAGGGTCTCACTATGTAGATCAGACTCTAGTAATCTTACTGTTTTCAGCCTCCCATGCGCTGGTATTGCAGGCAGCCGAGTTAGATAAAAATATTATAGGCAATCAGACAGGGACAGGCCCTTGAAGGAGACAGCACAAAAGACAAGCTACCTTGCAACTGTGGGAGGGACGGATGCTCCTGCTGTGAACCAGACCTAAAGACCTAAAGGCCAAACAAATGCTAAAAGAGTAGCACCTGGGATTCATATTCTAAATGGGTATTGATCACCTGGAAAGGCCCAAGTGAGTCACTAGCCCAACCCCCAATGGGAAGAGACCCTGTCCCTATTCCAACCCCCAACAGGAAGAAACACTGTCCCGTACTATACCGTCATGCCTACTTACTCTGTGACTCGCTTCCCCATTTGGTCCCAGACTTAAATCAATTTTACCTCAGTACAGTGCTTGCAATCCCACTGGTTGACCATAGTTTTGTCCCACCCCCATCAACCTAAGCGAGTTCCCCCTTTCTCCACCTTAGCAGCGCATGGTTTTACACTATAAAAGTCCCTGGAAGAGAGAGCTTCCAGGGAAACTACCGGCTCGGGCTCCCCTCCTGTCCCTCTCTTGGACAGGAGCTTTCTTTCCCTCAATAAATATATTCTGCTCATAACCTCCGTTTGTTCCTAAAATTCATTCTTCGGTTTTAGAGAACACAAACTCGTACAGGTCAGGCCGGGAGATCCTTTTTCCCTATGATCATTTGGAGGTTCCCTATATGGTTTGGAGGTCACCCACCTGAGATCAGTTTTTCTCCCTGTATCACTGGGATTACAGACGCACAGCATCACACTTGGTCTCAATCACCATGCCCAATCTCAATCACCATCTCAGTGTGTCCCAGGGGAAGGGCCCACATGGCAGGATGGGGATTGAACTCCGGGAGCTGCACTCTGCCTAAGCAGGCACTTTAGTCCATTGAGCTATCTGGCCAGCCCTGCTTTTTAATTTATTTGTATTGGGTTTCTCACACAAGAGAAATCATTCAATATTTAAGTTTATGTGTCTGATTTAACTCAGTTAATCTTATGGTCTCAAGGTACTGGTACACCCATTTTCCTACAAATGACAGATTAGTACTCTATTGTCTATTTCTTCTTCTTTTTTTTGCCAGCTCAGCCAGCCCTAAGGTGGGGCTGGCTTGGAATGTGGTGCTGCGGATCAAACCATGGTCTCTTGCGCTTGCCTAAACAGGCACTTTAGATCACTGAGCTATCTCACCTGCTCGATGAACACATTTTCTTTATCCATTCATCTGTTTATAGACATGCAGACTACTTCTAAGAATTAACTACTGTATTTTGAGTTGTGCTACTATACACATGAATATGCATGCTAATTCTTTTGGAAAGATACCTTGAAAAGGAGTAATTTCTAGTTTTAGTTTTGTAAAGTATCTTCATACTGATTTCCATAGAGTACTAATATATATTCCTACCAACAATGCACAAGGTTCTTTCTTTTAGGAAGTGGGGAATCACTGGGAAAGTGTACCACAGATGGCCCACACCTGTAACCCTAGCACTCAGGAGGCTGAGACAGGAGCACTGCCATGAGTTCAAGGCTAACCCAGGCTACACAGTGAGTCTGTAGCCATAATTTTTGCAGTACAGAATGATTACATTCTTAAGTGTCCTAGTATATTTTGTTTTTTTCCTGGGGGTACAGCTCACAGCTGCAAATGTCTGTGTTTTAAGAAACAGGAAATGCCTTACAAAATATAAAAACATAAGTGATAAGAGCCAGTCTATACCTGTTCCCTTGTTGCAGTTTAATGTTATTTTAATTATCTAAAACTAGAAAAAAATAATACATGGAACAGCATGAACTCAAAGAATTTTTTAATTTTTTTTTTTAACAGCTGGGGATGGAACCTAGGGCATTGGCAAGGCAAGTGCTCTACCACTGAGCTACATCCTCAAACTTTATACTAACTAGGGAAAATAAGTAGGAACATAAGAAACTTAATGTGTATTAAAAAATGAAGTCCACATTTATATAAAATTGAAAGTCCAAAACTTACATAAAGTCAGAATTATTTGTTTCTTCACACCGTAACTGTGAAAACTAGGCATGTAAAGATTTGACAAGATGACAAAATAATGTTTGTGTACATACGATCAACAAAAATCCTGACCAGTAATAAAACTGTCATAGGAAGTTCCTTCAAGTGAATCAGCACTGGAATTTTTAAAATGAGCTTGATATTTTTAAAAGATCAAGAGTCTTAGCAGAGCACAAGAGCTCAATTAATTCATGGACAGAGAAGAAAATGGTCTACAGGACACTTATCAAAGGGAAGGTAGGTATGAAATAGTTATATTACATGTAGAATATAAACAAATCTTAATAAATTTGTCATTTCTTAGCTACTATATTGTTATGTTTGAAATAAACATGTGCTTACTTATAGTCTACAGGGCACAAGATGCAACAGACACTACTTTTCAACCAAGCTGTATGCAACCTTTTCAATCTTATTAACTGATGGAATTAAGATTGTGAAAGAGACAAAGGAAAGTAGAAAATAATCTCACAATCTGGGCTTCGTTAAAATGTGAAAATGGCTACTTGAGCAGAGAGGGTGTTAAGATTGGGGAGACAGGTATTGCAAAAAGTGGCACAACAAAATTTGAGACAAAATTTGTATTTTATAACGTTACTTAGGGCCAGTGTGTAAAATAGCAGAATCACAATACTGTAAATTTGACCAATAATTATATCCCATCCAAGTGAAGGCTTAATAATTATTATTATAGAATATAATTATCTTTTTTCCTAAATCTTTTCATGGTATCTTTTTATTAGGATACTGAGGATTGAACTGAAGTCCTAGCTCATGCTAGACAAGCAATGTTCCACTTAGCATCCTTAGCCTGATTATCTCTTTTGAGCATCATTAACACATTTTGAAGCACAAAATAATTAACTGCTACTTTTCATATCACATAGAAAGGTTTAAAAATACAACCAATAGCAGGAAACAGTGCTACTTACTTGTAATCCCATCAACTTGGGAGGCTATGACAGGAGTATCACTGAGTTCAAGGCCATGCTGGGTTACTTGGCAAGTTCAGGGACAGCCTGAACTATATATTAAGACCCTATTTCTAAAATACAAATATAAAGGGCCAGACATAGCAGCAGCACACAACTGTAATCTGAGCATTTAGAAAGCTGAGACAGGGGGATGGCTGCGAGTTCAAGGCTATCCTGAATTATACAGAGACATTGTCTCAAAAAATAAGTAAATATAAAAGCATAATCAGCAAAACAATAAATTTATCATTTCTTAGCTACTAAATATCAAATGAGAAAAACTTCACTTCAAGTGAAGGTAGTATGAATGAAATATTGTTTACATGGGTAATGAAGAAGAATTTTTAAAAAAGAGATTATAATAAAAAAAGCAAAAAACAAGGAGCAGAATTAGCACAATTATGAAGGAACTGCTATATAAAGTCTCTGTGATACTAATTTGAAAATTTTCATTAAAGATTTTAAAGAAATAATTCATAATAGGGGCAGGGAGATGGCTCAGTAGGATAAGCGCTTCCCTGGCAAGCACAAGGGCCTGAGTTCAATCCCAGTTCCACCAGGAAAAAACAAACAAACAAATAAGCAAATAATTCATAAAAACTCATTAACAAATTTTTTAAATACTGCTTAGAGCTAGGTAATCTTGGCTACAGAGGAAAACACAGGTTCATGGCTAGCCAGGGAAATTTAGCAATAATGTCTCAAAATTTTTTTAAAACTTGAAAAGTATGTTGAGGGGTGTGGCTCAGTGCTATGCAGAGACCTCTTGCCTAGCATATGTGAAATGTGGATTCAATCCCCAGTTAACTCTCTCTCTCTCTCACACACACACATACACACACACACACACACACACACACACTGCTTAGGAACTCCTCATTCTAAATACAAAACATCACTCTGCTATTTCTACTAAACACAGAAGAGGCCTCTGTAATTACTTCCCTTATACACTTGTTAAATCAGTTTTACAACACTAAGTAGGAACAGACACCTGCTGAGGAAGACTATAGTAGCACTTCAGGATGTGTTTATCTATGAGCTGACTGGTTTTTTTTATTTTTGGCGGAACTGGGGACTGAACTCAGGCCCTAGCATTTGTCAGGGAAGCGTTTATTCCACTGTGCCATCTCCCCGGCCCGAGCTGTTTTTTAAATACTAAGTACTGATTACACTCTCTTCAGAACTCCAAATACTGTTTAGAATTAAGGCATATAATGCATTTATAGTTCCTTTAAAATATCCTCTAATTGGTCTATTTCAAGATATAAGTATTTTATTATTAATTATAAAATGTTTCAGCCTAGTAGTCTTTTGTTGCTGTTAATCTGCCGGAATGTGACATATAGAACAATGATTTCAGAATTGGTAAAGTCCAAGTTGAATACTGTTCTCTTGATTTCCTAGCTACATAATCTTGAGAAGTTCCTTAGTATATCTGAGCTTTATATTATATTCTATTCATCTATTAAATAGACAATAAAAAGGACTTCATGTAAGATATTAATGTGATGAATTAAATGAGTAGCTCCTAGAAGCCTGACATACCCATAAGAGTCCAATATCCTCTTAACCTGGCAATTCAAAATCTCAGAGAATAGAAAGTCAATTTAAAGTAATTTGATTTCCTTGTTCTGAACAATAAGGCTTTATATTACACACATTTTTGATGCATGTTTTGAGTTTTGGCTTATAGGAACTGTACATTTTAAGGAAAAGAAAAACAATCTATTTTTGCCAACATGGTAACTAAAAAGCATTCATCAATTCTTTCATATGTTGCTTGTGAAATGTTAGATCCTTTCTAAAAAGCAGTTTGGCAGAAAGTATCAATGAACGTATCTTGTAACCCATACATTTTATCATGATTATCATCACCAGGGTATTATGAGATGTACACAAAATTTGTTATTTTCACTAATGGAAAACAAAACAGAACTTGAATGTCCATCAAAAAAAGAACTATGGGTCAGCCAGATAGATCAGCGGACTAAGCGCTTGCTTAGGCAAGCTCAGGAGCCAGGGTTCAATCCCTAGTACCGCATGCTGTGCCAGCCCTGCACCCGGGCATGTTGAGCCAGCAAGGGAGTCCGGGCATGATGGCGCACACCTGTAATGCCAGCACTAGGGGGCTGAAAACAGGAGGATCACTACGAGTCAGAGCTGCGTAGTGAGACCCTGCACAAAAAATAAAAAAAAAGAAAGAAAAAAGGATCAGTTACATTAATACCTAGCTATGCATTTGCATGATCTACAAACAAAATTATTATTTGAGTAATGAGAAGGAATAATAACTAGATATAAATACATCGATTTTTAAACTGTCTTGGTATTTGATTACTTTTTTATTTAAGCCAATGGGTTTTCAACTTTACAAAGCCAGTATAAAATTATTTTTATCTGCCAATATGATCAGAGGACAGGTTAAAAAAGTTTTATATCATTAAATAAAATATACAAGGGGTAAATACATCAATTAACAAAAAAACAACTACTATATCCCTCAAGTTAAAAAATATACATGCATTTACCTGATGTTGATGAAGCTAGGGAAGCTGAGGATGACGGATCGATAGCTGGTCCACACAGGGGGTCCCAAGCAAGTAAGTCACTGCTCCCTTTTCTACTATGCCATTGGAAAAAGAATTTTAACAGAAGAACATTTTATTAGTATAAAAATCTAGCCACCTATTCTTGTTTTACAGAATTCTAACAACTTAAAAAGGCTGGGTACACTGCCAAAGGTTTATATAAGTAACTTTAAGACTTAGCAGAACCTAAAATAACACTAGATGATACTGGCAAGGCAGAGGGGGAAACTATTCCCTAGATCATATCTGGTTAGATTCTAACAACACTGAGGTGCTGTCAAAATAGAATAATGATTTTAGCTTTACAAATGAAGGAGAACAGTACAAAGAGTCTAAACGCACAGTCCAAAGACACAAAGCTAAATTGATTTTAAGATAGTCTCAGCTCTGCAGATTCATACCTAGTACCCAATCTCAGTGAGAAAATTCAAGTGATGTGAAATCCATTAAGACTTTACAAAGGGCAAAGGATATTTTAAGTCTTCTGAATTACAGAAAGACGGTCTGAATATTTTAATATATTAAAACTGCAATTATTTTTAAAATATCTTAAGAAATCTTAAACAGAAAGTCCCACTATACTGAACATGTTAGTTATCTAAAAGAACCTGTCTAGTATCTGAACACAGATCTGTGCACATTACACAACGAATGATAAAGCCTAATACTGTAACTGCATAAACATTCCTAAAAATTTTAAATGCTAAACAAGTTATCCTGCAAACTACTCAATTAAGTCCACATTTTACTCATGTTAAGAAATATGAACTTAAGAGTATTTTTACAAATCGAAACATTAAAAAGGGACTCCGCTAACATTAGCTTACTTTTTTTATTCATTGTAAGAAAAGTTGGCAACATGCCATTGGCCCTCTGCCTTTTTTTCTTGAGGCACTTCCTAACTTTGGAGTTCATGAAATATAGTCTATTTTATAAAATTATAGGCAAAATTAAAGGAAGAAAAAAGAAAATGTCCCTCAGAACAGCTAGCTGAAACACAGACTTACATAAACTTAGATTATATCATCATTTATCTGGAAGCACTGAGGCCACCACGGCCAACTGTAGTTAAATGAGGTTTTTTTTTAAAGTCACTGTCAAGGGGCCGGGGAGATGGCTCAGTGGAATAAGCACTTCCCTGGCAAGTGCAAAGGCCTGAGTTCAATGCCCGATTTCACCAAAATAAATAAATAAATAAAACAAAATAAAATAAAAATTAAAAAAAGATACCAAACAAAAAGTCACTGTCAAAATATTATCAAGTAAAAAATAAAATATATAAAAATTCCAACATGACTTCTCATAATTTAGAGAATAGGATGATTAACATTTTAATAGCATTGAAACTGCAGAAAGGTAATCCTCTACAAAGCTCTGGGAAGGACAAAAGCAGGATACTTCAAATGTGACAGCAAGAATGAGATAAACAAGCAGAGAACAGAGTATATTAAAATATTTGCACGATGATGTTGCAACAGTGAATACATATCACTGCACATTGTCAAAACTCAGAATATGCAGCACAGATAATTATGAGGCATCAAAGTGCAGATGGTTCAAATGTACCAGCTTGGGGGGCCTGGCCGTAGCTCAGGCCTTTAAGTGGCTGCTTCCACAAAGCTGTCAGCCTCAGGTTGCTGGAGTTCGAACCTCACACCTCTCCAGCTGGCCAAAAGTGCTCTGAAGGCATTCGAGGAACAAAAAAAAAAAACAAATGTACCAGCTTGGTGAGGGATTTTGACTAGAAGGCTAGAAAAATATGAGATACCTCGATGTTCCATTCAATTCTGCTCTGAAACCTAAAATCAGTCTAAATACAGTCTATTTTTAAAAATGGAACTTACTCATTGGGTGGAGCACATGGCTTCGATTTTGTTAACTCCTCATCTAATTAAAAAATTAAAAATTATCAGAAAATTCATAATCTGAGAAATACAGTATTTTAGCAAAACAAGAAAATTACATATCCCAAAGCTGTAAACAATTAAAAAATTTTGGAAGTAATAATACTAATATAAACAAAGAGAAAGTACATAGCTGAATTACTACTGAATCTTTATTTCTTCCAACAGCTTTGGTAAGAAATTACTCATCAATTAAATTACAATATTTATTAAAATAAAATTATTGTTTAAAAGATAAAAATAAAGGCTGTAACTTTCAGAAATAGAAGAAAATGTTTAAATCTCTCCTTATTTACAAAAGCTTATTGGCCAAAAGACATGATTAACTCTTGAAGGAAGCCCTATTTTGGAAAATTAGTTTTTTATAGTAACCTGGAACAGTAGTCTGTGATTACTAAAGTTTCCAGTTGTGCTGTCACTCATTTCATAAGCAAATGAGACACAGGAATAGCATCAGTAACACAAAGGTCATGCTGGTGCATAAGGAACTCACCCTGCACCTAACATTATACCTCAACGAAAAATAAATACCTATTCACACCATATTTTTCCATTTTGGCTGCCTGTGCTGCCTCAGAGCACTTATTGCACCATTCTCCATTTTTCTGTACTTTCTCTCATCTTAATAATGCAGGAGTCTCCATTCATTCTCATGTTCCCTAAAATACCAGCATAAAGCTACCCCTCACACCTCTTTTTAATGGAAACACCCTATATTTGATATTTACTACAAATTTAATAAGTCTTTTAAATTGTGTTTTAATTTCAATTAAAACTGATATATGTTTTCTCAGGTATTCTGTTTACAAATTTACAATGCTTTTGAGCTAGCTGTATTTTTCCAATAACCCTTATTATTTCTAATGCATAATTACACAAAAAGTGTTAACATTCTAAAATTTCTATATTATTAAGCTGTTTTCCAAATCATACATTAGAAATTGTAATTGTGATATAACTAAAAAATGGGTAAAGCTAAAGATCACTCATCTTATAAATGCTTTCTGATTCCTGCAACAAAGTATGCCAAATAAATATTTTAACATTCTTAGTTAGAAATTTATCAAATACTATCTTATCATTTAGCTTTGTTAATTTCTGAATACTTTTAGAGCTGTTTATTAAATTTAGGCATACCTACTAGTACTCTACAAAGTAATATAGTTATTTTATGCTTAAAGAAAGTATCCTTCTAATTGACGGTAGTCATGAAAACACTCATTTATTTCTACAACTCCTAAAGCTAACAAATTGCCTGATACTTTTAACAGACAAAATAATTAATTCAAATGTCTGACTTACTGGAGGAATTTCGATTCATCTGTACCTGAAATAGAAATGCAAAAACTCCATTAAACAAATAATTTGGTTATAAAATACTTGGCAAAATGTAAATACTAGTTCTTAAGTTGTCTAATATATCTGCTCAATTTTAAGTTACATAAAATATATAGGAAAAGTTTTGGTAGCTTTTGTTTTGTATTTAAAAATAATACATGTACATCTAAAATCCAATGAAACACTGCTGATTTTTTTTTTTTTTTTGTATTTACCACAGGGTCTCACTACACAGATCAGACTCATAGTAATTCTCCTATTTTCAGCCTCCTGAGCACTGGGATTACAGGTATGCGCCACCATTGCCCAGTCTCAATTCCTGTGCCAGTGAGCTCCAGGGGCAGGACAGGCATATCAAGTCCAGGATCAAATCCTGGTCCCTGCATCTGCCTAAGCAAGCACTTTAATGCCCTGAGCTATCTGGCTGGTCCTACATTGCTACAATATTAAAACAGTACCTACATCAAGATACTGTAATAACCTAATATAATAACCTAGATTATTAGATTTTGAATATTTTGAAAATCACTATTCAGGGGACCGGGGAGATGGCTCAGTAGAATAAGCACTTGCCTGGCAAGCACAAGGGCCTGAGTTCATTCCCTGGTTCCGCAAAAAAAAAAAAAAAAAATCACTACTCAAACATTACAACTACTTTTTTTTTACAACTACTTTTTTTTTTTACAACTACTTTTTTTAAATAAAATTTATACTTTATTTACAGTGCATTCTCTTTTTTTTTAAATTTTTTTAAACATTTATTGCGTGTGTGTGTGTGTGTGTGTGTGTTCAGCTCAGCCCACCATGGGGCAGGGCTGGCTGGCATGTGGTGCTGGGGGATTGAACCGTGGTCCCTGTGCTTTCCCAAGCTTGTTCCAAGTAGGTGCTTTAGACCACTAAGCCATCTCTCCAGCCCCTTACAACTACTTTTTAAAGATAGGCAAAATATATAAAATATAAAATCTTTTACTTACTGGACTGTGTCTCTAGTAGTACATGGAAAGAAAAAGAAAAACAGTTTTCAGAACAGAATTTATCCTATTTTCCTGTTCTAATAATTTGTCTATTCCCTTCTAAATCATACCTAAGATACATAGATCTTAAAACACACACAATGTTAGAGTGGAAAATATTTTCTAAGCAACTGGGCAACAAAATCTTTTCAAATCCCAATATTAACTACTAGAATTTCTTAAATTATTTTTAAAGTATGAAATTAACACACATTCATTTAAAAAATAAAAAAGGACAAAAATAAAATTTATTTTTGCTGCTCTGAAAGAAAATTTAAAACCATGCACACTCTCCAAAAAGAGATGTTTAATGCTTTAATGTACACAATGTTCCCTAGGCTTTTATTTATATATACATTGTAAATTACTTAAAACTGTCACATAATAAACGTTTTTGAATGGTTCATGATTTCCTACATCAACATATACACTATGTTTGAAGCAAATGTCATCATAATTAGACATTAATCTTGAAGCTTGCCTAAAATTCACAAGGCCTGGGTCTGCTTTCTAGTACCTTGGGAAAAACAGTAGTTTAAAGTTATATTCTCAGGGCTGGGAATATATATAGCTCAGCAGCACAAGCGTCTGCCTGGCAAGCACAAGATCCTGAGTTTGACTCCTGGTACCAAAAGAAAAACTTACATTCTTTTATGTGTAACTGAAAAATAAAATTTATTCCCCAAAACAAATATACACAGACTACTTATAAATGAGTAGATAACATAAAATAGTGAAAAGTTATTCTCCATTATCAAGAAAAACAAGTATTAGTTATGGTAAGATATAGATATATTTAACTGTAATTGAAAGAGATATTTTCCAAATAATACAGTATTTCTGAATTTAAAATATATCAATGAAGGGGCTGGGGAGATAGCTTAGTAGAATAAGTGCTTGCCTGGCAAGTGCAAGATCCTGAGTTCAATCCCCAGTATCACCACCATTCTCCAAAAAGGAAAAGCAACAGTAAAACAAAACAAAACAAAAAACAAACAGTATAGCATAGAACATGATTATATGTCTCCAAAAAACAAGTGATACAATGACAGGCTGAAAAAAAAAAAAGAAAAAAACAAAGGGGGGGCGGGTAGTATAGCTCAGTGGCAGAACATTAGTCAAGCATGTGTAAAACCCTGGGTTCAATCCTTAGTATGACCAACAAAAGAAGCAGGAAAGCAGAGGGAAGTTTGGAGGGTGATACTGTGACAGAGCCATCCACCAAAGCCCTGGGTTCAATACCCACAAATGCAAAGAAATAAAAGGCAGATACACTATTTAAAATCATTTGCATGGAATTTTATTTTACATAAGGTTCAAAAGATATGAAAAAAGCCTTTAACATTAAATGAGGAAAAGAATAATACTGCCAGTTCACAAGATTCTAAGACATACAGCATTATTTACACAACAAATAACAATTTTCTAATTTTCCCTTTCTTATAAACTATTTTCAGCAAGTCAACCTAAGCTAAACTGACAAATCTGTCCATACAAAAATCACAAACTAGCTAGCCATGGTGGCACGTGCCTATAAATCCCAGCACCAGGGGAGGCTGAGGCAAGAGGATCTTGAGTTCAAGGCCAATCTTGTCTATATAGTAAGACTCTGTCTCAGAAAACAAGGCAGCAAATCATGGCTGCTTAGTATGTAATAACAAGGCTAAGATCCTCCAAGTCAAGTACTGGAGGTAAGCTGTGACTAGATCTACTCAAAAGTGTTTAGATAGCACCTTTTTAAAAATAAAAGCCAAAAATATAAATAAAAATAAAGCCAAGATCGTATCACTGAAAAACAGAATCTAAAGAGATCTCATACCAACAATAAAACCTTTTTAATCTATGTGATCTTAACCTCAGAAGAGAAAAAAAAGTTTAAAAAAACATAACAAAATGCTTCCAAAAACTTCCAACTCTCAAAAGCAGATACGAAGGCACTGATGGAGAGAAAATCAAGCACAAAATGCCTGAACTGTACAATAAACAAGAAGAAACCTGGAAAGTTCAAAGATAACAATAGAAAATTAATAAACAGACTAATCAATGCATTTAAAGAAGAGATTTAAAAAACTGCAAATTTATTTATTTATTTTTTTTTTTTTGGCAGAACCGGGGTTTGAACTCAGACTCTTGTGCTTGCCATGGAAGCACTTATTCCACTGAGCCATGAAAACTGCAAATTTAGAAAAGAACGCAACATAAATGTATGCATACTGTTATGATTTGTGTTTAGTTGTCCCCCCTCAGGCAGTCATGAAGCAGCTTCTGGAGTCTGTGACTGATTATTAAGGGTGTGGATGTGGAACCTGCCCTGGAGCAGGTAATTTGCCTTTACAGTGCAAGAAGTGGAGAGAGAGGCTAGCTAGTTGCCTGCCCCTCCTTTTGCTTTTTTGCTTTTTGCCACCATGAACTGCTGCCCTCTGCCATGTGCCATCCTGCCTTGGCGTCAGCTGAGTATGGACTAAAACCTCCACTGACTGTGAGCTGAATAAACCTTTCTGTCCTTCATTTTGGATGTCAGGTATTTGTCCCAGCAATGAGAGAAGAGTAACTCAGACGCATACAGAATCCAAATAATTATAAAGAGAAGAAAACTCCCTTACAATACACCATAGTCACCACCCAAAAGTAACACAAGGAAAGTATCTTAAAAGCTGTCAAGAGAAAAGCAAAAACTTGGAAAGGTAAACCAACATGTTAGGATCATAACAGATTTTTCAATATAAAATTTAAAGGCCAGGAGAGCCTGTCACAAGCCTTGAGAGAAAACAACTTGCAACCAAGACTACAAAACTATCTTTCAAAACTAATAGGGAAAAAAAAGGTCATTCCACAAAATATGACACCTTAAGAAATCTATGAACACTGAACCAGCACTCTAAAAACTCAAGATTATCTCAGCGATAACAAAGCCAAAAGTACCTCAAAGTCTGATGGATGACTACAACAAGCAGGATGAGCAGTTAACCAAAAAGAATAAAAGAATCAACAGAAAAATAACTGAATGACAAAAATAAGGCAGTATTTTTCAATAAGAACTCTCAATGTAAATGGTCTCAACTCCCTAAACAGCTTGGCAGACTAGATCAAAATGTAAAATACAAGTTTGCTACATCAGAGAGACCTATCTACTCCAAAGAGAAATCCAAACACTAAAAATCAAAGGATGGAGAACAATATTCTATGCATCAGGACTCCAAAAGCAAGTATGATTACAATTTTTCTCAAAATGGACTTCCATCTAAAACTGATGAGAAGAGACAAAGATGGTCACTATGTATTAGTTTAAGCAACAAGTCAAAAGGAAAAAGTAGCCCTTTTGGCTCTCTGAGCAACACCATGGCAGTAGGCAAGAACAAGCGCCTTATGAAAGGGCACAAAAAAGGAGCCAAGAGGAGCCAGGGAGATGGCTCAGTAGAATAAGTGCTTCCCCGGCAAGTGCAAAGGTCTGAGTTCAATCGCTGGTTCTGCAAAAAAAAAAAAAAGGAGCCAAGAAGAAAGTGGTTGATCCATTTTCTAAAAAAAGTGAAGGCGCCAGCTATGTTCAACATAAGAAATATTGGAAAAACACTCGTCACCAGAACCCAAGTAATCAAAATTGCATCTGATGGGCTCAAAGGTAAACCAACACGTTAGGATTACATGTGCTTGAAGTGAGCCTTGCTGATCTGCAGAATGATGAAGTGGCCTTTAGAAAATTCAGTCTATTTACTGAAGATGTTCAGGGCAAAAACTGCCTGACTAATTTCCGTGGCATGAACCTCACACATGACAAAATGTGTTCTATGGTCAAAAAACGGCAGACCATGATCGAAGCTCATGTTGATGCCAAGACTACTGATGGTTATTTGCTTCAACTGTTCTGTGTTGGCTTTACTAAAAAACACAACAATCAGATACGGAAGACCTCTCACACTCAGCACCAGCAAGTCCTCCAGATCCGGAAGAAGATGATGGAAATCATGACCCGAGAGGTGCAGACAAATGACTTGAAGGAAGTGGTCAATAAACTGATTCCAGACAGTATTGGTAAAGACATAGAAAAGGCTTGCCAATCTATCTACCCTCTTCATGATGTCTTTGTCAGAAAAGTAAAAATGCTGAAGAAGGCCAAGTTTGAATTGGGAAAACTCATGGAGCTTCATGGTGAAGGTAGCAGCTCTGAAAGGGCTACTGGGGATTGAGACTGGAGCTAAAGTTGAACAAGCTGATGGACATGAACCACCAGTGCAAGAGTCCATTTATGATCCAGATTTTTAATAGTGATAAAGTCCTATTTGTGGAAAAAAAAAAAAAAGGAAAAAGTAACAATTATAACTACATAAGCACTGAATACTAGTGCGCCCAACTGCATAAAACAAACACTACTGGACATGAAAGATCAAATAAACACCAATACAAGCATAGTGGAAACCTCAAAATACCACCTTCACAAACAGATCAACCAGACCAAAAAAAAAAAAAAAATCAATAAACACTAGTACTGAACCATACCATCAAAAAAGCAGATTTAATACATTGTGTTCTACCACAACAGAATACAATCTTCTCATCAACACATGGAACTTTCTCCAAAATAGATCACATACTAGCCCATAAAGCTTACTGAAATAAATACAAATGATACGTCTCATGCATACAATACTATCAAATCACATTGCACTGAAACTAGAAATCAATGCAAAATAGAGATATTTTATAAAATCTTGGACACTGAATAACAAAATGGTGAAAATAAATAGATCATAGACGATACTAAGGAAGAAATTAAACAGCTCCTAGAATCAAACAATACCAGTATGGGGACCGGAGAGACAGCTCAGCAGAAAAAGCACTTGCCTGGCAAGCACAAGGACCTGAGTTCAAATCCTTGGTTCTGAGAAAAAAAAAACAAAAACAAACAAACAACAACAACAACAAAAACCGATGCCAGTACAAGATACTGACAAACAGAGAACAAAAAACAACAAAAAGATCAAACATGCCCTGCTGGCCCCGCCCCTGTGATCCCAGCTTTTGGGAGGCTGTAAACAGGTGGATCACTACAAGTAGGATCTAGTAGTGAGACCCTGAACATTCTGTAGACCCTTCCAAAGAAAGGAAGGAAGGAAGGAAGGAAGGAAGGAAGGAAGGAAGGAAGGAAGGAAGGAAGGAAGATTATAGGCAAGGCTAGGCCTTTAAGGAGACAGCACAGAAGACAAGATACATTGCAACTGTGAGAGAAGGGGATGCTCTTGCTGTGGGCCAGACCTAGAGACGAAAGATTGAATAAATGCTGACCGCCCTAAACATTAGCCTCCAGGACTGATCAACACCTTGAGGAAGCCAGAAGAGTCACTAATCCAACTGTTACCCTCTATAGCACTCACAATAACATCAAAATATTAAATATTTAGGAATTAACCTCACTGAAAAAGTGAAAGATAGTGAAAAGTACAGTAGTGAAAAAGAGATGGAGAATGACATCAGAAAACAGAATTTATTTATTTATTTATTTATTTATTTATTTATTTATTTATTGGTGGGAACTGGGGATTGAACTCAGGCCCTTGCACTTGCCTGGGAAGTGCTTATTCTACTGAGCCATCTCCCCAGCCCCGCTGTCAAATTTTGACAATACAGATTTATACAATCCCAATCAAAATGCCAAAAGTGAGGGCTGGCCAAATAGTTCAGTAGATTGAAGAACCTGCTTAGGTAGATGCAGGGACCTAGGTTCCGTCCTGGAGGTGCTGTGCCAGCCCCATCCCCAGGGCACACTGAGACGGCGATTGAGATTGGGCATGGTGGCACGCACTTGTAATCCCAGCACTTGGGAGGCTGAAAACAGGAGGATCATTAAGAGTCTGATCTATGTAGTGAGACCCTGTAGAACCTGTACTAAATACATTTAAAAGAAAATGCCAATAGCATTCCTCACAGAACTAGAGAAAAATGTGTATGAAACTAGAAGAGACCTAGAAAAATAAAAGCAATCCCAGGCAACAGAAAACAAGGCAGAAGGCACTACAATCCCATTATTTCAATCTAAATTGCAAAGCTACAGAGATTAAAATAGCACAGTACAGCACAAGGATAAGACACATAGATCAGGGGCTGGGCCAAGCTTAGCGGATTGAAGCATCTGTTTAGGCAGACACAAATGGCCAGGTTCAATCCCAGGGCATGCCCTGCTGAT
>NW_004524753.1:503646-506881 GCF_000260255.1 Octodon degus | reverse complement strand
AAAAATGAAAAACAAAAATAACACAAGGTACATTTAGTCATTTCAACTTTGATAAAAGGGCCAAAAACATACATTGCAAGAAAGTTAGCATTTTTAACAAATGGCCACAGAGCAACGTGATCAATGACGTACACAATGTGTCTAAGGAGAGTCACCTGGAGAGAAAACATTCTCTCAGGTTTTCATAGAGAGCAAATTGGGTCAAGCAATGGCCATGACTCATCCACATGGCTGACACTGACAAAGGATCTGCAACCTGTGGTAGAGAATTACAGGATAAATCCTGAGGGTAACTGACTGACCATATCAGATACAAAAGTTACATTTCTTGTTATATAGGTCTTGATTTATCTTGATCTTAATCATCCAGCAGAAAAGTATAAAGATGAGGTATATAAAGTAAAGCCATATTAATATGCTGAGCTGTGAAAGGCTCAAGTCAACAACTTCGGTGGATAACCCACTACTATTGTGGACCGCTGGACTGTATTAGATTGTTTTTGCTGAATTCACGCACATATAGTATTTAGATGCAAATGGAATACCCATCTCTGACAGGACTAAACAAAAAAAAAAGGATACAAAGGAAGGACCATTTTGTATCTGTATATGCAGAATAGTTAGGATAGATATACAGCTACTTTCGCTTAATTCAATGAGAAAAAAGATTTGTACTAATAGTGTTTGGACAGAATATCCTGTCTGCATCTTATACCATGGATAACCACTAAGAAGATAACAATGTACAAGGTATTAATTATTGACACTGTCCTATTAATCAGTTTGAAACTGTCTTATTGCTATTTCTCAATAAAATTTTTAAAAAATGGTAGCAGGAAAATGGTTACACGCACGCAGAAGACTGAATCTAGACCTGTAGCTACTGCCATGCAAAAAAAAATAAAATCAACATGGGCCAAAGACCTAGACATTAAAACATAAATAATTTGCTGGCCCATGTTAATATGTGAAGTAAACCAGACACATACACTAGCAAAAGAAAAGACAGACAACAGGAAATAGAGAGATCTCTGGTATACAGGAAAAAGATCTTGAGATGGAAGGAAAGGAGAATAAAAGGAAGTAAGATGTACACGTACCTATTCCCCACAATTAATGCAATCATTATCAGTATCAGTACATTACAAATTATACTGATAAAAAATACATACACTTTTTATTAGTCTTGAAAATAATCAACTATAGATATGAGACATAAAGAGTATAAATTTGTTCATGTTCTTACTTACAGATATTGCTGGAGAGAGTGTTATATTTCCTATAGATACTTTTAACTCATCCAAAGAAGCCATTGTGTAATGTGAGTTATTTGGAATCACAGGCTTGATTTCTATCCGAATCTTCTTTGGTTCTTCATCTTCAGAGTCAGAATCACTAGATGAGTAGAAATGGTTCTCTTTGGTATGTGAGTCATTAGTTAAAGAATTTAGTTGTTCAGGCTGGGGAGACAGCTCAGCGGTTTAAGTGTCTGCCTGGCAAGCAGAGGGACCCAGGTTCAAACCCCAGTACCCCATGCCATGCTGGCCCCAGAACCTCGGGTGTACTGTGCGGGCCACCAAAATAAGGCACGATGGTGCATGCCTGTAATCCCAGTGCTAGAGGCCTGAGACAGGAAGATCACTATGAGTCTGGGGTGTGTAGCAAGACCCTGTAACAAATATGTAAGATTTTCTTTTAATTAAAAAAAATTTAGTTGTCTTATTACCTTAGTATATACCCAGTTTTCTACATATTTATAAAAAAGAACAAAACTTTTAAAGGTAAAACAAAGCAAAAATATAATCACTTTTATTAATAAAATTTTGTCCAATGAAAAGAAATCATTTTGCTATAGCCAAATAAAATTTAAAGAGGTTTTAAGTAATATTATCTTGCTTTTACTATCTTCTTACATGGCAACACAGTCCATAAGAATACACACACAATAAAAAGGTATCACTGCCTGCCAGATAGCTCAGAGGTCTAAGAGCCTGCTTAGGCAAGTGCAGGGACCAGGGTTCGATCCCCAGTACTACATGCATGACAGCCCTGCCCCTGGAGTGTGCTGGGTCAGCCACTGAGACTGGGCATGGTGGTGCGTGCCTGTAATGCCAGCGCTGGGGAGGCTGAAAACAGGAGGATCAGTATGAGTCTCAGCTGCATAGTGAGAACCTCTACTAAATATACTTTTAAATAAATAAATAAATAAATAAATAAATAAATAAATAAATAAAATAAAAGGATATCATTCTGATTTGCTTCCGGTTTAATACTATAGCCTTCTTCATCCACATCAGGAATGTTCTATGGGAAAAAGAAAATAAATTACTGTAATGAAAACTCCAATACACAATGCTATTATAGATTAGCAAAACAGCCTTATTACTTAAGAATCAAATCATTCATCAAATATCAATATGTTAAAATGGTTAGCACTATGGAAAATTGAATCTTAGTTAATTAGCTTCAATTCACACTCCATGTTTTTGTTGTCTAAAGAAAAATTAAACAGGAAAAACAAATCATAATTTCAGGGCAAAAAAATGCCAAGATGAAGACCAGTTCAAAATCTATAGTTTCTACTGTGAATCAGAGAATATGTGATTTAAAAGAATATCAAGATAAAATTCTCAAAGCTGCAAGAAGTTATATGGAAATAAAAGAGACAGTGCCCCTTTAAAGCAGTTTAAAATCTGGGGGCGTGATCTATTAACAGAGCCTCAATGTCTGCCCATATCTCATGAAGAGTCACCATGTGTTTCCTTAGAGAAGACTTTATTAAAAAGATAAAACTTAAGGGCTGGTGAGATGGCTCAGTGGTCTAAAGCACCTACTTAGAACAAACTTAACAAAGCACAGGGACAACGGTTCAATCCCCCAGCACCACATGCCAGCCATCCCTGCCCCCTGGTGGGCTGAGCTGGCCACACACACAAAATAAATGAAATAAATAAATAATTAAAAAAAAAAAAAAAGATAAAACTTAAAACTGAAACAGAGCACGTCTCTAGATCCAAATACCATTTTCCATATCATGGAGAAATAAAACAACACACCATGGGAATGCAACCAGCAAAATTCTCACTAAAGTAACAAAACAAACCATTCCGTCACTTTAATAAAGAAAAAGAGATAATGACCAGTATAAACACAAAAAGGTTATCTGAACAATACCAAGGAATGATTACATTTTAGGATATATCCAAGATATATACATATATACATACACATATAT
>NW_004524753.1:487053-503546 GCF_000260255.1 Octodon degus | reverse complement strand
CTGCTTAAATTTATGAAAAATACAGTGACTAGGGTTTGATCCCTGGCATGCTGTGCTGCCCCCCACCCCCAGGGCGCACTGAGACAGGCAACTGCGCCTGGGCGTGGTGGTACATGCCTGCAATTCCACCACTTGGGAGGATGAAACCAGGAGGATCACTATAGTCCAATCTGTGTAGTGAGACCCTGTAGACTCTGAGCTAAAATACATTTAAAAATTTTTTTTGAAAAACAAAACCACTAGAAGAATAATCTGGTATAAAAAGTAAAGCCATATTAATATGCTGAGCTATAAAAGGCTCAAGTCAACCACTTTGACATTGCCAGTCCTATGGATAGCCCACTACTATTATAGACTACTGGACTATATTAGATTATTTTGCTGAATTCACACATCTACAATATTTAAATGGCAATGGAATACCCATCTCTGACAAAACTAAACAAAAAAGAGGGGATATCAAACCATTATGAAGCACAATTTTGTATTTGCATACACAAAATAGTTAAGATAGATACACAGCTACTTTTAATTCAATGAGAAGAAAGACTTATACTAACAGTGTTTGGACAGGATATCATGACTGTATCTTGCACTATGAATAACCACTACAAAGACAACAATATGTAATGTATTAATTATTGAAACTGTCCTACTAATTGGTTTTGAAAAAAAGGAATAATCTAAAATCAAGTTGTTTGTCTAAAAAGACGATAATGGAATAGAAATAAAAAGAGAGACACTTTTTAGTATGCTTTTGTGGTTATTAAGGAAATATTCCTGGACTTTTAAAAAATGCCTATGTATTTAGGGATAAAACATTTAAATTTAGTACTTTACACTAAAACAGATTGGGGCTGGTAAGACAGCTCAGTGGACTAGGCACCTGTTATGGCAAGCGCAGGGATCAGGGTTTGATCCCCAGTCCCACATGCCATGCTGGCCCCATCCCCAGGGCATGCTGAGCTGGAGACAGAGTCTGGGCATGGTGGCTCATGCGTGTAATTTTAGCACTGGGAAGGCTGAAAACAGGAGGATCACTACGAGTCCAAGCTGCATAGTAAGACCCTGAACCAAATACATAAATGAAAAAAAAAAAGTGAAGAAATTAAAAAGTAAATAAATAAACAGATTGGGCTGGGGATGGTGGCATATGCATATAGTGCCAGCACTCAGGAGGATGAGGTAGGAGAATCACCATAAATTTGAGGCCAGCCTGTGCTATATAATGAGCAAAAGGTCAGTCTGAATTACACAGGGAGGCCCTCTCACGAAAACACACACCCAACCCACCCCCCCAAAATTGGAAAGAATTATATACATACATAAAACACACACACACACACACACATATATACACAGAACAAAAAATATTAAAGCAGATATGTTATAAAGAGATGCAACTATTCTTTATGTTATTTTATTCTTTTATTTTTGTAAGTTGGAAATTATTTCCAGATAAATGTTTAAGAAAAAAGAATGCCTCAGAATGTCAGGGTGTTGCAGGCAAGTATAGTTTAGTTAGAAATCAGAATGAAGTTTTATCAAAATACTTTATCTATTTCAGGTAGCCCACAAAAACACCAGGTACCACAGTCCTCCAGCCATTCAATTCAGTTTTGCTTTCCACAATTTCAATTATCCGTGGCTAACTGAATCTGAAAATATTAAACTGCAAATTCCTGAAATAAAAAACTCATGAATTTGATATAACTTTTACTATATTTTTATAACTTTTCTATCTTATTATTATTGTTAATTTCAATGTACCTAATTCACTAAACTATCACAGGTATGTAGGAAAAACATACATATATGGAGGAAAACACATACATACATACAAACGTGCACAAAAGTAATCTTAGAATATATACCTCTTAGATAATAGGAAACTACTATATTTAGTCTCCTGGAGGTTCTATCTGGAATTTGGTAACTGATACTACTTCAAATTTGCTCACAATGGACTATATAGTACAATGTAATAATTTTAAATGACACCAAAATGCTTTCTATGAAGTTGACTAAGCTGCTTTTGGGCTCATCTGCTGATTACAACTATAAAATCTGGTCAAACTAAATAAACAAATATCTGAAGGTATTGGAGGCTGACCTAGACCAATCATTGAAAGAGCTCTACAAGATAAGTAAATAAAAGTGGAAGTCTAAAAAAGGTCTAACCTAAAAGGCAAGAACATGAAATAAAAATATTAAGGGAGAAGAAAATAAAATGGTAAATTGAAGCTATGCAATCATTAAATATAAATGATCCAAATACATCAACTAAAAAGCTTCTGCAAAACAATCAATGAAGTTGAGAGACAACTTACAAAATGAGAGAAAATATTTATAAACTATTTGCTCTAAAAGGGATTCATATCCAGAATATATAAGGGATTTTAACAATAAAGAAGCTAAAATAAAATGTCAACAGGTGTAAGAAAAACTGCTCAACATCAGTAAGTATCAAGGAAATGCAAATCAAAATTATAATGAAATACCACTTCAGCCCAGTTAAAATGGCAATCTGGGGCTGTGGAGATAGCTCAGTCTAAGCACCTGCTTCAGCAAGTACAAAGACCAGGATTTGATCCCTGGGACTGCATGCTGTGCCAAGTCTGCTGAGACCAGGTGTGGTGGCGTAGTCCTGTAATCCCAGTGCTGGGGAGGCTGAAAACAGGAGGATCACTACGAGTCTGAGCTGCACAGTGAGACCCTGTACCAAATACATTAAAAAAAAAAAAAAAGGCAAGGTGACTGGACTCTGATGTTTAATTTAATAATATTTATAGCAGCAGCCTAGGTGTCCATCAACAGGTTAAAAGAAAAAGATAATGTAGTAGAATATTATTCAGCCACAAAAAGGAAATAAACTCCTGTCATTTCTAATAATATGGACAAACTTGGAGACACGTTAAGTGAAATAAGTCAAGCACAGAAATAGCAACTATTACATGTCCTCACTTACATGTTGAAGCTATAGAAATTATTTTGAGGTGATTAATATATCAGTTATCTTTATCTGATGACATTATACATATGTGGGAGATGTTATACTATATTCCATATATATGTCTGATTACTGTGTTGATTAAAAAATAAAAACTAATTTTAAATATAATCACAATTATTACCAACTAAAATTAATCATGGTAATAAATACTGAGACTGGTACAATGAACAAAAAGTATGATTCAATTATAGGCTGTCTGTAAAAAACTCACTTCAACTATGATGATAATAGGTAGGCTGAAAGATGAAGGATGGAAAATATCTACATTAATAATAATAACAGTTAAAAACAAACAGCAGTGGCTATCCTAGTGTTAGATTCAGAAAGAAAATTACCAGGGCAGAGGCAATGTCCACAAAGACCTATGTTCTTAGCAACTTTACTTCTAACAGCCCAAAACTGGAAATGACTAAAACATCCTGTAGTAAGTGAATGATTAAACAAACCCGTACACCCATTACATGGAATTCTATTCAGCAGCAAAACAATGAACTCTCTATGTACTGTACACAACCACCTAGATAAAGATTCAGAGAATTCCGCACCATGAGAAATGGAAACTCCATGATTTTACTATATGATTCCTATTACAATGCTCTTCAGTTAGACAGAATTATAGAAATGGAGAAAAGATTACTGGTGGCCAGAGGCTGAAGAGAGGTAGAGACAGGAAGATTACTAGTTAAAAAGCAGCTAACACAAGGGATCATTATGGTAATAAAAATGGTGCTCTGACTGAATTTGTTAGTATCCTAGTTTCACAAACTGTAGTTTCACCATCAGGAAAAAAGAATGACACGTATATGCATTGTCCTGTACTATCTTTGCAACCTTTTGTTAATCTATAATTATTTCCAAACAAAATATTTTACAGCAC
This sequence comes from Octodon degus, assembly GCF_000260255.1. Lineage (NCBI taxonomy): Eukaryota > Metazoa > Chordata > Mammalia > Rodentia > Octodontidae > Octodon > Octodon degus. The sequence continues at coordinate 499,656 of NW_004524753.1, read as the reverse complement.
TACTCTCTAAGTGTACATATTTTTTTCATGCTAGAACTATTCACAGAATTCAATACTAATTAACACCTTCTAGACAGCCTTCTGTATATCATTATTCTTACACTTGACCTTGTATATAGCCCACACTGCTGACGTGACTCAAAAGTGGTATGAAGAACAGGACAGGTAACTTCACCTACCAATTTTTAAAAGTGTTGTGATTCTTAAAACTTACTGTAAGGAAGCTCAAGAGTCAGTGAAATGTTTCATAATCTGTCTGAAATTTGGGATATTGGGGGGAAAAAAGGCAATTCCAATTTGCTTGATCACAATAAGATGTGACATCACAAGTCATCCCTCCAGTTAACATTTTTAAGTGCACAGACCTTTCAAAATAGGATAAAATGAGGAAATGAACAAGTTTCCCTACCAATATAATCTACTAATATTTTAAAAATAAAGACAAGGCCATAATTAGCTAATAAATAATAATTGGCCATAAATAAAGACACAAAAAGTATCCTTTCCTTGCTATCCACCACTATAATCCATCTGTCCAAAGGTAACCACAATTGCAATTAGTTAAAAAAAAAAACACAGATACATACACATTTGTATTTTATTTTTAAAACAGCACTTAAAAATCCATATATTCTTTTAATTAGTAAGTCCAGCAAACAGGTCAGCCAAATGATAACATCTATTATCTCAGCAAGTGAATATTTAAAACTTTAACCAGTTCTCATCTTGGTGTCTCTTCCCTTCCATTTACATATGTATCTTGGCCAATAGTGTATATGTGTGTAGCTACTGCAGAGATACTATGTTATGGACACAGCCATAACAGTAAGTTTCTAGCAAGAGAGTAGAGTCAAAAAGAATATGTGTTTCTTATTTGAGGTGATATTGCTAAAATTATCTACAAAACACTGTACTGATTTACATTACTAACAAAACTACATCACAATTTTTGACAATAGGACTAAAACTATAGCAGTTTCATTTTAACTTGTATCAGTCTTAGATAGTATTTACTATAGTTATTTACCATCTTTATTTTTGTGAAAAATGCCTGTTTTTAATTCTTTTTTCTATGAGGTATTTTTGTACTTATTTGCATAAAAAGTTTTAATGAAAGTAACCAGTCCTCTGTTAGATGTCTTGCTAAGTTTGTCTTTGGTGATTCAAAATCTTCTTTCCTTAGTAACAATTTAATCACATGGTAGGTGGTACATACCCATAATTCCAGCACTCAGGAGGCTGAGGTATAAGGATTGGTGTGACTTTGAGGCCAATCTGAGCTACATAGTGTGTTCAAGGCCATCCTGGACCATGTAGTGCGACCCTGTCTCAAGCCACTTCCCCCACAAAATTACATGGTGTATTCTAATATGTCTTTTCATGATGCATTTTTTTCCTCATGTGTATAAGGAAATGGCATATTGTGTTTCACCTTCTTCTAATCAGGTAAGTACAGTCTACAGTTCAAAGCCACATAAAATTGACCATTATGGAATAGCATCAATAAACTGAGAGAACTAAAAATGTTTTTAAGGAAGCATATGTAAAAGAAAACATGTAATAACTTCATTCAATGTTATACTTAAGTACTTAATCTGGATACTTAGGCAGATCCTCTCTCAAAATGAAATAAATAAGAACTGGGGTTGTAGTTCAGTGCCCCCTACATTCAATCCTCAGGATCTTCCCTCCCCTCCTCACAAAAAAGAAAACGGTTTAAATATAAAACAAAAACACTAGTGTAGCCTAAGTTACATAAAAGAAAATGATTCACAAAATATTTTCTGTTCTTTATTTTGGTTTACTACTATACTGCAAAAGGTCAAAATGTTTTTATGCCAAAGAAAAGTTATGCAAGAAAAACAACAGGCAAAAGGCAGAGTATGTGAAATTCTTACACTTAAATGCAAGCAGTATCTTACAAACAGAACAGTTGGAAAAATATCCTATCTACACATTATTTACAGCATCTGATAAATCTATTCCTCAGCTGCACCTCTCCCCAGGAACTCCATTAAGTATCTTTTTAATTATATATAAAGAAATAATTTATCCAAGAAGAATGAACAAGCCTTCTTTAAAACACTTTAAAAATATTGAGCATGGTCATTCTTGCTATTATTTCTAAAATAATAAACTCCTAAATAAAACTCAAATGCATGAACAGATAAGGCTGAATTTTAATAGAGCGAAAGCTAAAATGGTAAAAGCATGACACTTGGAAGTATGCAGATTTGTTATCTAGCATATTTTCTACAAAGAACATGCTGATATGTATGGCCCCATTCAAATTTTAAAAGCAAAATGTTACCTCTCCAAAGGTACTTCGAAATACTAGTTAATAGGGAAGCATCTGACAATGTAAAACCAAAATGCATCTTCAAAATAACTTTAATAGAGAATTTATAATAACATTAGCATTCTTCTTTAACAACTGGTTAACAGGTAAATCTTTTTCTAATGAAAAAATATAAACAAGTGGATTATATCAAAGTTAACTGTACTTACAAGTGAATCTGCATCAGGGCATTCCCTATTAAAAAACAAAGAAAGTATCAGAAATATCTGAATATCAAAACTATCTGCTGATTATACCATGTTTAAAGTATCTTGCAATTTAAATACAACTTTTATTTAAACTCTAAAATTATTTAGAGGAATCAAATCACAGAAATCAGAAAACACAAAATCGTAATCCTATACTCATAATACCTAACAAAATACAAGCATCTTGCAAGTATTCTAAAAATTATTTTCAAAATTACTTCTTTTCCATAAATATAGTACTTACACATCTTATGTAAGTCCTCTTAAATCTTTCCAGTGGCTTTTTACTTTTTAAGTAAACTTTTAAAAAGATTTCCTTAAAGAAGAAAGCTTGGCTTTAAACAACAAATACTGGGGCTGGGGAGACAGCTCAGTAGAATAAGCGCATGCCTGGCAAGCGCAAGGTCCTGAGTTCAATACCCAGAACCATAAATAAATAAATAAATAAATAAATAACAAATGCCATATTTAAAGTGACAAGTAGTCTAAAAAATTTATCCACAGTGGATAATATACTAATTGATATGTAAGTTTTTAAACAAAACAACTTTTTTTTTTTTTTTTTTTGGTGCCATCATGGATTTAAACTCAGGACCATGTGCTTGTCAAGAAAGCGCTTATTCTACTGAGTCATCTCCAGGGCCTCTGAACAAAACAATTTCTAGCTATTTATTTCTATAACTCAAAACCAACTACTTTTTTCCTAAGGAATAAGTAGGGGGCCTGCCCATTAGCTCAGTTGTTAAGTGCCTGCTGAAGCAAAGCACTCAGGCTCAGAATTCTGTGGTTCAACCCCCAGATCCTCATGCCTTACCAGACATGCACTTAAGGCATCCTGAGCGGGCAAAAAGAAATCCTCCTAATGAATGAGTAGATTTCCAGTTGAGATTACTTTAATGTAAAATGTAATTGAGAACTGATATTCTATTATTTCATGGAACAAATATTGAATTTACACAGACGCTACGGAAAACTATCAGTTAAACTAAAATACAAAGACCACAGCACATAAAATTAGTCCTTGAGGGCACAAAGAATAACATTATACAATCTAAAACTCACAAAAATTAAGAGTGTAGACCTAAAAGGCATTTGGATCTCTGACTTGAGACAATCAATGCACAGAAGTATCAGAATACAATGAAAAATAATCTCTATCTACCCAAAGACACAATACAAAACAGAAAAATGAACTGTTTTGATAAAGGTTTAAAATGAAAACCCAAAATGACTTCACTGCTCTTAATCCAAACTGAAGTATCAAAGAGACATAAATGTAAACCCTGCTTATCCTTATATACACTTAAAACTCCCTTTTAAAAAGCCAAGCACAGAGCATGTGCTTAAAATCCCAGCTTGTCAGGAGGCTGGGGCAGGGAGATTACTTGAGCCCAGGAATTTGAGACCCTCATCAGCAACATCACCCACAGCAAACATAGGCTCAATCTCTCAATCCTTAGTTTCTCCCCCCAAAGGCCCAGTTTATGCGCTATGCATATCTTTTCTTGTGTAAAAGCCTGTGGCTTTGAGACAGACACTCTCATTACATGGTAAAGCTGTCATCTCATCAATCCATGTTCACAGTGTCCTACAAAGATTAAGCCCCAGGAAGAACAAGGTCTAAGCAGAACCCATCTTCCATAGCTGTTAGCATTTTAAAAGCCTCCAGGATCTGATAAGACATGCCAAGAACTACTGGAATTTCAAAAAACAGTGAATTCTAACATTTTCCTGATAAAAAGTTTAAAAGATGATTGTGATAGTGCAGTGATTTAAGTGCTGGCTTTTGACTCTAGTATTTTTGCTGGTAAAAAATATTCCACTACTTAGGAGGCTGAAGCAGGAGGAACACAAGTTCAAAGTTGGCCTTGGCAGCTTAGCAAGATCCTGTCTCAAAAGGGCTAGGGAGGGGCTAGGGAGATATCTCAGTAGAATAAATGCTTCCCTGGCAAGGGCAAAGGCCTAAATTCAATCCCTGGTTCTGCTAAAAAAAAAAAAAAAAGCAAGGGTGGGGGACTCTAGGGGGGCTGTGGGGTCAATCTCCAATACCAAAAAAAAAAAAAAAAAAGTTAATAGGCTACTTTTTTTTTGAGATAGTCTTGCATGCAGTTCAGGTTGGCCTTGATTTCACAGCAATTCTCCTGCCTCAGCCTCCCAAGTGATAGGCTTATAAGCATGTGCTACCATACCTGGTTAAATTGACAACACTTTAAAGATTTATTTACAAATCAACTGGTTGGACTTCAATATGTATTTCCAGTATAAAAAGAAATTAGATCATGTTCCTGGAAAGCATCCCGGCAGAAATGCTTAATAAAGGTATTTGCAGAAAGGAGAAAGCCACAGATATAGTAGATTAATTTGCAATTAGTCTTACTTTATTAATCAAATACCACTTTGGAAGGGAGAAAATTAAAATACAAAAGATACAAAACTCTTGAGAAACTTAGATAACAAGAATATAGGTAGGAGACAAGAACGCTACAGCACATTTTCCTTTTACATTGGAAAATATCAGTACTCATCAAAATATCAAACTTTAATAATTCCACTGATTCTGCTAAAGCAGTGATTTTGAACGAATTTTCAAACACTGTTCCAAAATCACCTAAGATTTTGATTACTTGAGCCAGCAAATAGCTCAGCAAACTTAAGTCTCAGCTTAGGCAAGCTGAGGAAGCACAGGAACCATGGTTCAATCCCCAGCACCACATGCCACACCAACCCCACCCCCAGGGCAGGCTGAGCCAGCCACAGAGTCTGGGTGTAGTGGGGAACAAAAATCCCAGCACTGGGGAGGCTGAAAACAGAAGGCTCATTATGAGTCCAAGCTGCATAGTAAGAACCTGTAACAACCAAATACATTAAAAAAAAGTTTTGTTTTGTTTTGTTTTTTTTTTTTGATCACTTAAGATCTTCAATCTAAACTTACTAAAAAAGCTGTAGTGAAAAAGATACTTTTGCTTTGAGTTTGTCACTGATTAATCACAGCTCAATGTTTCCAATCGTGGGAATATGTTCGGAATCACAACAAAATAGAACAAAAACTTTGAGGTTTCACACCCAGGGAATCTGATTTAATTGGCTTGAAGTAGGGCCTGGCTGCCAAAAGTGCTATCTTAATACTGCAAGTCCTTCAAGAATGGAGCCAGGTGTGGTGGTGCACACCTATAAACCCAGCATTCCGGAAAACTGAGGCTGGAGAATGCCAAGTTTGAGCCAAACTGGACAACTTAGTAAGATCTTATCTCTAAATAAATAAATAAGTTAAATAAATAAATAAGGGCTGGGGATGGAGCTTGTTGTAAAGGCCCTGAGTTCAACTCCCTGTGTCAACAAAGGAATAGTCTAAAAGGATTTTCTTCAAATAGGTGACTAAAGACATTCTCTTAGTTAATAAGACTGATACAGTAGTTTGCTCTTCACTTTTAATTTTTTAAACTTTAAATTATTTCCAAAAGGCTTTTTATTTAATTTAAACTAACAGTTTTTTCTTAATCACCTGTAACACTGAAAACAACGTTGATAATATTTAAAATGCTTACACAGATTCTGCATCCTTTTCTTTTTTAATTATTCCTGGTAAAGCGAACGTCTTCCTTTTCCTTGGTTTTATACCTTTAAAATAAATGTATATTGTTAAAAAAATATGGTTGCTCCTGATGAATACATTACACTTAGGAATACTTGTATTTACAGATAGTTTGCTCATAATGGTTTATGCTAGATCTGGATGAAAAGAAATAAAAGTATCAACCTTTAACCCTTAATTTCCAAGTCACAGTAATAGCAAATACTTATGTTAATAATAAAACAGTATAGTCTATTATTAACCAAAAGATTACAGAACATGCACTTAATGAATTTATTTTCTTTCCTAAGTCACCTTAAGCAAAAGCAGTAGATGGAGAGCTTTTGAGTCTTCAAAGAAAGTACAACACTCATTATATTAGATTTTGCTATACTTGTAGCTCAAATTATGTTTCCTGTCTACAGGGTCACAGAATCTAAACTGCTTAAAAAGATGACCCAGGACTGGCGAGTCAGCTCATTGGACTAAGTGCCCACTTAGGCAAGCACAGGAATCGGGATTTGATCCCTAGCACTACATGCTATGCTGGCCCACCAGGCGACTGAGTTCAGGCATGGTGGCACACGCCTGTAATCCCAGTGCTGGGAGGCTTGAAAACAGGAGGATCACTACAAGTGGGCTGCGTAGTAAGACCCTGCACAAAATACATATAAATAAATAAATAAATAGATGGCCCAGCTGGCCTATTAGAAGTATACATGAAAATTTGCAACGTGGCATTCTTTGTATTCCTATGTTATCCCTAGCATAATGTTAGAAATGGATCCTGAGAAGCAAAATCATATTTATTTTTCCTCTTCTTACGTAGTAAGTCATACTTGATGGTTATCATTTCAGTAATTGTTCACAGAATTCAATGCTGAAACTTCATTAGCTTCTTTGAGAAGAGATCCTGAGTCACATTCACTAACCATTCTACTTACATATGATAAAATTCAAAGGTCTTGTTCTCTAACTCAGCAAGAACAAGAATCCAGGTGTCATAGAGTAATGAACTTGTTATCATGAAAAACTAATGCTATAAACTACATATTTATACACCATACTGTGATATTTTAAACATTAACTACTTCTTCTTTTTAATGGCAGTGGTTGGGACTGAGCCCAGGCCTGGACTTCACACCAACCTGGGTTTCCAGTCTCTTTTTGAGACAGGGTCTAAGTTACTAAGTTGTATAGACTGAACTTGAACTTTCAATTCTCCTGCCTCAGCTTCCCCAAGCACTAGGATTATAGGGTTGTGCCACCACATGCAGATTTTTTTTTATTATTATTCTCACTTTAGAATGAAAGGTTAAGCTCAGACAACTAATTACTGCTCCTCATCAAATAGCTACTGACTGCAAGAAGCCTAGGCTTCAGGCCTACTGATAACTTTAATGCTGTAATAAGTTTATATACTATAATAAATAATTTTTCAAAATTCTTAAAGATTAGAAAAATAATTGTTTTCAAATTATTTCTATTAGCCCACAAAGCGAGATATACAAAACATGAACAAAAACAGAAAGTATCTTCCACATCTCATTCTATGAAAAACACCTAAACAGGAGTCAGACTGACTACAGATCTGTCCCCTAAGTCTGTTGATCACCCATTTTGAATGGTGATAATATTAATAGTAATATATGACCTCATTAATCAATGAAACACTGCCCACTGTGGAGTAAGCACTCTGCATTACTGTGTAGTGAAGGTTTTCATTTTCATGACAACAAAATTTAAGGATGGAACACAATGAAAAATATATATTTTTTTTGGGGGGGGCTGCCTCAGCCCACCCTGAGGGCAGGGCTAGCACGGCATGTGGTGCCAGGGATTTAACTGCAGTCCCTGTGCACTTGCCTAAGCAGGCACTTTAGTCCACTGAGCTATCTCACCAGCCCTATATTTTAAAAAAAAAAAAAAAAAACAAAAAAAAAAAACACTATTTTTTCTTCTCTTTCTTTCTTTTTTGCACTGAGAATCAAACTCAGGACCTTACACTTGCCAGGCAGGCACTGTGCATTTTGTTTTTTTAAATATATATATTTTGGGCTAGGCATTTCTCAGTAGTCTCGTGTGCTTGCCTAAGATGCCTAAGTGAGACATACAAAACATGAACAAAAACAGAAAGCATCTGACTTGCATGAAGCCCAATGTTCAATCATCCTCAAAAATATGTATTTTAATACAGTCGTATTCCTTCAGGCAAATCTGTTGTTCAAATAACAATCGGCATTTGCAGGCCTTCAGACCACACTTCCAGATTTTTACATTACTGCGCAGACATGCTGACACCTGTGGATGGCAAGCTTGCTTTTTTTTGTTCAACACACAACACAGTGAGCTAGGTGCCACACACACAGATACATTATAAGTAACTTACCTTCAACTGCACTAGCAGGGTCACATTCTTCAAATTCAATAAGGCCTGAAGGAGGGGAAAAAAAGCAACTCCTAGTAGAAAACAGTATCAGATAAATCCATTATACTATACTTCAACTTTTAAAATTTAACTCCTAATGCATCTTTTTAATGATTCTGTAATATGTTCTAGTTATCAGTTAATTAAAATATCAGTAATAGTTCTTAAAAAGTAAATAATCCCCCAAAATAAAAAAAAAACCCTGAGAATAGTCTATTTTGACCACATTAATGTACTGAAAAATCTTTTATATGTGATACCACAGGACACAGAGACACAAACTTGTAGTTTGTGCTTTTAAGAACTACTTTGCAGTGCAGTTAACAAGAAAAAAGCACAGTAAGGGTAGCTGTCGAATCCTTGATTATGCTCATAGGCAAAACAGTGTAGCAAGACAGTAAGTTTATCTAGAATATAAGGCCCGGGCCTCATTTGTCCTATTCACCACTGTGTTCTTAATTTTTAGACTAATAATGACTAAGAAAAAAATATATTTGTCACTTTCACCCCCAAAATCTTTAAAGGGTCAGAAAACAATACAATTAAAAATTTAAGTTTATTCAAGCCCATTCTGAGAATCTGGAAGCTGAGAGATCACTTAATGAAAGGTCTTGGAGCTTGCTGTTAGACTCTTTTATAGAGGCCTATAACAATTTACAATGAAATGGGGACAGATAGATCACTAAGGATAAAGAATTATGTGGACCTCACATTAAACAACTTTTTGCTTGATCTTAAGATTATGAATAATGAAAACTCACTAACAAATTATCAACAGCTTATTATGTACTACTGGCTTTTCTAAGTAATAATAAGGTGTAAGAATTTGAGAGGTTACCCAAAAAAGGGCAACCAGAAACATGGTTAAAATTCTCCTCCAGCTACACAGCACATTTTGTACCAGTAACTATTTACAGAACCTCTAAATTATGGACTTATTTTTTTAGAGGGGAGAAAGATAAAAATAAAAACATACTAATGGCAAGTAAATTACTAAATTTATAATTTTTTTTAAATCTGGAAGGACTTTTACAACATCATCTTAGTAAATACAGTATAAACAGAACAACATTTTAATATTTTGGGGGGCCTTAATTTATATGAAAATAGTGAAGGGATTCCTTAACTATAAAATTAATCTCTTCAAATAAGTCTAAACTTTTCTTCAAAAATCTTTTTCCTATATAGATATTGTCTCAATTAATTTTCCTTTATCTTTTTAAAATATCCTCTTAAAAATCTATTTGAGATAGTAGTGCCCAGTGAAAAAAAATAAAAACCATTTTTTAAATATAAAATGTTGTTCATTCCTGGGTTCAGTTCTCAGCACCAAAAGCAAAAAATAAACCTTCCCTGAAATATAAAATGCCAAATCCTCTCAAATTATAAAATATATCTAAAATGTTTGATAACCACCCACATAAATTTTTCTGTTAAAGACAAAAATACTAAATTTTTAGTATAATGAAGCCAAAAAAATTTTTTTTCTTAAAAAAAAAAAAAAGTATTAAACCATGCACACAGGAGACTTTCTTTCTCCAGTGGCATATGCTCCTTCACATGGCAAGGCTTTGTGTGCCTGGCTCCGGGCCAGCTGACAGCTCAGCTGGATCTCAATGCATAGCCTGACCTCCCTTGTAGCATGTCACTTTTGAACTGTTTCACAAGTGGAAAGTTTATTCAGCAATCTCCATCAAATGAAGTCTACTGCCCAATGTTCTGCTATTTAATCACAAGACAAGTTATTTTTTTTGACAGTACTAAAAGCAGAGTGAGTCTTAATGAACAGTGTGCAACAACTGGAATTTCAACTGTTTTAGACTCAATTAATTCTGTTGTCAAAATAAATAACTTTTGTTAGCAATGAGATTCTATGCTGGGTCATAAGGGTAATTTAGTTTGTATAAAAGTAAATAAAAGCACTTTGGCTCTGTTTCTTAATGCTCTTATCACACATTATCTAAAAATGTCACTATGAGTTCAATGAAACTCAGAAAAGAACAACTACTCCAGAAGGTCAACATTTCAAAACAAAGCCATTCTTAAATATAATCCCTCAATCAGCTGGTAAGAATAAATTCTTGCTATTTTTTCCTATTTTCTATTAACCTAATGGATCCATCAAAACTTAAGAAGTGTTATATGAGAAAATAAATAAAGCAATTTATTTAACATTAACCTTTAATCATCACAAATGTTTCCTAGAATGAGGTAGAATACAAAATATGTGAAATGGGTCTTGTGGGTTAGCTCAGTTGTTTAAGCACTTGCTTGGGCAAACCCAGTCAGGCGCAGGAGATCGCAGTTTGATCCCCAGCTCCACAAGCCCTACCAGACCCGCCCTTAAGGTAGCCTGATCCAATCCTTCAAAATATGTGAAATGTTTAATTAATAATCTCTGCTGTGTTGGAATGAATCCTAAATCTCAACCCACCAACAGGCCAAGTCTGCAACTTTGTCAAGTTAAAAGTAACTTCAAAATTCAGTATGTCTGGACTATTTAAATCAAGTGTCTTTCTGCACAGACTCAACCTAAATCAAAGAATATCTAATTAGAGCCAAGGTCAAACATACAAACATGTTCAGACATACAAAGTCTATAAAGAAAGAATAGGTGGAATGGGGGTTGGGGATGACTAATAATAATTTCAGTTGATGAATGTGCTTTCAAGCTTGCTCTTGGGGCTGAGGAATGTAATACAACTACATTCCCACATGCCTGAGATGACGAAGGAGGCAAGTCAACACAAAAAAATGACATCAAACTCAAATGTGGTGATATATAAAGGTTGGGGAAGTTTAAGTTCTTGTTCTACCACTTGCTTGCTGGCTGACTGCTTTGGATGTCCTTTTTTTTTCTTCTTCTTCTTCTTCTTTTTTTTTGGTAGAACCAGGGATTGAACTCAGGCCCTTGCACCTGCCAGGGAAGCGCTTATTTCACTGAGCCATCTCCCCAACCCAATAATCTTTTTTTTTTGGAACCGGGGATTGAACTCAGGCCCTTGTGCTTGCCAGGGAAGCACTTATTCCACTGAGCCATCTCCCCAGCCTCTTGGCTGACTGCTTTGGACTAGCTACTTTACCCTTTCTGAACTTGACCGTGCCATTTATAAAAGACAGCGGATATTAACACCTTTTTTTGGGGGGGGCCATATATACTTTCTTTCTCTACGTATGTCCATATAGCTTTTCCTAAAGTTTAAAGTAATGGACAACACTGACACTTCAAAAGTATTTTAATGAAAGACTTGTAGAATCAATTTCAATTCAGTGGTTCCAAATCCCAAATACTAGAAAGTCCTAATGCAGACTTCTCAACTGTCATGCACAGAATCACCTGCTGGACTAATAAAACTACACAATACTAGACCTCAACCCCAAAGTGTCCTATTGGAAAGACCTGGGGTGGTGCTCAGTAATCTGCATTTCCGTAGCAAGGAGATCACATTCTGAGAACCATACTCGTAATTCTGGGGCATTACCAGAAATTCACTACATCTAGACAGTGTTCCCTAAGGTAGTATATACATAAATCACCTGGGAATCTTATTACAACATGTACTTTGATTTGTTAGGTCTGAATAGGGTTTGAGAATGACATTTATAGAAACTATCCAGCTTACTTAATGCTACAGGTTCCCCACAAAAACTATCTGACAGACAAATCAGCTGGGGGGGGTTAAAATATACTAGTGCTCCATGTACATTTGAGAGAGAGAGAGAGAGAGAGAGAGAGAGAGAGAGAGAGAGAGAGAGAGAGATTCTCACATGTACCTAAGGCTTTGAATCCAACGATGAGGCATATTTGGAAACTAGTCTTAAATCAAAGAAATAATGTTTTAACCAGATTTCAGTTACTGAAGAAGTTTTCCAAATTTTCAACTCATTCTTCAAACACAGAATATTAACAATGAAACACAACCTCCTCTACATCCGTCTTCTGATAATATCCTCATAATCATGTGCACTTGCCAAAGCAGGCACTTAGTCTACTGAGCTATCTCATCAGCCCTCATTATCTTTTCATGTACTTACTATTCATGCATTTTATAGTAAG
>NW_004524753.1:485025-486268 GCF_000260255.1 Octodon degus | reverse complement strand
GCCAAAATGGCCAAGCATTCAAAGCCAGCCTGGACTACATAGGAAGTTCAGGATCAGCCTGGGGTACAGAGGAAGACCATATCTCAAAAAACAAAGAACCAAAAAACAAAACAAATCACCAAGAAAAAAACAAAAAAACAAAAAAAAAAAAAAACAAGACGCAGACAAAATGAATAGTGAATGGCTAACCCCTGTTTATCTATGCAACAGAATTTTGTTCACCAACAAATAGGAGCAAATCCCTGATTCCTGCAATAATGCAGATAAACCTCAAAAGTAGTATGCCAAGTGAAGCAAGACACAAAAGACTACATATCTTATGCTTCTATTTTTGTAAGACTTTTATAATCAAATGCGGTGGCACATGTCTGTAATCTCTGCACCCAGGGGCTGAGATAAGAGGATCACCATGAGCCTAAAGGCCAGACTAGGTCACAAAGTGACCTCAAAAAGCCACCCTAAAATACATAGTGAGATCCTGACTCAAAAAACCAAAAACAAAACAACATTTCTAGAAAAATTAAAGAGAGAATGAGAATGAGCGCAAGCAGATCAACGGTGAAAACTTAATTGTGGCAACAGGTGCACAACAGTATACATTTACTAACATGCATCAAACTATATACTTTTGACAGCTGTATTTCATATATTATAAGTACACCTCAGCGTGGCAGGCAGAATTATGTCTCCACTCTCCCAAAAAAATCTACACTGTAATCTCCAGAACCTCTGAGTATGTTAGATTAGGTTGCGTGGTAACAGGAAATTAAGGCTGAATATGGAATTAAGGTTACTAATCAGATGATCTTAAAATAGGGAGGTTATAAGGATACTAAAGTGGAAGAGAGAAGAGTCAGAGTGATGATGCAAAGTGAGAACTTGTCTAGTTTACTGGCTCCAACAATAATGAAAGGGATAACCCTAACAATGTGCATAGTAGATTCTAGATGCTAAAAACCACAAACAAATATATTCTCCTCTACAATCTCCATTCAGTCTTGCCAACTGCTTGAATTTAGCTCATGACAAGCTTCTGATCTACAGTATCATAACAAATTGGTATTGACTTACACCACAAACTTTGTGGCCAACATCACAAGTTCAAGGCTAGGCAGGGCAAGTGAGACCATGTCTCAAAATTTTAAAAAAGGGCTGTGGTATGGCTCAGTAATAGAGCATAGGCCCTGGGTTCAATTCCTACCAACACACACACACACACACACACACACACACACACACACAC
>NW_004524753.1:462598-484905 GCF_000260255.1 Octodon degus | reverse complement strand
TGGTGAGATGGCTCAGTGGTCTAAAGCACCTACTTAGAACAAGCTAAGCTAAGCAAAGCACAGGGACCGCGGTTCAATCCCCCAGCACCACATGCCAGCCCCGTCCCCTGGTGGGCTGAGCTGGCCACACACACACACAAAAATAAATAAATAAATAAATAAAGGAAAAGGGTAAATTTTCATAACCTTCAAGTTGGCAATTATTTCTTTGATATGAAAGCAAATGTACATGCAACAAAAGAAAAAAGATAAAACTGAACCTGATCAAAACTACAACAACAAAAAATCTGTGCATCAAAGAACAGTTCAAGAAAGAAAACCCACATCATAGAAGAAAATATTTTCAAAATAATTTATCTGATGAGAATCTAGTATCTGAGTAAACTCTTGGAACTCAATAACAAACAGAACAGAATAACAAACAAAGAATCCAGTTTTTAAAAGGGCAAGCTGGGCATAATGGCACATAGTGCCACTATTTCTTTAGAATAGTTCCAGCTATTCTAAAGGAAGGGTCCCTTGAGCCCAGGAGTTTGAGACTAATCTAGGTAATATGATGAGACCCTATCACAACTTTAAGGAAAAAAAAGATGAAGAACTCAAGAAAACATTTCAAATCATACAATCAGAAAATATCTGAGAAGTTATATTCAGTATCATTAATCATTAATGAAATGACATTCTTACCCTACCCCTATTTCCACCTCCAGAAATCTTGTCTCTCTCAAAGGGATGAAAACTTCAGGAGATACTTGGGTGACTATGTGGAGTTCGAGATAATCTCTTTCCTCTGAGGATCCTGCCTCCTCAAATGAAGACTAGGCTGGGCAAGTGAGACCCTGTCTCAAAATTTTTAAAAAAGACTGGGGTGTGGCTAGAACATGGCTATTACCAAAACTAAAAGATTGCCTGACCCATCCTGAACCAACCATACAGCATTCTTGCTTCAAGAAAATAGGAAAGGGACAAAATCTTTGAATAAGTTCTAATTGTGGCTAAATTAAGAAGTTTAAAAACCTAAAATTATTTGGAGATCACGAAATCATATGCCTATAGAAGTTTAAAAAAAAAAAAAGTCATTTTGCAAAGAAAATAAAGGAAAAGTAGAGACAGAATGAAAGAAAAAGGGCCAGGGAGACGGCTCAGTAGAATAAGAGCTTCCCTGGCAAGCGCAAGGGCTCGAGTTCAATCCCCGGTTCCGCAAAAAAAAAAAGAAAAGAAACTATTCTCAGAATGAAAGAAAAATATCTTACTTTTCTACTCCTGTTTTAGGTTATTTTAATGTCCAGCTGTCTAAGGCTGCTGCTGATACAAACAGTCTGCACCAATTTTAAAGATCTGTATCTCTAAAGTTCTCAGAAACTCTAAAATGGAAGCTAAAAAACCTGTCAATGTCATATAATGAAAATATAGACCACCTTTACAACAACTAGTTTTATTAAACATATTGCAGACTAGATCACTAATTTTTATTTTCTTTATTTTGTTTCTTGTGAGTGGAAATTTGCTGAACTTTTTAAAAAACTGTATAAAAAGCAAAATGACTAAGATAGGAAACACTAAAAATATGAATCTTAATCTCTTTTAGCAAATGAAATATACAACTAACCTAAGACTACCAGGGTACTATTACTAGACTATAAAAGGATATTTAAAATTAGAAAACATCTGTTTCTTCATGATTTCAGGCCACTCAAAACATCCACTTACAGTGACTCAAATTCCAGAGGAACAATGCAATAACAAGACACTGCAACATACAGAGTCTGCCAATAAATAAATTAAAACATACATATATATATCTCACAGGAAAAAATTTTGTATAATATTTTGATACTAAATTTACTGAGCCATCATGAGATTAATTCAAGAGGTGCTCAAAGTGGTAGACAACTGCTTAAAAAAAAAATTATTTTTCTTTTCCTGAAATCTGTGTACCTTTTTTTTTTTTTGGTGGACTCCATATAATTATTAGAACTCACTGAATAGGGGGAATTTTAGTACAGTGGATTTAACTTACATACAGAAACTGCAAAAACAAAAAAAAAGAAGTGACAGGTCTTATCTTGCCATGGATAACGACTAAAGGTTAACACATTTCTGCCACCTTGAACCACAAGTGATCATGCGTGATGTCCCATTGAGTGGCTTGTACCCCTAGTGGTACAATCAGATATAATCACTTTTAGTGTTCTTTTTACCAATAAAATTAATAAAAAGCCACTAGACAGAACAGTTATGCATATACTAACCAGTGGTTCAAACGGGTCAGCTGCAAGACATGAATTATGGACCTGTGGTACACATGTCAAATACAGTTATTTTTCAGCACCACAGACATGAATTAACTTTCAAGTATACAGATTTCAAAAAAGAACTGGCTGGGTCTACCGTTTTCTTGTAAAAAACTGTGTCATACAGAATTAAAACTAGTTTAGGTAGGAACTCATCCACCAGAGGGGGCCCTTACAAAACAAGAATAAAATGTTAATAAAAATCAAATTTAGAATATATCTTAGAATTCAGTATGACCACACATAAAATTCTGTGTACCTTCTCTTCAACTTCATCAGATAAATAAAATCCATCAATTCTACTTATTCCACACAAATCCCTTTTACTCAAAAATTAGCTTTAGGATCATTTTTTGAAACCAGTCACAATATCAATCCAAGTCACATAGTTCAGGTTTGTTTTGTTTTGTTTTGTTTTTTGCAGAACTGGGGATTGAACTCAGACCCTTGCGCTTGCCAGGGAAGCGCTTATTGCACTGAGCCATCTCTCCGGCTCCACATAGTTCAGTTTTAATGAACAAGAAAGCACATGTCATCACCATTCTTGGTCTACCTCTTACCTCCTACCATTTAAACAGTAGGTATTTTCTTCATGTCCTAGTATACCTATTAATCAGGAAATGTAGTGGCTCCTAAAAATAATAGTTACTAAATATTTACTAATGTCCCAGTAGCTCATATAACCCTCACAACAAGCCCACGATGCAGGCACTACTATTATGCCCACTTTACAAATGTGAGTCTCAGAGGGAACAGAGACTTAAAGAGATCACTACTACAAATTACACAATTATTTTACTGTACAAGGAACAAAACACATACAACCCATATATCTAGAAAAAAGGAATCATGGGCTGGAAAGATGGCTCAGTGGTCTAAAGCACCTACTTGGAACAAGCTTGGCAAAGCACAGGGACCGCAGTTCGATCCCCCAGCACCACATGCCAGCCAGCTGCGCCCCCTGGTGGGCTGAGCTGGCCACACACACACACACACACACACACACAATAAATGTTTAAAAAAAAAAAAAAAAAAAGGAATCAAGCAGTGAGCTTAAGAGCTATTTCTGCTATGTAGCTACTTTAAAAGCCTAACCCAAGGAAGAGAATTTGCAAGCTATCTGGGTAATGTGTTAGGTTTTTTTCATAGAGAATGTATAAGGAAGTAGGCAGGCAGAACAAAATGAATAAAATGGTTCAGCAATCCTTGTATAATGAGCTAGCAAAATTTCTGATAATTGACAAAACTTTAACCTGTAAGTCTATCTTAAAGAAAACTTGTGGCATGTTTTGATAAATTCAGTATCTTTCTAGTCAGTGTGCAGCATATGCCTATAATAATCCCAGCACTCTGAGAGGCTGTAACAGGAGAATTGCAAGTTTGAGGAGGAAGATGACAAGTCTGAGCCCAGCCTGGGCAATTTAGTGAGACCCTGTCTCAAACACTGAAAAAAAAAAAAAAAAACAGATAGAAAACAACATGATGCTGGCACAGAGACATGCATCGATGAAACAGAACTGAGGACGCAGAAACTAGTCCAAGCAGTTTTAGTCATCTTATTTGTGACAAAGAGGTCAAAATCATATGCTGGGGGAAAGTCAGACTTTTTAACAAATGGTACTGAGAAAACTGTTTACATATATGCAGAAGATTGAATCTAGGCCCACATCTATCGGCATATAATAAAGTCAAAATGGATCAAAGACCTAGATATTAAAATAGAAGGCGAAAGATTTATACAATCTGAAAAGAAACCAGAATATGGATATTAAAATAGAAAAAAATATGCTATAAGATAAAATAGATAAAACTCTGGACAACATAAACATTAGTAAACTTTTGGAACAGCATCTCAAATGTGTAAGAAGTAACACTGAAACTCAACAAATGGGACTATATCAAATTAAAAGGCTTCTGCACACCAAAGCAAACAACAGAGTGAAGAGACAACCTATAGAATGGGAAAAATCTTCTGTCAGCTTCTCCTTGGACAGAAAACTAATTTATAGAATACATAAAATACTAAAAACAAACAAACAGAAAAAAGAGCCCTCCCACGAAACTCCCCATCAAAAAGTGGACAATTGAAACAGACACTGCTCTGAAGTATAAATACATTTTTTAAATGCACAGTATCTCTGGCCATAAGTTACTTGGTTCAGGTACGTGACACAAAGTTAAAACTACCCCTTACAGACTTGAATTTAAAGGCAAATATTTGTTATTAGATAGGAAATTTGAAAATGTCTTCTTGCAATTTATCACCTTACCAGGTCTTTCCTTTCCAGTGCCCTTTGACTCAGCAAATTTCTGTATCAAACTTTCAACTGTAGTATTAGCCATGTTATTTATAAATTCTTCATGTACCTATTAAACCAAAATAAAGATAACATCTTCCACAAATATTTTTAGTCCACTTCAAATAAAAGCAATTAAAACTTTTGGATGTAAGGGTATTTGGGAGATTTCATTTACACTTGTTAACACACTATTACCTAACAGTGTTAAGACGTCTGTGGGGAATAACCACTGCTTACCTTCATCCCTTAAGACATGGCCTCACAGCCTTTGACATAAAGACAGTTTACTGATCTCATGTCTTAAGTGTTTTAGAAACAAAATTCTTACAGTAATTAAAACTTATAAAGACAATGAAAATAGTCTTAGATTTCTAATCTAGATTTCATCCTTCTGTACTGAACTTCAATACACCACAAACTATCATAAACTTCTTTTAAGTTTCTAGTAGATTTCAAAAGTTAAGTTCTCTTATTAAGGTTGCTGCCATAAACTTAAAAACAAAACCTGAAAAAAGAAATATTAAAAAACTGGTCATTCAAAATTTTAATGTAAGGGCCGGGGAGATGGCTCAGTAGACTAAGCGCTTCCCTGGCAAGCGCAAGGGCCTTAGTTCAATCCCCGGTTCCCCAAAAAAGAAATAATAATAAAATAAAAAATAAAAAAGCAACTTAAATTTTCATGCTTGGTGCTCAAACAAAAAAAAATACATATAAATACACATTCTTTAGATGACACAATTCAGAATCATCTCTATGGGTTTCAGACACGAATGATTAAAAACTTACAAAAAGTCATAAGAAACATTTTTCCATGAATAAATTCACTGTAAAGTATAAAACTTACCTGGCCTATCTGCAAATGAATTTCCTTCACTGCATTTGACAAGGATCCTATAATTTCCTTTACATGAATGAGATGAGTTTCTTCAATATCTTGAAATTTCTGGGTAGCAAATAGATAGTTAAATATTCACTATATATAAATACAAATATACATTCTGTAACCAAAAAGTTTTAGAGAATACTTCAATATAGATAACCAAATTAAATTAGTTACTATAAGATTTAACAATGTCTTTAAATAAATAGGTGTAGCAAATATACTAAAATATAGCAGGGCCAACCAGCCAGCTCAGCAGACTAAAGTGCCTGTGTAGGGAGAGCGCAGTGGCCAGGGTTTGATCCCCTGGGGCACACTGAGACAATGATTGAGACTAGGTGTGGTGGCTCATGCCTGTAATCCCAGAGGTTTGGAAGCTGAAAACAGGAGAATCACTCAGAGTCTGATCTATGTAGTGAGACCCTGTAGACCCTGTACCAAATACAAAAAAAAAAAACAGCACTGAGAAAAGTTATTATAGCATTTCTTTGACATTTGCCAAGGAACTTTAAACTTCTTTAGAATTTTAAGATACAAATTAAATAATCATGACTAAAGAAAAGTGAAGACAATCCAGATGAGAAAAGTAGTCCCAAAGCCACAGAACAATTTCTAAAACTTTTCAAATAATTGCCTTCTGAAAACTTTTTAATCTGCCAAACATTCTAAAATGAGTTTTGAACCTTGAAATGTTCATAAAATATCCATAAGAGGTAATCTATCTTCAAAGAAATTTGGGGGAGCCTGTGCATGCTATCTCTGTAGTCTTAATGGAAAGTAAGGACACATCAGATTACTAGGGAATGTTTCAAAATATTTGAATCACCCCGCCCCTGGGGTACACTGAGACAGCAATTGAGACTGGGCATGGTGATGCACACCTGTAATCCCAGCTTTTGGGAGGCTGTAAACGGACGGATTACTACAAGTCAGACCTAGTAGTGAGACTCTGAGCACCCTGTAGGCCCTTCCCTAAAAAAGAAAAAAAAAAGTTTGAATAAATCTTGTAGTACTGTACAGGAAATAGCAGTTGAATGTTGTTTCAAAAATTCCAGGCTGGGGAGATATAGCTCAGCAGTCAAAATGCCTGCCTGGCATGTGCAAAGACTCGGGTTCAATCCCAGGTACTACATGCTGTGCTGGCCCCATGCCAAGCTGACCCCAGAAACTGGGCATGGTGGCACACGCCTATAACCCATGGGGGGGGGGGGAGGTAAGACAGGAGAATCACCACAAGTCCACACTGAGTAGTGAGATCCTGTACCCAAAAAAAAAAAAAAAAAAAAAAAAAATTCAAGTTACTCTAATATTTGTTTCCTAGACAGAGAACCACTGCTAGCCTTGGCTTCACAATAAACCTATCAAGAACAGATATAATGAAATAACGAAACATGTTTTGCCCAGCATTTTCTCAATTTCTCTGACCTCACAATCCTTTGTTTTTCTTTCCCCTAAATATTAATATCTCAAAGAACAATACAGGATCCTCAAAACAGGATCTGGAAATGCTGAGCTACCCAGATTAAAACAAAATACATTTGTCATTTCTACTGCACAAATGTGATTATCCTTCTTTTTGCCAAAGTAAATAACTTCTAAAGAATCTACCTACTTCCCTTATTTTTCCCAGTTATTTTACCAAATTAATTTCCCTCACTTCATATTTCATGTCCACATTTCTTTAGCACTGAGTTACACAAACAACAATCACTAAACTAAATAATATCTATACGGTGTAAGTGGTATGAACTCCTTAAAAATCAGTAATGACAAAATTACAGTTTGGGAAGTAATGTAAGAATAATCCAAAAACTTAAAATTAATTTTCTTCAGAGTTAAAACAGAGTAGGTTGTCTGTGATTAAATTTTTAACCACGCCAAAGAGGGTATCAGTGTATTAGGATCTGGACTTGGGATCACAAGTCTGCATCTTGTACAGCAATTAACCACTAAGAAGAATACATGCAGTGTATTATTTGTTGAAACTGTACTTCCGATTTGATTTGAAACTGTCTCATTGCTATCTGTTTATCAATAAAACTTTGAAAAAAAATAAATAAAGGTATATCTAAAGGTAAAAAAAAAAAAACAAAAAAAAAAGATCTGGACTTGGGGCCGGGAAGATGGCTCAGTGGAATAAGTGCTTCCCTGGCAAGCACAAGGGCCTTAGTTCAATCCCCGGTTCCGCTCAAAAAAAAAAAAAAAAAAAGATCTGGACTTATTCTGAAGAACTGAAGAATATTCAAAATTGAAGAATATTCAATAGGCTGATTCATATAAATTCACATTATAAGAAATGATCCTCAAACAATTTCAAAAACTTAATGAACAAAATATTGCAATAGGTCAGGTATAACTGAATACAATAAAACTGGGTCATAATCCTATTAATTGAATATGGATGATCATTATTACCTCCTAGGAAACTATTTTCTCTTAAAACAATTACACCAAAAAGGTAATTTCTTATTTAAAAATATCCTAAAGCATGAATCTGTATAGAATTCAAAGCATAATTCAGACACAATTTTGAAACTGTGAGGGGTTTTCTTGGAGAGGAGAGCACTACCATCATAACTCTTCAAAACTAGCAACTACTAAATGCAGTAATTCAGCAGTAAGAAATAAGGAGTAAGTAGTATCTCAAATGTTTAAATATATATGAACTTCCAGTAAGGAAATCAGGTTGTTTTCCCCCTTGCAGTTTTAAACTCACTATGTTCACATAGACTATTCTAAAAAAAAAAATTCTATGACCCACTAAAGACATATAAAAGTAATTCTAAAACTCCTTATCTGAGAGTGTTGCTTAGTAAATCTCAATGCTGCCAGGAAGGGGCCAACTCCCATGTAATGCTTCAAATTTTTTCAAGCATACCATCAACTAATAGTGGTGAAAAGCATGAGCATAAAGAGCAGCTACAACTTCAGTTGTCCTTATTTTCAACTCAAAATGAAAAATTTAAACTCATGCATACCCTAATAAATCCTAACTTCTCTCACCCCAGGGACTCAGTTTCTTTCTCACTAGTAAATACAGATCCTGTCACCCAAATTTGATCCTCACTATACTGTCAGGTTCTTTCCCACTGTGATAAGGGTCGGTATGTATGACCCAGAATAAAATAAAAGCGGAGAAGTGAAAGAATTATTTAGATGTCTATATAACCCAAATTAAAGCCTACTCGGTTTTAAAACATGGTTCCTGCTGCAAAGGGGTGTGTGTGTGTGTGTGTGTGTGTGTGTGTGTGTACAGATACAGAGACAATCACAAAACTAAGAAAAAAGTAACACATTAGCAAGGTACAGCACCATCTTTCAAAAGTCCTACATCTACTCAAATAAATTAGTATTTTGATCTTGCATATGGTGGAATAAAAAAGTAAAGTACCATTTTGGGAAAAAAAAAAAAAAAAGACAAAAAGATGCTTGTTGAAAAGTTTTTTAAAAGTAACATCCACAGAAAAGAAGCCTTGATTGCAGAAAATTCTAATTTTTATTTTTCTAACTTAAATACAAGGCGAGCACTTTCATCAGTAGAAATGTGACAATAACTGCCTTATAAATGAGTGTTCCTTCATAGAAAAATCTAGAAGATAGGGAGTAGCTCAGTGGTTGCCCACATTTGGAGGCGAGGGGCTGGGAGACAACAGAGAGTAGGTAAAGTATTTTGTTTTCAGGTAACAAAAATGATCTAAATTTGATTGTGGTCATAGCTGTATAACTGTCAATGTGTTACAATCTACTGAATCTTAACGTAAAGTTTGTAGATTGTATGGCATATAAATTTTAGTTCAATAAAGCTGTATTTTTCAAAAATAAATCAATGAGTGTTCCTAAGGATTTAAAAAAACAACAGTACTGTTGAAATTTACAATGCTCTCATTTGCTACATGAATTTAAACTTTCTATCTCGTAGAATTGGAGCCTTATCTGACATTAACCCTTTCTTTTCATAGCTGCCAAGACATATGACACTCGCCAGTTTTTCTCTTTGGCTTCTATTTCCATTTCTGTCACTAAAGGTCCTAAAGTCCTTTCTCTGGCACACACTAACCAAAGGCAAAGTCATCATGGCTTTATGCACTGACAACACCTGTTATAACCTATACACAGATGTCCTCCCAAGCATCATGTGCTCAGAGGCAGGGATTTAGGAAAAAAACTGGAGGTTAAGTCTTCTTTTTTAAGGTTTGGTTGTCAGGTACTTTATCCTACTGATGAGGAAATCAACTAAGACAATACTATTTTAATAGTCTCCTAATCCTTTAATCAAAATCTTTTAAGACTAGATGTGCTTCTGAATAAAATTTTTTTTCAGTGTTTAAAATAATGATGCACCTTATTTTAAAAGTATACATTTTATAATGCTACCATCAAAAACTCCAACAGCACTTGTCTTTTGGGTTTTTTGGGGGGAATATCAAGGATTGAACTCAGGATCTTGTGTTCACCAGGCAGGTACATATGTCACTGAGCTATATCTCCCAGCCCAGCATCTGTATGATTAAACAGATTTGACAAACATTAATATTTCTAAAGGAAAATGTCTGCATATTCACTCTAAGCAAGATAAATACTATAAGCAGCTTCACATCAGTTCAGGTCAAAGTTCTATTACCTAATGAGTTACAGGGGAAAAAACCTTTCAGTTTTCAGAGCTTTGAGGATTCAGAATTGTGAGTAAGAGAATACCACATAAATGAATAATACATTTACAGAAGCTAGGCGTAGTGGCAAATGCTTGTAATCCTGTAGCTACATGAGGAGGCTGAGGCAAAAGGATCACAGGTTGAGGGGCAGCCTGGACAATTTTTTTTTTTTTTTTTTTTTTTTTTTTTGCAGAACCGGGGATTGAACTCAGGCCCTTGTGGCCCAGAAACTCTTATAGTACATCCATATTGCAGTTTTAATTTTCTTTTTTTTTTTTTTCAGAGATAATGTCATTTTATTTCTTCTTTCATCATTCATCACTCTATATTATATTTCACAATGTAGAAATATATCAGAATAACATTTATTATTTATTTTTGAAACATGTTAAAAATTTAAAAGGACTATAATTTTATTGATAAATAGCAATGAGACAGTTTCAAATCAAATCAAAAGTACAGTTTCAACAAATAATACATTGCATATATTCTTCTTAGTGGTTAATTGCTGTACAAGATGCAGACTTGTGATCCTATTTACAAACACCATTAGAAAAAATCATTCTATTCATTAAGAGAATGCAACTATATATCTATCCTAACCACTTTGAATACACAGATACAAAATGGACGTTCATCTTTATACCCCATTTTTTTTAAGTTCCGTTATTGAATATTATAGGTGTGTAAACTCAGCAAAATATTCTAAAAGAGTCCAGTAGGCCATAATAGCATTGGGTCTTCTGTTTAACTGGCAATGTCAGAAATTATTGACCTGAGTCCCCCACAGCTCAACATAACAGCATGGCTTTACTTCCTATATAGCCTGGACAATTTAATGAGACTCTGACTCAAAAGTAAAATGAGGGGTCAGGGAGATGACTCAGTGGAATAAGTGCTTTCCTTGCAAGCACAAGGGCCTGAGTTCAATCCCCGGTTCCATAAAAAAAAAGTAAAATGGGATAAGGAGGCAGAGATTACACACACACACACACACACACACACACACACACACACACACAAACCTAAATCCCCACTGAAACCTATTTCTTGCCTATCTCTTCAACCACTGCCATTTCTCATTTCTCCCCACCATCTCCCCGTAATTCTGTTTTAGTATGTGCTCTTCACTTGCTACAGTGCAATGTCTCCTTACTCACATGGGCCATCATATCCATGGTCCCAATATTTGAAACATTCCTGTTCTTGGTCTCCTACCCAGTATTCAAGTTTCAGTTTTAAATGTCTCTTCCAAAAACGTCTTTCCTGACTCCCTAACAAGTTAGGTCACCCATCTTATGGAAGTAGTCTTTTTCTTCAGAATACTTTTAGCATTTTCTATGTTTATGTTTAAGAAGTATTCAATGTATACATCAGTACTTAAAATTGTCTCTAGAGCAAGGAGGTATTTGTGTTACTTAACATATATGCTGTATGTATCTAGCACAGTGCCCACAATATGCAAGTACAGATGGATGCCTGCCTGCACATACAGATGCCTGCAAGCCTGTTGGTTTCTGAGATGTGGATCATTCACTTCTTCAAATGAGAAGACAGAAGAATTAAATTTAAAATATCAGCTTTGTAAGTTCTTCTTTCATCAATACTGAATGCCCACGAAAGCTGAAAACTATCTTTAAAACTGAGGCTAAGGGGGGGTGGTAGTGCCTGCCCCTTAGCTCAATTCTTTAAGTGGCTGCTTCCACAAAGCAGTCAGGGGGCTGGTGAGATGGCTCAGTGGTCTAAAGCACCTACTTAGAACAAGCTAAGCTAAGCAAAGCGCAGGGACTGCGGTTCAATCCCCCAGCACCACATGCCAGCCAGCCCCACCCCCACCCCCTGGTGGGCTGAACTGGCCACACACACACACAAAATAAATAAAATATTAAAAAAAAAAAAAAAAAGGCAGTCAGGCTCAGGTTGCTGTGGTTGGATCCCTACAACTCAAGCCAGCCAAACCTGTCCTGAAGGCATTCAGAGGAAAAAACAACAAAACAAAACAAAAAACTGAGGCTATGACAGTAAACAAATCAATTCCTGCTCTTACAGAACATATATCCCGGTGGAGTGTGAGAGGCAATAATGTGTGTAGAAAAGCCCCTGAGCTTCTGTTTATAGCCCCTTAGACAAGAAGAGATTCTAACTACTAAGCTCAACACTATAGCTGCACTCCACCTTAATGAATACAACATTGAGAAACAAACCTTTAATATTTTAAGCTACTGACATTTTTGGGGTACTTGTCAACTTAGCACACCCAATCTGCCCTAACACAAAAAAATGAAATTACTGGTATCTTAGATAATGATAGGTACAAAAGAAAATAAAACAAAAAGAGGGTAAGAAAGATGGCTACAGAAATGTTAGGCAGCATTCATAGAAGGCACCCACTTCAAACTCAGTCTTCAACTAGAGCTCTAAGAACCCCAAATTAGATATAATTTATTCTAAGTGTACGGAAAACTTTTTTTTATTATTTACCTTCCCCCTAGTAATATGTAAAATTCTATGAGAAGAGGATTTTCACATTATTTTACTTACTAGTATAGATTCAACATAGTCATTCCTAGTTTTCTTCTCAAGCAAAAATAATTTTAAAATCAACACACAAGTCTAACAGCACAGTATTAACCATCTACCAATGCCTTCATTTTCCTCACCTATCTTTCAACATTTTTTTTTCCGTAATTTTATTGAGAAACAAATAGCAATGAGACAGTTTCAAATCAAATTGATAGGACAGTTTCAATAATTAACACATTGCATACTATCTTCCTAGTGGTTATTTGCTATACAAGATGCAGACTTGATATCCTATTGACAAACACTATTAGAACAAATCCCTCTATTCATTAAAAGAATATACCTATATATGTATCCTAACCATTTTGAATACACAGATACAAAATGAACATTCATCTGTATCCCCTTTTTTTGTTTAGTTCCGTCATCTGAATATTATAGGTGTGTTAACTCAGCAAAATATTCTAGAAGAGTCCAGTAGTCATTAATAGTATTGGGTCTTCCACTTGACTGGCAATTCAACATTCTCTTTTGATCTACCTGAATAATTCCTTATGATAAGTTATCATTACTGAATCTTGGTCTTCAATCCCACAAACAAAATGCAAATTTTTAAATAGCATTATTAGAATGCCAAAATTGTGTCTTAAAATTTCTAATACTAAAAAGTCATATAAGAGAAAAATTATACTATTTAATTAGTATGTGTGCAAATGTATTAAGTGTCCTGTTACCAATTTACAGCCTTAAAAATACCAACCTGAAGGGCCAGGAAGGTAACTCAGTAGACTAAGCACCTGCTTAGGCAAGCGCAGGGACCAGGGTTCAATCCCCAGCACCACATGCCGTGCCGGTCCCACCCCTGGGTGTGCTGAGCCACCACTGGGCATGGTGCCTCATACCTGTAATCCCAGCACTAGGGGAGCTGAAACCAGGAAGATCACTACGAGTCCAAGCTACACAGTGAGATACTGTACCAAATACATTAAAAAAAAAAAAAAAAAAATACCAACCTGAGCTGTTTCTGTCATTTTCTGTTCAAAATCAGCTTTTGCTAATGCATATTTTTCCACATACAGTTTATAAGTATCTGTAGCTTTCTTAGATTTAACGGCTGCCTGTAAAAGAACAAAAACATTTTTACTACACATTAAGCTTTTTTCCCTATATAATATAAAACAAAATATATTTAAAGAGCTCAATATGACACACAACTAACTTTAATACCTGTGACAATCAAGCCTGCCTTAGTCAGTTGTTGTTATCGTCAAATGATAACACAGAAATTCAATACTGCTGACTCTTCTGTCTCATGAAATATACTCTCAGAAATGAAAATACTCTCATTTTTATTACCCACAGTAAGATTATATAACTACATAATGGCACAATGCTACTAAAAATATGTTAACACACTGAAAAATACAATGTATAAAAATATGACGATGTTGTAAGAACATGTTTGACACTATACTGATGAATCTTCCTTCTTCCCCTACTTTAAACATATACATACTCCATTTATTATCCAATTAAAATCCATATATCTAGGATCACTCAGATAGCTC
The DNA here is from genome assembly GCF_000260255.1 of Octodon degus. NCBI lineage: Eukaryota > Metazoa > Chordata > Mammalia > Rodentia > Octodontidae > Octodon > Octodon degus. Next base: position 470,688 of record NW_004524753.1, on the reverse strand, counting down.
AGTGGACTAAAGTGCCTGCTTACAGAGACCCTCAGCAGGCTGTGGTGGCCCAGCCCCCAGCCTCTAGCCCCCAGGGCACACTGAGACAGCCATTAAGACTGGGCATGGTGGCACATGCCTGTAATCCCAATGCCTGGAGACTGAAAACAGGAGGATCACTATGAGTCAAATCTCTATAGCGGGAACCTGTATACATTTAAAAAAAAAAAAAAAATCCATCTAGCTAGCTCAAAAGTTAGTGTTTAGTGTTTTCCAGGTTCCATTATGTTCCAAAGTTCTATGAAATGTTTTTAATCAATCTTTGCCTATTTCTTACGCAAAACAATTTTTAAAATTCTTATTGAGATATTACAGCTCTAGTTTTATCAAAGTGACTTGCTCAATAAAAATTCAGTAGTATATTAAATACAGGGATATGAGGAACATGAAGGAAAATTACAGAGGATTTTCCATTAAGGAAATGTTGTTCTCATAAAAGAACAACCACCTATACATAAACAGCCAGAAATTGGTAGAAAGCAATAAAAGAAGTCAAGATAAATTCTGGGGAAGATAGATATGCTCGAAGAAAAGGATGTATAGGTAGTAGGAAGGGACACCCCGTGGCTCTCAAGAAACGCTATGGTCTCAAAGGACTACTTTAGCTAGGACATAGGAAGATTGTGGAGGTAGGGGGATTAAAATAAACAAGAATTTATTCCAAAAGTTTAAAGACAGAGCAGCTGAAGAATTTCTAGATGTGAAGATTTCCATTTTCCTGATGAGGTAACAGACCATCTGCTAAGAGAGAAATAGGAAAGTAGGCTTTGGACCTTAATAAGAATAAAAAAGGTTTTATAATGTGATGCGGAAGACATAAGGGGTAATATGACAGGGTGATTAAAAATACTGCTAAGGAAAAAAGTATTATTAAGCCAAGTAAAGCTGTAAACTAAGAAATTAGTTTACAGTTGATGAGTACTAACATGTAATTACCTCCACCTGTGAAAAGGAATCAGCCTTAGCACTAGAACTAGAAGCACAACATGGGATTTACCCTGAGGTTTGAGATTGGCAATTGTATTGATAGTCCAACTGTCTAAATAAGCAACTTTGTAACTTCTCTAAAATATGTAAGCATATATATATGCTTTTCTATCTTGTTAAAGAATACAGAAGGGGGCTGGTGAGATGGCTCAGTGGTCTAAAGCACCTACTTAGAACAAGCTTAGCAAAGCACAGGGACCGCGGTTCAATCCCCCAGCACATGCCAGCCAGCCCCACCCCCTGGTGGGCTGAGCTGGCCACACACACACACACACACACACACACACAAATAAAATAAATTAATTAAAAAAAAAAGAATACAGAAGGCCAGTAGGCATGGTAGCACACGTCTGAGGCAAGAAGACTGCTGTGAGTTTGAGGCTACCTTGGGTTACAAAGAGTTCAAGGCCAGCCTGAAATGCAAAATGAAACCCTGACTCAAAAAGCAAAAAATAAAATTTAAAAAATCCAGAATTTTACCATGAAGAATAAATAAAACTAGTTTTGCACCCAAGAGTACTGAATTGAAATTTCACTTCCATCATTTATTACCTACCCATCTGACAACGTATCTGAGCTTTACAATGTCTTGTCATTCCTCAAATTAGGAAGAGAGGGGAAAGAGAATTAAAAAGAATTAAGATGCCCTACATACATATACCAACTCCTCACAATGAACATAATCAAGGACTGCAAGCATTTCTGCAAACATTTCACAGCACTTCTATCAATAAAATTTTTTTAAAAAAACTGGGAACACTATGGGCTGGCCAAATAGCTCAGCAGAGTAAAGCATTTGCAAGCAGGCTGGGGGTTCGATCCCCAGGCCTGCCATGCCAACCTCACCCCTGGAGCATGCTGAGATGGCAATTGAGATTGGGCGTGGTGGCACCATGTGTAATCCCAGCTCTTGGGAGGCTGCAAACAGGAGAATCACTATGAGTCCAATCTAGTAGTGAGACCCTAAACACCCTGTAGACCCTTCCCTAAAATACAAAAAAAGTAATAAAACAAAATTGGGAACACTAGTTTTTAAAGCTGCAGTATTGATGAAATCCTTAGACAAAATCTTTAGAACACCATCTGGCATATAGTTAAATTTACAAACCAAACAGTACAAACCAAACAGTATCATCTATTTTTACAGTTTCCAACAAGGAATACCAAGAAAATACATCATTAAACTTTGTTGTTATATAAAGATACGGAAGTTACTGATTTTCACTGAATTACCCATCCCTAGAGAAAGGACTAAAATCTATAACAATTTTCTCCTTTGCTTCTATATATTTCTTCTTAATTATTATCATTATTTTCTCACTGGCCATTTGATATTATTTTATACCACTGTTACTATACTTTCTCTAATATCCTAGCCCTGTTCAAACACAATTAAATGAGATGCCTAGAGTTTACTAATAAGCACCCGCCCAGGAAGTTCAAATAACTGTTTGCTAGAATTTATTTTAGAAACAATTACAATGTCATGGTATATAGATTTCTTTTTGGATTTTCCTGATGCAAAGAGATATCAGATATAAGTAGTTTCTTCCAACTACTTACATTTTCAGTTTGTATAAAAGTAATCAAAAACTCACAGTGTACAGAATAAAAAAAAAAAAATTGAGACAAGATCTCGTATGTAGTTTGGGCTGGCCCTGAACTTATTATGTAAATAGTGATCCTCCTGCCTCAGCCTCCAAAGTGCTAGAGTTACAGGCATATGCATGGCCTTCAAAGAGTAACTTTTAACAATAAGCCTAAAAAGGAATATAGTTTTACAGGTAGTCCCTTGAGTGCTCTTCATTCTATTATTTTTCACTGCTATTAAATTATTTCTTAACATTTCATATGTCACCTATTGATGAAGAATTCCCTTGTGATCACTCCTAGAGAGACACATCTGATTTGAAAGGAGTCAGAATAAAAAGTTAAGAACTATAATATTTGTGTCTATGCTTTTAAAAGTAATCCATTTCATGAAATCATTCCCTTTTTACAGGTTCCATATTAAGTAAGATATCTTTCCTCCTCATCTTACATTCATGATCCTTTCTAACCTCTTGTTCTACACTACTTAATATCTTGGCTCCCAAAAGAAAGGAAACTTCTTGAACAGATGGGGATTACATGTATTTCAGCCTTTTAAAATATTTGGAGCAACTAGTACAGTAATAGGCCAAGAGCTAAAATATTGTACTTACTATTAAACATAAATTATCTTTTCATAACTCAACAGTAAGTCAGAAAAATACCTAAATAAATCACTTATAAGGCAAGAACCTATTCTAAATGTATACAGGTCAAATAACCTCTTAAATTAACTTTTATTAGTAAGCTGAAAAAAATTTGAGTATTTTTCTATAATGATTTTTCCCAAATAAATACACATATCCTGTGTTATGGACAATGGCATCTCATTGACTAATAAGTTGTTGTTGTTTTTCTTTTCCAGAACAGGGGATTGAACTCAGGCCCTTGCACTTGCCAGGGAAGCGCTTATTCCACTGAACCATCTCCTCAGCCTCCGTTTTTGTTGTTTTGAGACAAGGTCTCACTATATAGTTCAGGCTAGCCTCAAAATCACAGTGACCCTCCTTCCTCAGCCTCCTGAGTGCTAGGATTATAGGCCTGCACCATCACACCTGGCTTGAACTTCATAATCTAGTAGAAATAAAAGCTGACCTTCTAAAAAAACATCTAAAAGACCTGCATTTCTAGGATATAAACAAAGTATTTCACAACATTATACATCACATTACATAGGAATGTAAGAGATGGAGAAAATCTTCTGACACATTATTTCTTATACTCAGTCTTTAGAAGTTTTAATAGTTCTGCTACTCATCTTTCTTAAATCAAGAGGAGTAAAAATATAAAGTTAAAAGTTTTACACCAACACATTTTTGTGATTTTTTTCTTTCTACATTATTCTCACCATGAATCTTGGTCTAGACATTTACCTTAGTATATAAACTTCTCTGACATAATCACAAAATTATCACCTTTAATTTAAGTTGTAAACAGCCTTGGAGCATACTCTTTGATAACAGGAAAGTATAAATTTTCATTTATCATATTTGGAAGCATGATGAAAATGAGGTGCTTTAAATTCTAATTTTTTTTTACAGTAGCTCTCACTTTTGAAATGTAAAACCAATATGCCAAAATTTATGGGAATTTCATACCACCTTCAAGAAGCATCCTGGAAAATTAACCCTAAAAGCACTTACAAATAATAAAATTTTAAAAAGAAATCTGTTGATTTACAAGCTGTTTTAACAATGTCAAAATCAAATTTAAAGAAAACTAGGTATCACATAAAAGGATGCAGAGGGAACTTTAGAATGTAATTAAAAATACCTGTGTTTTGCAAACAAGAAACATTACTAAGAAACACATACTGTACATAGTATATAATCGTAAATTATTACATCAAAACAGGTTTCTAACTAAATTCCTGGGGTATAGCTACAGAAAGCAAATGCCCTGGAAGTAACAAACATGTCCATGTTGCGAAGTCATTATTAATGTTCCAGGAAGCTGAAGCACTGGTTTATTCTGTGTGTGTGTGTGTGTGTGTGTGTGTGTGCATGCACACTGGGAATTGAACCTAGAATCTTGCATATACTAGGCAAGGACTGTACCACTAGACTATATTCTCAGCCCTAAAGTATTTGTTCTTTTTCTTTTCTTTCTTTTTAATACAAGGTCTTGCTATGTAGCCTAGTTGACCTCAAATTCACAATCCTGCCTATCTCCCAAATGTTGGAATTACAGACATGCACCACCACTGTTCTTTTCTTCTGTTTTGTTTTTTGAAACAAAGTCTCACTATCTTCTTCCTTAGTCTCCCAGGATTATTGGCATGTACCACCACACCCAATGTGGTTTTTTTTTGTTTGTTTGTTTGTTTTTGCAGTACTGGGGATTGAACTCAGGACCCTATGCGCTTATTCTGCTGAGCTATCTCCCCATCCCCCCTCCAGTGTGTTCTTTTATTAAGTAACGCAATCATGTTTAAAAGCAATACCTTCTTCCCATATTCCAATTATTAAATTCATTGGCTGCCTGTTTTAGGGTTAGGTCTCTTAGATGTGGTTGTTTGTGCCTTCCTATAGGGGGTGGGGTGGAGAGTTGTTTGTGCTTTACCCTTTATGCTTTTCTATTCCTATGCAGCAATTCTCAGGCTATCTCCTGTCAGACCCTCAAGGACCCAATTTAATCTAAATCTGGGAAAGATAGTTTTTAATTACTTCTCTGTAAGAATACTATGGATATGGGCAAAATAGCCTTACTGATTCCCTACCTTGATTCTGTCTTAGGATTTAATACCTTGTTTCTCTAATCCCCCAACCTCCCAGGAAGCTTTTAACCTAGCCAGCAGTCTGACAGCCTTCTTTTCTTCCCTACCAGTACTTTTATGCAATGGGCCAGGTTCTCTGTACCTCTTCTCAAAGAGAGCACTTGACAAACATTTATAACCTAGTACTTGGGAGGCTGAGGTAGAAGGTCATGAGTTCCAGGCCAGTCTCAAAAAAATCCAAATCAAAGACCAACAATGAAAAAATAAAAAATAAAAAATAAAAATAACCAAGGGGAAGAGCTGTTCCCTTATATAACACAAGAGTCAAATTTTACTGCCCACCTTAGGACTTACATAAGCTTGCATGATAAATTTTTACATGCCATTTGGGATTTCTAGACCATAGAAATAATATTCTCTGTGAACTCTGTTAATTCTGTTTTCTCTTTTTACATTTTATTCATAAGAGTTTTCAAATCATGAAAACTACACCTCTTCTTTTCCTTCCCTTCCCAATTCTGCTTAGTATACAAACATTAAGGGAAATATAGTACTCCAAATTCCATTAATTGTTGACTTTCCTAGTTTTTGCCCATGTACATACAATCTGAACCATTACCATACTACCAAGACAATTTGGTTCTCTTTATTCGCCAAGTTGTTCAAATACTGTGGAAAGTTTTCAAAATTATCACTCCCTATGGCTAAGTCCTAAATGACATATACTGTACTACAGCAAAAATGTAATAACTATTTTTAGTAACTATTTTAAAAGGAGAAAAAAGCAACTACCTTCAATGAAAATGTGGATAGGGAAAAATGTCTGTTCTTTATCACAATGTAACATAAATGTGTTCAGAGTTAGCAATCAATCACCCACAACATACATGTGAATTTTAAATTCAAGTAGCTACACATTTCCAAATATACTGAACTGGGGCCAGAGAGATGACTCAGTGGAATAAACACTTTCCTGGCAAGTGCAAGGGCCTGAGTTCAGTTCAATCCCTGGTTTCCGCCAAAATATTATATATATATCTACTGCTTCAAAAATTTTTACCTCATTAAAACTTATACCAACCAATATCATCAACTATCTTACCATACAAAAATCTTGCAAGGGCTAATATAGCTAAGTGGTAGAACATTTGCCTAGCATGCAGAAGACCCTGGGATTAATATCCAATCAATCCCACACACACAAAAAAAAATAAAAATAAATATAAATATATAAAGTCTGGGGCCGCCGGCCTGATAGCTCAGTGAACTAAAGATCCTGCTTAGGCAGAACACAGCAGCTGGGGTTCGATTCCTGGCCTGCCAGGCCAGCACCACCTGCAGGACATGCTGAGACAGCGATGGAGACTGGGCATGGTGGTGTGCGCATATAATCCCAGCACTTGAGAGGTTGAAAACAGAAGAATCATTACAAGTACGATTTATGTAGTGAGACCCTGTAGGCCCTGTTCTAAATACAGAAAAAATAAATAAAATATAAAGTAAATAAAAATATCTCGTATATGTCATTAAAATAAAAAAATTCATTCCTGTTTTCTGCTTGCTAGCTATTTACCATAGACAATATATTTAAAAGATTTACTTTTATAAATTACAAATACTGTAAGATGCAGTGTTATTATCTTTAAAACAAGATCACTCTTGATTACCTAAAGATTAAATGCAATACTGTATATCAAAGAGATAGAAAACTACAAATGTGGTACTTTTACTGTAATTACCTTTTCTATTTCTTTTTGTGTAGCTCCCTCTTTTTTCAGACGTTCCTGTTCTACACATTTGGCATTGTAATTTTCCTTGGACTTCTGGAGGGCCTGAGTTATACTCTGAATGGCCTGGACAGCTTCCAGAGTTCCTGAAACTTCTTCTTTAGTCTGTTTGGTATGAAATGATTCATCAAAATGACTGGTATAAGCACTCAATATTAGACCAATCAATCCCTTAAGAAGTAAAAAAGAAAAAAAATACCTTTTTATGAGATTTTACTTGCTCTTCTCCATACTTCTGAACTTCCTTTATTAATTCCTGTAATTTTCTAACAAGATCCAAGTGACAATTTGCTAATTTCTCTGTTGACGTTTTGAACACATCCCACACTGGTGCAAATGTTCTAAGTGAAAGGAAGAGCATAGGAATCATTTACTGAAAGCAATGAATACATTAAAATTCTAAGATGGAATGAATGAAACTATAATGCTATATTCAGCAATTTTATTTAGGTGAAATAAGAAATTTAAACAAAGTGAGCCAGGCACAATGATGCGCATTACAGTACTCTGGGAGGCTGGGGTAGAAAAAGTATAAGTTCTAGTCCTGCCTGGGAAACTGATAGAGACTCTTACTAAATTTTTTTAAAAGGGACAGTAATGTAGCTTAGTGTGAAGGCACTAGGTCAGTGATGGCAAACCTATGGCATACATGCCACAGCAGAACCCTCTCTGTCAGCACACAAGCCAAGTCACCCCAACATCAAATAACAGTTGGTTTTTTTCTGCCTTAAAACCTCAGTATTGGGGCCGGGGACATGGCTCAGTAGGATAAGTGCTTCCCTGGCAAGCACTAAAGGCCTGAGTTCAATCCCCGGTCCTGAAAAAAAAACCTCAGTATTCAGGTTTAATTACAGCATTGACACTTTGTGATAAATAAGTGGGTTTTGAGTTGCAGTTTAGACACACAGGATCTAAAAGGTTCTCCCTTCACTGCCCTAGGTTTAATCACTGGTAAAACACACACACACACA
>NW_004524753.1:457189-462383 GCF_000260255.1 Octodon degus | reverse complement strand
TTTGGCTTGAGGATCCTGGGATCGAACCACAGCGTACTGAGCACTGCTGTTTTGTTTCAGTTTGCACTTAAACAACTGAGCTAAGGGGCAGGCCCCCATGTCTTGTTTTTATTCCATGATTAATTATTACAAGTTTTCTGGATCACAGGTACATAAAAATGGATTAATTTCATGTCACAGGCCTTCACACCCACTTCTAACTATATCACATTATTTCCTGAGATGATTTTGATTAGTCTTATATCAGATGCCTATCACTATTATTAAGATCTAATTCTATTATCAAACTCCCATTTAAAACTATTTACTACTCCAGTAAGATGCTTTGTTAAAAATAAAATTTCTCTGGTACTGGGCATGTAGCTCAGTGGGACCAAGTGCTTGTCTAGCACACACAAAGCTAACACCACCACAAAATAATAATAAAACTTCTCTCAATTGAAAATGGTAAGAAAAAACCTGAAATATTTAAAGCATATTTAAATGGAACCAAACAAATTTCAACTTCCTGCCATATGTAACAGTAAACAAAAAATATTTATGATCATAAATGATCTCACATGCACAATACTACTTATTTTTTATGAAAAGCACACATACAAAAGACATGAATATTAGGAAATAGTTGAAATCAATACCTATTTCCTTAATCACTTACATGGAAACTAAGGATAAGATAAAATTTTGTATAATAAAATCAACTAAAACTAGCTTTTACTACTTGAGTTACATTTTTATTCCCCTGTGACCAGTAAGAAATAAACTATGTTTTAGAAGAAGATTATCAATATGGGGTCTCTAAAAATGGGAAGGTGTCAAAAAAGTGAAAGTAGAAACGGATAAAAGAAAAAAGGAAGAACACAAAAGGGAAGAATGGTGGGCCAGTCAAATAGCTCAGCAGATTAAAATACCTGCAAGCAGGTACAAGGGCCAGGATTCAATTCTTGGCCTGCTGTGCCAGCCCCGGCCCCGCCTCTGGGGCACGCTGAGACAGCAAGTGAGACTGGGCATGGTGGTGTGCACCTGTAATCCCAGCTCTTGGGAGGCTGTAGACAGGAGAATCACTATGAGTCCGATCTAGCAGTGAGACCCTGAACACCCTGTAGACTCTTCCCAAGAGGGGGAAAGAAAAAAGAAAGAAAGAAGGAAAGAACTGGAAGATAAGAAGAAAAAAACATGAGTTAAAGTCACAGTCTCCACTCTTCCAGGTGAAACAGGCAACAGCTCCCAGCCCTCCCAGCTCAGTGTACAAAGTTGAAAGAGGGTTTTAAGATTTGTGGGCTATTGGTACACACTTAGGGACAGGGTCACTGCACTGAGGATGTACTAATATTCCAACCATCCCTTGTCTAGGCCACAAAGTAGGAAGACTCTGACTTAAACACATGCAACAAATACTGCAGAATACTAATATAAAATAATCATACTTAATCTCTTTCTTGAAATTAACAGATTTATCTGTGAATCTGATGCTTTGTATTGTACATCTTCATTGAAAATATAATTAAAAAAAAAAAACCTAGGAGGCTGGGGAGATGGCTCAGTAGAATAAGTGCTTCCATGGCAAGTGCAAGGGCCTAAGTTCAATCCCCAGTTTTGCCAAAAAAAAAAGAAAGAAAAAGAAAACATAATCTGTAAAATTATACATGAAACTTCAGAGGATACACAAATTTATCAAAACCCTATAGAGAGGGCTGGGAGACAGCTCAATAGAATAAGCACTTGCCTGGCAGGTGCAGGGTCCTGAGTTCAATCCCCAGTACTGCAAAAAAAAAAAAAAAAAAAAACCTACAGAGAAATCTTTCACCATGACTGCAAAACTCTTGTTATTTTCAACATCTTAGCTAAACTTATAGCCACTTCTCAATTTTTAGATAATTAAATAAGTAACCATTCCTACCAGAGTTTTGTGTTTGCTTTGTTTTTGGTGGGAGGAGTTGGCGGTACTGAGGATTAAACTTGGAACCTTACACTTGCCAGGCAGGCGCTTATGCCACTGAGCTATCTCCCCAGCCCATATTTTGTTTCAAATTATATAATTTGATTATAATTATATTAAATAATTTGATATAATTACAATTATGAGCATAGTTTCATTTTAAATACACCCTTCTTACTAATTTTTACTTTTCAAGAAACTATTTCTGGGGCCTGGGAGATGGCTCAGTGGATAAACAATTCCCTGGCAAGCGCAAGGGCCTGAGTTCAATCCCTGGTTCCACAAAAAAAAAAAAAAAAAAAAAATTTTTTAAAAAAAAAAAAAAAAGAAACTATTTCTTCAATACAAATTCTGAAATGAAGATTTAATGGTTCAGTAAAATCATAGGAGACATTTAATGGATTTTAATTATTTTAGTAAAGTTTATCTTGTTTTTAAAGTTCACTGTTAAGCTACAACAGAATTTAATACACTTACAAATAACAAATTTGTTAATCTCAAATTTACTATTACTGAATGATCATGCAGAAAAAAGTTTCATTATCTTTCAGCAACTTCAATTATAGTTCATAGAAAGTCAAGAAATAATATTGACATTTGGCGATGATGAAACTCATATACAAGACACATATCACCTGGTCCCACTAACATCACTTAGTGATACTGTAGATGTCTTAGTCTGTGTAAGTACAACTTATACTGTTTGTACAGTAACAACATTAATCAAAGTACACATTTCTCAGAATATATAATTGTTGTGTACAATTTATACTTATAAACTATTATATTCCTGATAGAAACTTAACATGTTAAAGAACTTTGCCTAGAAGAACATCAAAAAAGAAAAGACAAAGAAACTAACTCACCCAAGTTGTGAATAATTGCTCGCAGATTTTGCTAGTTTTGTCATTGACCTAGAATATGCCTCTTCTATTGTTGCTCTGTTGAAACAAATTTTCATATGTCCATATAACTTATTTATGACCCAAAGCATAGCAAAGTTATCAAAATATAATTAAAAGTGAAAAAAAAAAAAAAAAAAAAGCATACTTCAAATTACATGTTAAAGATTAGTAGATACGAGATCCAGCCCAGCCCAGGTCTGGTGAGTGTGTGGGACAGCTTCCAGCTTCCCTGCACCAGCGGGACCTCTCCGGACAAAAACTCAGGCCAGCCGCATGAGTGACACCCTCTACTGCGCCCTTGGGACCCCTCCAATCCTTCAGAGCCCCCGCCCCCAAGCCCACCTAGTGAGTGAGAACTTCTGCGACACTCTCAGGACACCCAGATCCAGCCCAGCCCAGGCCAGGCTAGTGTGTAAGAGAGCTTCTGTGCTTCCCTGTGCCCCCTGGGCCAAGGGCACAACAGAGGGGCACTACAGGTTCACTGTTGTGCCCAAGAGGCACAACAGGTTCATTTCCAAGGGCTACAGCAGGAAGGAGCTGAACACAACAGCTAGACCCAGGCCAGGCATAACTGGATAAATTCAAACTTGACAGATCTGCACCTGAATTTCAGTAGGTGCTAAGGTTATAATTGCACCAAAGCTCTGCATCAAAGGCCAGAGATCAGTGCTATAAGAAATGACAAAGACAAGGAGCAAAATGCAATTAATGCCTCAGTCCCATCCAGAACAAGTACAGAAGACACCAGCTCCGCTGAAATGAATAAATTAACAGCGTTGGAAGTAAAGAAACAACAGCAGAAAGGTATAGAGGAACTCAGAGCAGAATTAATTCCAGAAATAAAGAAAGAAATCTCTGAATTCATAGCATCTGGAGTAAAGAATCAAATACAGAAACATAGGTGGGGGAACCCAATGCCCACCCAGAACAACTGCAGATGAAAGTAACTCAGCTGAAATTATGAATTAACAGCATCGGAAGTAAACAACAGAAAGGTATGGAGGAACTGCGCGGAATTAATTTCTTAAATAAAAAAAGAAATCTCTGAATTCATAGCATTTGAAGTAAAGAATCAAATACAGAAACATATGAAGAAAACCCAATTGGAAAAAAACTCTGCAGTAGGAGGCCTGCCACTTAGCTCAGTTCTTTAATAGACTGCTTCAACAAAGCTGTCAGATTCAGGTTGCTGTGGTTCAAGCCCCACAACTCAAGCCAGCCAAACCTGCCCTGAAGGCATTCGGAGCAAAAACAAAACAAACAAACAAAAAAACTCTGCAGTAAAAGAATTAATAACTGTCTCCAAAGAAGACATTGATTAAAAAAAAAATCAGATTAGAAAAATGACAGATTCCTTGAATGAGCAATACAGGAAAGAAATAGATCACATGAAGCAGAGTCAAAGAGATATAGAGGAACTTAAAATCTCAATCACAAGCCTGCAAAACCATTTGAGTGAAAGTGAAGACAGAGTTTCAGATCTTGAAGACACTGGTGCAGCTAGTGAAAAGGTAAGAAAGGATCTCTTAAAAACTAGGATGCAGGAAAGAATAATGCATCACCTGCAAGATGATGCAAAGATGAACAGTATGAGACTAATAGGCATCAATGAGAAAGATGGAGTCAATACAAATGATATAAAAAGAATATGGGCATAAGTAATAGCAGAAAACTTCCCAAATATAGGAAACAATCTGACATCCAGGTAGCCAAAGCATACAGAATGCCAAGTAACCTCAACCCAATTAAAAACACACCAAGACATATAAGAGTCAAGATCCTAGAAATCCAGCACAAGAATAATATACTGAAAGCCGCTAGAGAAAAAGAAGCAGATCACATTCAAACGAAAACCCATCAGAATTAAGGCCGACTTCTCTTCACAAACCATGAAGGCACAGAGAGCACAGAGCAGAGTACTTCAAGTCCTCTATGAAAACGAATTCCAGCCCCGACTACCTGCAAAACTCTAGTTCAAGTTTGATGAAGTGAAATACTTCCATGACAAAGAACAACTAAAGAATTTCATGATGACAAGCCAACCCTACACAGACTACTGAAAGATGTTCTAGAGAGGGACCAAAATGATCAGAACTCCACGAACGAGAACAGAAGGAACCCACTAAATAGAACAAACACAGGACAAAAAAGAGTAAACAACAGCAGGTAAATAACATGTCAATCGTAAGTCAACACATCTCAATTATAACCATCAATGTAAATGGACTCAATTCACCAATTAAGAGAAATAGACTGGCACAGCGGATTAGGAAACAAAATCCAACAATATGCTGTATACAAGAAACACATTTAACTCATAAAGACATTCATAGGCTGAAAGTCAAAGGAT
>NW_004524753.1:453661-457089 GCF_000260255.1 Octodon degus | reverse complement strand
AGCAATTCTATTCTCAGACAGTCTCAACTTCAAACCAACAATGATCAAGCTAAATAAAGAAGGCCACTTGGAGAGAAAACATTCTCTCAGGCTTTCACAGACAGTAAATTGGTCAAGCAATGGCCATGACTCATCCACATGGCTGACACTGACAAAGGATCTGCAACTTGTGGTACAGGGTTATAGGATAAATCTTGAGGGTACTGACTGACTTTATCAGATACAAAAGTTACATTTCTTGGGGCTGGGGAGATGGCTCGGCAGAATAAGCACTTCCCTGGAAAGCATAAGGGCCTGAGTTCAATCCCCAGTTCCACAAAAAAAAAGTTACATTTCTTGTTATACAGGTCTTGCTTTATCTTGGTCTTAATCATCCAGCAGAACAGTATAAAAACGAGGTACATAAAGTAAAGCCATGGGGCCAGGGAGATGGCTCAGTAGAATAAGCACTTTCCTGGCAAGTACAAGGGCCTGAGTTCAATCCCTGGTTCCCCCAAGAAATAAATAAATAAATAAAATAAAGCAAAGCCATATTAATATGCTGAGCTGTCAAAGGCTCAAGACAACAACTTCTATGGATAACACACTACTATTGTGGACTGCTAGACTATGTTGGATTATTTTGCTGAATTCACGCACCTATAGTATTTAAGATGTCAATGGAATACCCATTTCTGACAGGACTAAACAAAAAAAGGGGATACAAAGGAAGGACCATTTTGTATTTGTATATGCAGAATAGTTAGGATAGATATACAGCTACTTTCGCTTAATTCAATGAGAAGAAAAATGTATACTAATAGTGTTTGGACAGGGTATTCTGTCTGCATCTTGTACTATGGATAACCACTAAGAAGATAACAAAAGGAGCCGGGGAGATGGCTCAAGGGCCCGAGTTCAATCCCCGGTTCTGCCAAAAGAAGATAACAATGTACAATGTATTAATTATTGAAACTGTCCTATTAATCAGTTTTGAAACTGTCTCATTAATATTTGTTTCTCAATAAAATATTTTTCTAAAAAATGAGTAGATACAAGGCCGGGGAGATGGCTCAGTGGAATAAGTACTTTCCTGGCAAGCACAAGAGACTGAGTTAAATCCCCGGTTCCACAAAAAAAAAAAAAAAATTAGTAGATACACAGCCAAGAATTTCTGGCCTATCTTTTAATGCCATTTGTACAATTTACTTTTAAAACTAGCCTGACAAATAACTTCAATGATTTATATCATAAAAAAATCTGATGGAGTCACCATATTTTTTTATCTCTAGTACCAGTGGATAAATGAACAGCAAGTACAAGGGTGTTCATTCTCGTCTTTTCTCTCCCTTCATTATATATTGATTCATGGTAATTAGTCATTTGCATTAATACTTCCTTGGAATACTTAACATAGTTTTATTCATCTTTAACGTTATGATGCATATTTGATAAAAGAGACTAATGATAATCATTTACATAAAACTAAGTATGAATCATTAGCAAGCCTGAAATCCTAAACCTTGGAGTCCCATTTATTTTGTAAACAGGTCTAAAATATTAGCAAGTATATAATACTAGAAAACTTATGTTAGGCTTAAAAAAACAAGATCATTACATATAATTTTTTTTTTTTTTTTAGTACCAGGGATTGAATTCAGGACCCTACACTTGCCAGGCAAGCGCTCATTCTGAGCTATCGTTTCAGGCCCTAGATATAGAATTTTTAAAACCACAAATTATCCTATAGACACACTGCTCAATTTTGCCTTTCTCATAATTACTTTAGCCCTTCTGAGTACAGGCTACCCTTAATAGCAAAATATACTATAATCACCACTGTCCTTTTTATTTTTATTTACTTTGACAGGTTCAACTTCTAGCTTTTGTCAAATCCAGATCTCTACACTCCTCTTGCCCAAAAACAATTGCTTGATATGTAACTGTCCAAAGCATAACTAACATATCTGAATAAACTCAAACTATCCAAACTTGGCTCATCTCCTAACTACTTCCCAACTCAATTCCCCTGAAAAAAAAAAAAAAAAAAAAAAATCACAAAAAAAAATTACCTTTAACACAAAAAAAAAGTCACTCTAACAAAAAAAAATATTCATAGTGCTAGGCCTGGTGGTACACTTCTATAATCCTAGCACTTGAGAGGTTGAGGCAGGAGGCCATGAGTTTGAGGCCAGCCTGGGCTACAGAGTGAATTTAAGGCCAGGCTAAACTGCAGAGCAAAACCCTGTCTCAAAAAAAGACAAAAACAAAAAAAGTAGCTATACTGATATCATTGTGCTACTTTTCTGTATTTAAACACTTTTGTACTTTTAAATTAATCCTCTATTACAAGATTAATATAGAGCATCTTTTTTTCGGTACTTGAAATTGAACTCAGGACCTCACTTTTGCCAGGCAGTCACTGGGCCACTGAGTTATATCCCTGGCCCTGTAAAGCATCTTCTTTAAAAAGTACAGGAAGAAATATTACTATCCCAATGGTTAAGTTTAACAACAAGAAAAAGTATTTATATTTCCAGTAATAGGTAATATGAGTATAAAAAAACCTTCTATTGAGGAAAACTACAAAATCAGGAGGAAGGAGATGACTAAAATGCATCAAAAAATTCATGAGGCAGTGAAGAATCAGTAGTCCAAAAGACAAAAGGATATCCCAAGAAGCAAGTCAGGAATAGGGGCAGCTAGAAAAGGTAGCTGGAAAGTTGAGAAGTGGAGTAGAACTTTTCACAAACTCATGAGGAGGAAAATAATCTTTCAGTTTGATGGGAAAACACATCCTTCTTAAATTGAGCTTCAAAATGGAACACCATACAATGATGGAGGAACCAGAAGTAGGCAAACATTCACAGGAACTGCAAATCAGATCTTTTTAATCTCTGATGCTGGATCTTGCACAGGCATCTGAATTTACATTCATAAAATCACCAGGCATATAACAAAATAAGGAAACATGAACAAAAAAATCAACAGGAAGAAATTAGCAAATATTAAGCAAACAGCAGAAATCAGTAAATAGTAAGGTGATAAGGCTGTCTTTTTGAACTTATGTGCTACATTAAACACTATGTGTAGCATAGACCTTATATTCATCACAAAAATTAACTCAAAACAGATGATACACTAAAGTGTAAACACAAAACTATAAACCTCCTAAAGACAACTACTACTACTTTGGAAGGTAATTTGCTGATTTCTTCCTGAACATACTCATTCCATTTGACTTAGTAATTGTACTCATTATTTACTCCCAACAAGTTCAAAACATAACCACATAGTAAACTGCACACCAATACTCCTACCATGTTTACTCATAATGGCCAAGACTTAGGGGCATCTAAGATGTCCTTACTGAATGAACAGGTAAGGCCTAACGTGAAATAAAAGAAGGCGCAGGAGCCGGGGATTCAATCCCCCAGCCTACCATGCCT
>NW_004524753.1:441058-453477 GCF_000260255.1 Octodon degus | reverse complement strand
AAGGAAGAAATGAGTCCTGGATTTCTTGTGATTGGTATAAACTGAGCCCTTTCAATGTTTTCTTTTGAAGCAAGATCTTGTTAAATTACCCAAACAGGACTTCAACTTTCAATAATCCTGCCTTGGCCTTCTTCAGTGCTAGAATTACAGGCATGTACCACCATATCCAGGTTAGAAAACACTCTTTTGAAATTATTTTAACATGCTTATTTAAATAAATGGCAATATTTTATCCTACAAAATTCATCAATTTTTCCTGCATCACTCTGCTAATACATGCAATGAAAAATAAGTAAATAATACTGTCAATCAGTATTGACAATACTGTCAATCAGTAATATTACTTTGAGCCATTATACAGTCTCCATGGGCATAGATGATTTTTAAAAACTACTTTAACATATAATTATAGAATTTTTTTTAAGTTTTGCTTATTCCAAGTCCAACAAAAAAACTAAGATTTTAATAAATTACCTATAAAAATTACATACCTTTCTCTTACAAAGTCAGCTAGTTCTTTTGTCGATATCTGCCCATGTTTCATGTTATGGTAGAGTACATCAAATCCACTATTTTTTTCTCCCTAAAAATCAAAAAAAGAATTAGTTGAACAAAAAGAGATAAAAATGACTTGTTAATATAAAAACACTATACTAATTACCATTCAATTTTTATGCACTGGTAAGCTGTTTTTTTCCTTAACAAATATTTCTTGTCCTATGATATTAAACTGTACCAAAGCAATTCTACATGGTGTGAGACAATTTCTGTATATCTACAGAAACACATACATATATAATACCTACATATTCTAATGCAGGTACTATTAATGAAATTAATTCTGAAATTTTAAGAAATAACATGCCGCATAACTTAGGATAAACAGGAACCTGTTAAAACACATAATGAAAACCAATTTCAATGCCTTTAATGCATAATAAGTGACTCCTAATTGTTTAACTCAGTTTGCAGTTTAAAATACCTAAATCTTGATTTTTTTGAGCCAAGACAGCACACTATTCATCATATAAGCACTGAATAAAACACTTTATAATTCCTATTTAAGCTTTTCAGTAAATTTAACCTGAGAGATGAGGAGATAAAATGTTAAGAAGAAAAATGCTATTTAATTCCTGATTATTCAAATAATGAGAAATTAATAAAATTTAATCACTATACAAGCCAAGGAAAACTTTGGTGCCATGTACTCTTAAAACTTTAAATCAGTCAATCACAAGAAAATATCAGAGATGTAAATATAATCAAGGAAATAAAAAGCAACTGAGATTTCAGTTTAACAATGCTATAGTTTAGCATTTATTTTTCTTTAGTGAAAATAATTAACTGAATGCATTCATTAAGAAAATTGATACAAAGGCAAGTATTATACACAATACAGAAAGTTCTCATTATGTTGGGGAAATGTATAACTACCAAACTAGCATTTCAAAATTTTTGAAGAACATTATAGAAAGAGATAACAAGGACTACACCTCCATGAACCCCAACAGAAGGAATACACCAGGTCAGGCAAACAATTAAATAGAGAGAGGGTAAAATAAAAGGGGAGCCAAAAATAGGAAAATAGCATGATAAGAACAGTTATAACCATCAATACTAATGGTCTCAATTCACCAAAAAGACTGGCTGAATGGACCAAGAAGCAAGATCCAACAATATACAGCATACAAGGAACACATTCAATTCAGAAATATATTCATAGACTGAAAGTCTAAAGATGGAAAACAGGCCAGCACGATAGCTCAGCGGACAAAAGCACCTGCTTAGGTGAGCTCAGGCAAGTGCGGGGACTGTGATTCAATCTGTGGCACCACATGCAGCGCCAGCCCTGCTCCCAGCACAGGCTAAGCTGGGCACAGAGAAAATAAAGACGGGAAAAAAAATACTCCCATGCAACAGGAACGCAGAAGAAAGCAGGGGTAGGTAGTTTATTTGCAGACGAGGTGAATTTGAAGCTAAGAATGATTAAGAGAGACAAAGAAGGTCCCTACATCCTTGTAAAGGGAACAATCCAAGAGGAAGAGGATAACAAACTTAAATACATATGCAACAAATACCAGTGCAACAAATTTATAAGAAAATATTAACTATGTAAAAAATCAAATGAGCACTAATACAATTGTATTGAAGTATCTCAGCACTCCACTGTCACAAAAAGACAGATAAACGAGACCAAAAAAAAAAATCAACAATGAGATATTAGAACCGAACCAAACTCTTGAACAAGTGGACTTAGCTGCATACAGAATATTCTCCAAAATAGACCACATAATAGCTCATAGAACATGCTTAAGTAAATGCAAAGGAACTGAAATTATCCCAAGCATATTATCAGACCATAGTGCAATAAAATTGGAAAGCAATAGCAAAAGAAACTACAAGAATTTCATAAACACATGGAATTGAACAGCACCCTCCTGAAAAATCAGTGGGTCACAGATGAAATTAAAAATTAGACAGTTTCTACAATTAAATGATAATGGCAATACAAAGTAACAGAACTTATGGGACACAATGAAAGCAATCCTAAGAGAGAAGTTTATAGCAGTGAATATCCCTAAGTCAATAACCACTGACTCTGATCAATTCATAATGGTCCATATCAGAGAAACAGAGCAAAGGCAAATAAACTTAATGGTGAACCTCAAACTTTTAGAAAAAAAGAAAAGCAGGCTAAGCAAAAAGCTCATGAAAGATCAGAACAGAAATTAATGCATCGGAGACCAAAAACAATAAAAAATACAAAGAATCAATGAATCAAACAGTTGGTTTTTGAAAGATTATGTAAAAATCAACAAGACCTTACCCAATCGCACCAAAAAAGACTCAAACCCACACAAAAAGGAATAAAAAGGATAAAATCACAATGGACCCTACAGAAATCCAAAAGATCTTCTACCTACTTTGAAAACTTCAATTCTAATAAGATGGAAAATGCATAAGAAATGGAGATTTCTAGATACATACAAATTAACAAAGCTAAATCAAGAAATATAAAAATCCTAAATAAATCAGTATTACTCAATGAAATCAAAGATGTCATTAAAAACCTACCAACAAAGAACAGTATAGGTCCTGACAGATTCATTGCTGAATTTTACAAGAAATTCAGGAAAGACCTAATGCCACTACTTCTCAAACTCTTTAATAAAATCAAAATGGAAGCAATATTCCCAATTCATTCCTGGAAGCAAGCTGTGGTAGACTGACAACTGATGGTCAACTTGTAACTCCCAGCTGAACCAAACCAGCATGGTGCTGGGTGTGGGAGGCCCACCTGAGGATTGCTGCCAGCAGCATAAGAGAAAGAACCAGAAAAGAGAAGCTGTTAGGGAGCTGTTGGTGCTCCTGAGGTTGTTGGTCCTCTGAGAGAACCCTGTCATGCTCACTTTCCTAATGAGAATGCAGCTGTTCTCAACAGGAGCTCAGGATCTTGTCTCTGAGAATGCTTACGGTTCACTTTGGGGGAAAGTGGTCTTTACTTTGAGCACTACTTCCTAGCTCTGGAGCAGAGTATGGTACACTGTTCAATGTCCTGGAGAAGCTTGTTGCGTTGGCTGTCCTAATACAGACTCGGCTGTTCTCATTCTCAGAGTAACTCAGGATCTCACTGTCACTGAGGATGGCTGTGGTACCTTTCAGGGGAACTCTCGTTCTTACTTTGAGCATTGCTTTCTGACTACAGGGCAGATCCCCCAGCCTGCTAGCACAGATCCTTCATACTACTAGCACAGACTTTCTAGCTTCCACCACTTATCTTTGAGCCTCCCCAGTGCAGGTCTGTGAAAAAGGCCTGCATGAGACATTGTAGGGGCTCTTGGCCTCCAGGTGGACTCGTGGAGGGCATTGTTATGGACTCTAGGTCTTCAGCTAGATTCATGCCTGACAATACCATAAGATCCAGGCCCTCAGCTGGATTTTCTTTTAGCCTTAGTGTGTGAACGGATTTCCTGAACTCACTTTGTATATGATTCTTTGGATTATTACTATAAAATAATCTTATGAAGTATGTGTCCTGTATTATTTTCCCTTGCCTTACTACAACATTAGCATTACTCTAATACCAAAACCAGAGAAGAACCCAAGTAATAAAGAAAAATACAAGCCAATCTCCCTCATGAACATACGTTTAAAATTCATCAATAAGATATTGGCAAACATAATGCAGCAAATCTTCAAGATTGATTAAACACAGTGACCAAGTGGGGTTTATCCTAGAAATATAGGGATAGTTCAACGTAGGTAAATAAATACATGTAATATACCATATTAACAGAGCCAAGGACAAAAATCATATGATCATCTCAAATGAGGCAGAAAAAGCTTTTGACAAAGTCCAACACTCATTCATGATAAAAACGCTACAGAAAATTGGAATAGATGGTCTTTATCTCAGTCTGATAAAAGCTATATGACAAATTAACAGCCAACATCATGATAAATGGGCAAAAACTGAAAGCTTTCCTCTCTAAAATCAGGAAGAAGACAAGGGTGTCCAATGTCTCCACTATTATTCAACATAGTTCTGTACCTTTAGCCAGAGCAATTAGATGAAAAAGAAAAAAAGAATAAAAATAGGAAAGGGAGAAGTGAAATTACTATTTGCAGATAACATGATACTCTACATAAAACACCACAAAAACTCCACTAAAAAACTGCTAGATGTAGGGCCAGTCAGATAGCTCAACAGATTGAAGAGCCTGATTAGGCACACACAGGGGCCGGGGGCTGGATCCCTGGCCTGCCATGCTGGCCCCACCCCCAGGGGTGCTCTGAAAGGGCGACTGAGACTGGGTGTGGTGGTGCGCGCCTGTAATCCCAGTGCTTGAGAAGTTGAAAGACAGAAGGATCACTGCAAATTTGACCTGTGTAGGGAGACCCTGTAGACTCTGTACTAAATACATAAAAAAACTACTAAATATAATAAGCGAATTCAGTAGTGTAGCTGGATACAAAATCAGCACTCAAAACTCAATAGCCTTCCTGAACACTCACTAAGAAATTAAGGAAACAACACCTTTCATACTAGCATCAAGGGCCGGCCTGATAGCTCAGCAGACTAAAGCACCTGCTTAGGCAGACGCAGAGGCTGGGGGTTCGATCCCCGGGCTGCTGTGCTGGCCCTGCCCACAGGGCGTGCTGAAATGGTGATTGAGGCTGGGCATGGTAGCATGTGCCTGTAATCCCACCACTTGGGAGGCTGAAAACAAGAGAATTACTATAAGTTGGATCTATGTAGTGAGACCCTGTAGACCCTATCCTAAAAAAAAAAAAAAAAAAAAAAATTAGTGACATACTAGCATCAAAAAACATGAAATATCTAAGAATCAATTCAATAAACAATGTAAAAGACCTCTACACTGAAAACTACAGTACTAGGAAAAAGGAAATTGAAGAGAACATACCAGAAAACAGAAAGATATCCCTTCTTCTTGGGTAGGAAAAAGCAATATAGTGAAAATGATCATACGCCCCAAAACTATTATAAAGATGTAATGCAATTCCAATCCAAATCCCAACAGCATGGGGGCCTGCCCATTAGCTCAGTTGTTTAAGTGCCTGCTTAAACAAAGCACTCAAGCTCAAGCTGCTGTGGTTCAAATCCAGATACTCATGGCAAACCAGAAATGCCCTAAAGGCATCTTCGGGCCTCCAAAAAAAAAAACCTTCTACCAACAGCATATCTCAAAAATTAGAGAAAACAATCTTAAAATTCTTTTGGAACAAGAACCAAACTGCATTTGCTATTCTGAGCAACAAAGGCAAGGCAGGGGACATCACAATCCTAGACTTCAAATTATACTATAAAGCTACTATGATAAAAACAGCATGGTACTAGCAAAAAAAAAAAAAAAAAAAAAGACTCCAAAGCCAATGGAACAGATTAGAAGATGCAGAAACAACTCCAGACATATTCTTCTACTTTATCTTTGACAAGGGTACCAAACACATTCCCTGGAAAAAAAAGACTCTTTCGTAAATGGTGCTGGAAAAACTGGCTCTGCACAGGCTGAGATTAAAACTGGATCCACATCTTTCACCATGCACTAAATTCAAAATGGATCAAAAATCTAAGTATTAAAACAGATACATTAAAAAAATACATGTATGGAGTTAAGATAGTTATACTACTAATTTGTCTTAGTTTATTTTAAAAAAAAAAGTATGCTAATATTGTTTGGACAATTAAATGTTGATATCTTGTACTCTGAGTAACTAATTTAAAAATAACAATATACAATGGATTAACCATTGTTACCCTACTAGTACTTTATTTAAAATAAAATAAAATAAACCTTCAGGGGGCCAGGGAGATGGCTCAGTAGAATAAGTGCTTGCCTGGCAAGCACAAGGGCCTGAGTTCAATCCCTGGTTCTGCAAAAAAAAAAAAAAAAAAATTTTAAAACCTTCAACAAAATCTTGACTATTTATAATATTATAAACATTAAATAATCAAGAAAAGATCAAGATGAGGTACAGCTTAGCAGTAGAGTATTTGCCTACTGTGTACAAGGCCCCAGGTTCAAACTAGCACACAAAAATTAGCACCATAAAAAATAAAAGGAAAGATTACATTCTGAAATTTATGTTCTAATTAAGAAGCCCTTGAAAGAGTAATCCATTTGCAAAATTCTGATATCTAAATAGTATATTACTTAGAAATTCTTAGAAAGAATGAAGTTCATTTACTATAATATTAATATAGTAACAGTAATACACCTTAGGAAAGACTATTAGACACTCCATCACTTGGCTCCTCACCAGAAAGGAAAAGGAAAACTCATCTTGAGGATTGTGATGGAGAGGGCAGTTCCTCAGGAGGCACAAATCACTAAATACAAACACACAACTATATGGTTACATATCCAGTTGTCATTACTTGTTATTTATAAACTTATTAATTTACTGAGGTAAAAAATGCAGAGTCCATTATATTAAGAAAATCGTTTTTTTAGGTACCATTTTCCTTAATATATTTTCACAATACTGTTAACAAATACTGATCACAAACTTTTTCTTTGATATTTCCTAAGTAAAAATTTAAACACTTCAAACAGAAATACATACATGTGCAGACACAGGTACCCTAACATGATATATGTGCTTCCCTATATATCTTTTAAAAATAAAACTTAAAAAAACAAAGGTCTTGTGCATCATCTCTAAAATTTAGTTTACAGCCTTGGTGAATGATGACAGTATATTAAATACATATATACACATATTTGCAAACTTATAACCAAGTGGGTTGATTTTACAAGTCACGCATCAGTAATAAGCATTTTCAGATGGCTTATTCACTAATCTGATCAACATTTGAGTTAAGAAAATATGTATGTCCACAAAGAAATGTATGTTTATAGCAACATTATTCACAATAATCAAAAGTTGGCTATTAAGCCCATCAACTCATGAACAGATTTTAAAAATGTGATATACCCATTTGATACAATATTACTTGGCCCTAAAAAAGAATGAAGAATCATTCATCACTTGCTTCAACATTCATGAACCTTGAAAACAATATACTAAGTGAAAGATGAGATCATAAAACACCACATACCATTACATTTCATTCACAATGAAGTCCAGATAGAGTAATCAAAGACACAGGAAGTAGGTGAATACACTGTTTGGAGATAGAAGGGGTGAGGCAAGGAGTAAATGATAAAAAAAAAAAAAGGAAGAAAGGTTTCTTTTTGAAGTAATGAAATGTTCTAAAAGTCTACGATGATGACATATCTATAAATATTACCAAAAACTAATGAATTGGATACATTTTGATGTGTGTGAGTGTATGCTAAGATTCAAAACGAGGGTCTTGAGCATGCTAAGGTTCAAAACGAGGGTCTTGAGCACGCTAGGCAACTGCTCTGCTACTGAGTGACATCCTAGCCTCAACTGTACACTTTAAATGAGCGAATCATATGGCATACAAAATGTATCTTAATAACTCTGTTTTGTAAAAGCAAATATTCTTTATATAGTCTCTCTCCTATGTCCCTGAAGTAGATATCTAACAAAATGGGTAGAGCTATAGTTACAAAGTATAAGCTTACTCTTCTTAAATTCTTCAGAGAAGTTTTCCTTATTAACTAACAAAAACAGACACATTAATACAATTTCTTGTTGGAAAAAGACAATTACAATGAAAACTTGATCTTTGATGGGATCTTTTATCTATGAATCTCAAAGCAGCTTACAAGGAGGCAGGACTATATTTAAAGTCAAATAACTATAACCTGGGACCAAACAAATCTTGTCATAACCAATACAAACAAGTAATGAAAATCTTTGTAAAATGGGTCATAGTTCAGGGGTAAAGTGTAATGAGAACTTAGGCTCAATCCTCTTCAGCATTGCAAAAAAAAACAAAAACAAAAAAACAGAAAAATATTTGTAAATAATTCCTAATACAACCAGACCCCCCCCCAAAAAAAAAAAGTTTTACCATCCTTGGAATATATAGTCCCAGAATAAAAGTCTTTTAAAATACACAAATTGAACCAAGAGTGATGGCACACACCTATAATCCCAGCATTCAGGAGGCTGAGGCTAGCCTAGGCCACACAGTGAGTTCAAAACCAGCCTGAATTACAAAGCAAGACCCTGTCTGGAAAACAAAAAGAGGGCTGGGTAGATGACTCAGTAGAATAAGCACTTCCCTGGCAAGTGCAAGGGCCTGAGTTCAATCCCCGGTTATTCGAAAATACATCAATAAATTTTAAAAACCCACAAACTTGCCAGTACCTATTATTTCTTCTTCCTGCTGTAATTAAGATGACTGGATTTAACAGTCTGGAGAGAAAAAAAAGTCTGATGTGTGTTTGCCCAAAGTTTTTGTTTCAGTACTAGAGAAATGAACCCAGGGCCTCTGCATTGAGCTATATCCCCAGCCCTTTTCTTATTTTGAGAACATGTGTTGCTGAGTCACTAAATTTGACTCTGCTCAAACCTGCCATCCTACCTCAGCCTCTAGAGTACTGGGATTACTGGGGTGTAACACCAAATATTACTTTTTAATATGAAAATGAGATGTCATGCATGCTGTCATGCACTTAAATTATCAACTAAACTTAACTCCAGCTTAAAATATAATTAACTTAGAAGGTCAACAAGTCTGAAAATGTTCGGTTTTTTTCTAGTCTAACAGAGAGATCACAAGTGAGACAATCTTGAAATTCCTAATGTAAGTCCTTAAGCCTATTTCTGAAGCCAAAAGACATAATATACAGTTATAACATTTCTACACAATTCCCTACTTCAATAAATTTTTTAGAGAGGTTAGGATTCAGTGTGTAGGACTAAAAGAACTGAGAAATAAAAATTGTATCCTTTCCAATGTTAATGTTCTAAAACCCTCTCTCTGAATTGAACTTGCAAACTAAGTCACTATCAACTTTTCACTTACAAATTTCTCCTAAGATTTAGGCATAAACATAAAAAAGGGGCTGGGGAGATAGTTCAGCAGTTCAAGTGCCAGCCAAGCAAGCACAAGGTCCTGAGTTTGATCCTGGTACCAAAACAAAAAAGCTGGAAATGTAGCTCAGTGCAGAGGTCCTGGGTTTGGTTCCCAATTATACAAAAACAAAACA
Organism: Octodon degus; assembly: GCF_000260255.1. NCBI lineage: Eukaryota > Metazoa > Chordata > Mammalia > Rodentia > Octodontidae > Octodon > Octodon degus. The sequence goes on along the minus strand of NW_004524753.1, from coordinate 443,860 downwards.
CTCCTCCCCAAAACTCCAAAAGCCACATGATAAAATTTAGCACAGCAGAAAATACTGTAGATTTATGTCTATTCATTTTTGATGGGTGCAAAACTGTACATTATAATTACATTACAATTTTACAAACTGATTTCTCTAAGTTTACTTTTTCTTTTTTTTTTTTAAAGTTTGTGGAGGAGGGTTGGGGATATATCTCAGTGGCATAAGCACCTGCCTGGCAAGCACAAGGTACTGAGTTCAATCTCCAGTACCGCAAAAAACAAGTAAACAAACGAGGAAAAAAAAAAGTGGAGGATAAGTCTGTGGCGGAATAAAGGTCAGGAGGTACTTTTGGCAAAATATTATTCACATTCCAACATCTTCCTCAAATCCAAACTTGGGCCGGCCCCGCCCCTTGGGCACGCTAAGAGATGACTGAGACTGAGTGTGGTGGCATGCGTCTGTAATCCCAGCACTTGGGAGACTGTAAACAGGACTACTACAAGTCTGATCTACACAGTGACACCCTGCACATCCTATCCTAAATACAAAAAATAAATAAAGCATAGCTGCCTATTAAGAGATTCTTGCCAGGGAGATGGCTCAGTAGAACAAGCACTCGCCTGGCAAGAGATTCTTCTGGGGCTGGGGAGATGGCTCAGTGGAATAAGCGCTTCCCTGGCAAGCGCAAGGACCTGAGTTCAATCCCCGGTTACACCGGAAAAAAGAGAGAGAGAGAGAGAGAGAGAGAGAGAGAGAGAGAGAGAGATTCTTCCAATAGGAATTCAATAAATCTGCAATGACAGTCTTCTCATGTCATGCTTGCCTTGAAAACTGCAGGGAAGAAGAGAGTAACACATGCACAAGCAGTTTTCCCTAAGTAAGCAGGGCTTTCAAGTTATAACTCCTCCTAGCCAGTATTGTTTATACATTAAAATTTTCAGTCATGATCAATAAAACTATTCTGCAGAACTAAATCACGAAATAGTGATTAAAATATATATAATGCGCACTCCTCAGCAGTCAGAACCATTTGATGGACATACAAAAGTGACTATCATTCCAATGTTAGTATATTTGCTGGAAGCGAGCAGACAAAAGTGATTCAAGCATGTGTTGGTTGACCACAGGAAAGAAATTTTACTATGTTTTTAAAAAATTGTTTTTCTTACTTCTCAGAAAATTATCTCTAATCATTTTAATTATAACCTACCTCTTAAGTTAGTTAAACCTTTAAGCCCTCTAAATAGATATGTACAGGTTCAATTAAAAACAGCAGAAGCAAGCAGTGGTGAGGTAACTTTGATGTCCTCTGAATTTTCTACAACATTCTATATAAATGGAAGTAATTTTAATAGTTCCAGCTTTCTCAACTCTTCAATTTACATTTGCAAAAAGACAGAAAGCTACTTTCTTAATTGATATTTTGTTCGCATTTAATCTGCAGTCCTCGTATTTCATAAGGGAAAAAAAGGGACAGATCAAAACAAATGGCCCCCAAAACAGAATTTTATAGTAGAACCTATACTGATTTTGCATTTGTTTTGTTTTTTGAGACAGGGTCTCCCTTAGTAGTCCAAGCTGGCCTTGTTCTAACTATGTAGCCCAGCACGGCTTTGAACTCAAAGCAATCCTCCTGCCTCAGGCTCCCAGGTGCTAGGACACGCATATCCCATGTGTGGCTTCAATTTTGTATTTCTAAAAGTAAAATCACAATGCTGGTGGGAAAGACTACAGGTAACTTTTATCCTGTATTCTGCATCTACCTGTCATATAATAATGGTTATCACTAAAAAAGGAAATGTCTTTGAGGTTACTGTTTCAACCTTACAAGCAAAATCTCACATTCCTTATTTTTAAGGCCCAATCACACCAATTTGCTTCACTTTTCCTTTTTCCTAAATTCAAATATATCTGCTTGTCACAGCTTCCCTAACATTTATTCCCGTCCTTCTATCCGGGAGCCAAAATATTTCAACTTCATCACACAATTCATTCATCACTTCCCAATGTCATCCCCTCTTCATGCACCTTTACTAAGGTCTCAGTGGCTGTTCCACTGTTATTTCCACCCCACCCACATACAACCAATTTACGTTTAAATGAGGACAGAGCAATAAACAAATTCTTCCAATTCTAATATCCTTTAATTTTTTTCACACTAAAAAAGCTGAAATCCAAGGCCTTATTTCTTTACTTTTCAAGTGTCCACAGCACCATATCTCCATTTGAAGTCCTTCAGATGTTTCTCTAAACTGTTCTGGAACTACGATAACAGGATGGATAATCTGAGGAGATATTCCCATGATTTGAAAAACTGTGTCCAAGGGTTTACTTTCTTTCAGGTTTTATGTTAACCAATGTGCAGGATGATTCAAAGCAGAACTCTTCTCTCATCCTTTGCCTACATAAGTAATTCTGAAAGAACTATGACATTTAGGATTCAGTATGCAGAGCTAGTAAAGAATTCAGAAATCAAAACATTATCTTTTCCAGTATCAGTGTTCTAAAATCCTTCCTCTGAACTGAGCTCATGCAAAGTCAATCATCAATTTTTCACTTCCAAATTTCTCCTAATTTAGGCAAAATGCACAACTAATCATCTCTTCCCAAAATTATAAAGGCCTCACAATAAAATTTAGCCCAATCTAAAAAATCTCTAGTTCGGTCTAGAACTGGAGTTTTAAGTCTGACTGAAGTCTGTAGTTTGCATTTTCATGCTTCTTGAAATGAAATAATTTGGGCATGGCTAACTAGCTAACCTACAATAGTACTTCACTTAGTGCATTTCAACTACTTTTTTTTTTTTTTTTTTTTTTTGGC
>NW_004524753.1:434297-440958 GCF_000260255.1 Octodon degus | reverse complement strand
GCAGCCGGAAGCAGACCCAGCAGCAGAGCTCAGGTCCGGAGAACCACTGAGGCTGTGCAGCAGGCGGGGCTGGGCCACAAGACTCGAAGGCTGCTGGCAGGAGGGTCAGTTTTGCTTGCTCTAAGGCTGGACCTCCAGCAAGGGTCTCAGTGCCCAGCACCACTCTAGCGATGGTGGAACACACTGGCCAGAGGCGGGCGCTGAGATTCACAGCCCACTTCGGCCACTTTCCTACAGTATGACTTTGGGAAAGATGCTTAACCTCTGTTCATCTCCACATCACTGAGATTTTTGTTTTGCTTTTTGTAGTTTTGTTTGTTTATTTTGCAGTACTGGAGATAGAACTGAGGAACTTGCACTTGCCAGGTAGGTGCTTATGCCAATGAGCTGTTTCCCAGGTCTCACCTAGTGTATTTCATTTGCTTATATGTAACTGGTTATCTCAATAAAAAATTGAGAAGAGTGACTACTTTCAGAGAAATATAACAGAAGAAAAGAGATTTTAAACTGTTTCTTTTCATACTTTTAGAATATTAAATCATATAAAATGTTTTTCCTGTTAACTAATATATAAAGTATATATGTATACAAGCTGGGAATGGTAGTGCATACCTCAGGAGGCTGAGGTAGAAGGATTTCAGTGAGTTTGAGGCCTGCCTGGGCTAAGTAGTGAGCTCAAGGACAGTCTGAACCACATAGCAAAAACCTGCCTCAAAAAAAAAAAGTACACATATGTGTGTACCTTTAGTATATATCATCTATCTCATGAGAACATATTCTTAGGATGTATGCCAAGCTACAGTATTAAAGAATGTCAAGTAATAAAGCAATCTATATTTTGGATTTCTATGGTCATCTCAACTAATTTTCCAAAGATATGTTTTTAAATTTTCATATGGATAATCTCAAAATTGTGTGTTAATCTCTCCTCTAGGGGCTGGTGGGATGGCTCAGTGGTCTAGGGCACCTACTTGGAACAAGCTTGGCAGGGCACAGGAACGGCAGTTCAATCCCCCAGCACCACATGCTGGCCAGCCCCGCCCCCTGGTGGGCTGGGCTGGCCACACACACACACACATACACACATAAATAAATAAATAAATAAATAAATTATATAATCAAGCAAAAACATATTTTACATTTTATTTATTTTTGGGCGGAACCAGGGATTGAACTCAGGCCCCTGTGCTTGCCAAGGAAGTGCTTATTCCACTGAGCCATCTCCCCAGCCCCATATTTTACATTTTAAATCCTATTAATAACAGTTTCAGACTTTTCTAAAACATTTTACTCGTCCTATCTTATCCATGTAATGACAGATCAAATTTTGGATATACACACAAATGCTCCACTTTATTTTTAAATATGGCAATACCTATGAAGTAATAAAGTGAGACTTTTGTACAGTTTAAAGCAGTAATAAGAAAAAAATTCTGAATAAAAAAAGAATAATTTGTTGTTAACTTTTGATGTGCTGACTAGAGATAACCTTTTTATTATTATCTATACAATTCATTCCTTTAATGTTTTCACTGCTGAATTATCCAGGTTTATATTTAAAAAGCCTTTTCAATTACTATTGTACAATATCAGGATGGCTACCGCAAGAATACTGTAAACCAGTATTCACAAATCTTCAAAAAGAGCACAGCTTATACAGACATTTCCTCTTTGTAATGCTGCTCAATATCCTTTAGTGACATAATTTTCTGAAGGGCTAACAATTACTTTTACATACTAAAAGACAATGGTATGGATTTCTGCTATAAAAATTATTTTTGTTATTTAACAAAAAGAAAAGCATTTTCAGCTTCTTTATCAATGGCCCTATACTTTGTGGCAACTGCCTTATCAGTAACAAAACACCTGCCTTAAAAGAAATTTTGAACACACTTTTTTCAAACCATAATACTATGAAGAACAATTTTCAATTGAGTATACAGTTTCAATTAAGAAAATCTATAAAGAAAAAGGATGTGCTGCTTTCAAAATAACTTGAAGACAGTTTCAGTGACTCAAATTTTCCTCCAACAAAATAGCAACACACACACACAAAATAGCAACACAAAAGTCTGTCTTTATATAGCTGAAAGGAAGGCAACAGGTTGTTTGGTTAGAAACCTAAAACTTTGGATGTCCCCATTACCTCACTTGAAAGAGTTTTTTCATTGACAACAGCTGGTATGTATTTATCATGCACAACATGTTTTGGACTGTGATAGGCTTTATTTCTTTTTTTTCTTTTCTTTTTTTTTTTTTTTTTTTTTTTGGCGGAACCAGGAATTGAACTCAGACCCTTGCACTTGCCAGGCAAGCGCTTATTCTACTGAGCCATCTCCCCAGCCCCTTTATTTCCTCTTGACATTGCCTCTTTAAACATTAGGGAAGAGGAAGAAAAATTGATATTTTAAGTTCTCTATTTTAAACATTCCTAAGTGATTCTAAACTATAAAATTTTTAAGTTATTGGAAACACACCACTGTCGTATTATCAGAAGCAAGTTAGTTCTTAGACTTTCCTAACTCATTCAACCTCCTCTAAAGGAAGGAAGGAGAGAGGTGCTGGAGATTAAATCCAGCCAAGGCCTTCACAGTGAACTACATGTCCAGCATTTTGTTGTTGTTCTTGTTGCCACTGTTTTTTTTTTTTTTTTTTTTTTTTTTTTTTTTTTTTTTTTTTTGACAAAAGATAGTGTTAAAGTAGGGACTTCGAGATAGCTCATTGGTCTAAAGCACCTGCTTAGGCAAGCTTAGACAAGTGCAGGGACCACAATTCGATCACTGGCACCACAGGCCACACCAGCCCCGCCCCCAGGGCAGGCTGAGCCAGTCACAAAAAGATAAATAAACATAAAGTGTCCAGCCTCAAGTGGAACTCAATTCTGCCTTAGCCTCCCTCAGTACTAGAAATGCCAGCGTGTGAGTTGACACCCATCTCCTCAGAAGCTCTTAATACTCCAAATGAGAGCTTTTTACCCTAATTTCAAGCTGGGGAAAAAAATGGCCTGCTTTGCTATTTGTTCATATTTGTAAAAAAGAAGGCAAAAACTGAAGTATAAATTAGATTTTGAGTTCTCTGCAGATTTCAGATTTTCAAGTTTATTCCCATTTCTCTAACAGGGACAAGCAAAGAGCGCCAAAAATATGTACAAAAATATTCAGAAAAGTATTATTCAAAATAGCCAAAAACAACAAACGAGACTATCCCCAACGCTCCATTTAAAAAATAAAACATAACTTTTAAATGTTAAGATACAGGCCAGCAAGATAGCTCAGCAGACTAAGCACCTGCTTAGGCATGCACAGGGACCACGGTTTGAAACCCAGCACCACATGCCACAGCCCCGCCCCCACGCACACTAAGCCAGCCACTGAGTCCAGGCCTGGTGGCACAGGCACAAGCACTGGGGAAGCTGAAAACAGGAGGATCACTACAAGTCTGAGCTGTATAGTGAGACCCTTTACCAAATACAATAAATAAATAAATACATAAATGGTAAGATATAATTGGAATTAACAAATTTTAAAACATTAACATACTGTAATCCCAGTGCTAGGGAGGTTGAGACAGGAGGATCACTAAGAGTCCAAGCTGCATAGGGAGACCCTTACCAAATAAATAAATAAATAAATAAATAAATAAAAGAGTTTTAAAAAACTAACACAACCAAAAATATACAAAACAGCCAGGTATGAATGACAATGCATCTCAGCACTGGGGAGGCTGGGCCAAAAGAATCACTTCGAGTTTGAGTTGAAGGCCAGCCTGGGCTACACAGTGAGGTCAAGGCTTGCCTGAACTGCATAGCAAGATCTTGTCTCAAGTCTCAAACAAACAAAAATAAATAAATAATTAAAACATTTGAAAGAACATCAATTTTTAAAATAATCTTCATAAAAGTGTTTTTAAAGTGCAACTGTAAAACTCAACATTTAAAATTGACAGTCCAATCTTAGAATTCATAAGAAAAGGCAAGAGACCCAGAATAGCCAAAATAATCTTAAAAAGAAAAACCTGAAGGACTCACTTTCAGATTCCAAGCACACTACAGAAAGCTACTATAATTAAAACAGTATGGTAATGTCTAATATAAAATAGCCAAAGTAGTAGCACTGAAAACTCAGAGACACACTCATACATCTCTGGTCAATTTACACTTGATAAGGTACCACAACAATTCAATTGGGAAAAAAAAGAGCTTTTTCCACTAAAGGCGATAGAACAACTGGATACCTGGATGCAAACAAATGAAATTGTACCTGTTTTAGCATCACACACAAAAACATTGATCTCAAGTGGATTACAAATCTAGAGATGAGTTAAAAATATAAAACCCTTATAAAAATACACATCACAACACACAAGTGATTTAAAAAACCCAGAAAAGTTGAACTTTACCAAGACTTCATCAACATTAAAACTATGTACTTCAAAAGATATTAACAAGGGGCCCGGGAGATGGCTCAGTAGAATAAGCACTTGCCTGGCAAGCGGAAGGGCATGAGTTTAATCCCCAGTTCCGCAAAAAAAAAAAAAAAAAAAAAAAAGATATCATCAAGAAAATAAGACTGCCTACAGAATGAGAAATATTTCCAAATTATTTATCTGATAACTACATGCAGAACACATTTTTAAAACCTCATACAAGCCTTAAAAAGAATTTAAAAATGGGGAATGGATCCAAACAGTTCTCCAAACAAAATATAAAAATGGACAATAAATATGTGAAAATATGCTCAACAACACTAGCCTTAAAGAGATGCTACTCAAAATCACAATGAGATGCTATTTTATATCCACTCATTTTTATGCTACATCATAATTAAAAAGACAGATGGCAGCCTGGTGTGGTGGCATACACTTGTAATCCCAGCACTTGGGTGGCTGAGGCAAGAGGATTTCAGGGAGATCAAGGCCAACCTGGGCTACAGACAGTGAGAGGACAGCCTTAACTACACAGGGAGACACTGTCTCTGAAAAACAAAGGACATACTACAATTGTCTTAGTTACATTCTCATTGCTGGGGTAAAACACCCCATACCTGTAAGTTAAAGGAGAGTTATTTTGGCTCACAGTTCAAAAATGTTTTTGGCTCAGAGTTGACTGGTTCCAAGGTAGGACAGCAAGGCAGACAGATATGGCAGAGGGCAAAACAGTCATGGCATGGCAGGCAAGAAGCAAACAAGGAATCAAGGGAGTAGAAGGTACCCTCTCAATATACGGTATATACACCTTTCCAGGCCATGCCTACAGTAGCCCACCTCTGCCCACCAGACTTTCCCTCTCAACAGGGCAACCAGCCATAAGCCCATCAACGGACTAACATAGTACCCCATACCCAAGATCCTGTCACCTCCCAGAGGCCCCATCTCTGAGGCCCTGAGGGCAGGCGGGGGGGGGGGGGTTAACCTAGATATAATCTATAACACAAGTGCTGGTAAGCATGTAAAAATCTGCAACACTAAGACACTGCTGGTATTGTAAGACATTGCAGCCACTCTGGAAAAGAGTATGGCAGCCCCTTTGGATGTTAAACAATTTGGGGACAATTCTATATGCAAACACAAAGACCTGTTCACACAAAAACTTGTACAGAAATGTGCATGACAAGATTATTCACACTAATGGAAAGGGAAACTATATGTCCATTACCGATGAATGCTTAAGAAAAATACAAAGTGGAATATTATTTGGCCATAAAAAGGAACTTGGTACTACTTACACTATTTTAGGGCTCAACCTTGAAAACAATGAAAGAAGCCAACCACGATGGTCCTAGTTACACAGTAAAAAACAGAATAGACCAATGTATAGAGGCAGAACTATACATAAGCTGTTCAGGGCTGGGGCAAAAGGAAAATGCAGAGTGACTCCTCATGAGTATAGGGTTCTTCTTGGAATGATGAAATTGTCCTAAAATCGATTATGGTAATATGAGCACAACTCTCAACACAAGAAACCTCTGAAATGTATTCTTGTATAATGGTTGTGCTATACAGAATGGGGATTATATTTCAATGTAACTTGTAAAAAAATTAATGCTTGCTGTACACGTAGTTTGTGGAAAATATACTGTTCATGACAAGTAAGTATGAAGTGATTTTATTGCTATGCAAGTTCATGCTTGAGAAGCTTCGAATCAGGAATTTAAGACACACTCCTTACTAACTGAAAGATTGTTCCTTTAAACATTTCTAGATTCTAAAATGGAACTGCAGTACTTGCAACTGTCAGAACATTGAAGCGAGATTCGCGCAAGATACCTTAGTAAACATGTTATTTTCCTGTACTTGCTGAACTGTACTTCCCATTAAAACAAAAAATAACTGCAGAAAAACATTCCACAGGGAGCCTGCGAAGTCATTCTCAAAGAAGAAACTAATACGAAGAGGAGGGGTGTGGAAAGAACGAGGAAGGGGGAAGAGGACCAAGGAAATTCGCCCTGCGTTTCTAAGCCCACAGCTCAGTTACACGAAATCCAACTTTTACACGCTTTGTGAGCAGGCCGAAGGCAAAGTCCCGGGCGCGGACCCGCGAGCCGAGGGCAAGGCCGGCCGGTAACAAGCGCGGTGGCGGCCGCCCGGCCCGGCTCCGGACTCCGCGTGGAAACGGCGGGGGCGAGGGCGCGCGGGGGGCCTGGACGCGGGAAGGCGGCAAGCC
>NW_004524753.1:429606-433544 GCF_000260255.1 Octodon degus | reverse complement strand
CCCCCATCCCCACCCCCACCCCGCGGCCCCAGCGCTGCTGCGCGGATCGTTCTCTTGGGAACCGTGGAGGAGCGGACCGGCGTCTGAGGAGTCGCTGGGGACCTGGCCGGACGTGCCGTTTGCGGCGCGACAGGCGCCCACCCAGAGACGGACCAAGGGAAGGGCCCCGCCCACGCGCCCCTCCCCGCGAGCCAGCTCGGGCGGGCGGCCTTCGAGGATCTCCAGCGGCGCCGAGAGTGCACAGGCCAGGCTGGCGGGGGGTTGGCTGCCGGCCACGCTGCGGAGACCGGGAAACCTTTGGTCCACAGCGTGCCTTTCCTCGACTCGGAACTGAGAAGCAAAACAAAAGTTCCCGAGGCCGGAAAGCGGGGAACGCCCAGGGTGTCGTCGGCGAGCCCCGGAGCTGCGGACACCCCGCCAGCGGGGCGCGGCGAGGGCGGACGCGGCCCCGGCGCCTTGCGGGACGTGCCTCCCCGGCGCCGGGGACCTTGTCGTGGACCTGGACGCGTGCGGCCGGCCCGCGCTCGCGCTCGCACGGGTCGCAGGTTCGTTGTCACCGGCTCCGCAGTGTCCCAGAGCTGCCGTTCTTGAAGCCAAACCCCGCACATAGGCTCAGTGTAGCTCGAACTGTTTTCACACACACAACACTTCCTCAGATCTTTAGATTTCAAACATAATGAATAGTTTAAAACACTTCATTCTCAAAAAAAAAAAAAAAAGCCCTGTAATGCCTTTCACATAGAACAGAATCTTAAACAGTGTTTGTTGACTAGGGAACAATTGGATAATGATATTGTGGTTATATCTTTTTAGAACGTCTTTTAGAAATACGTATCTCAGAGGGCTTGCGGGTTAGTTCAGTTGTTTAAAGCGTCTGCTTGGCCCAACTCAGGCGCAGGGCACTCTGGTTCGATCCCCAGCTCCACAAGCCATACTTAGGCAGCCTGAGCTAGGAAAAAAAAAAAAAAATTCTAGAAATACATATCTAGACATGCATGTAATATGTCCAATATATGTAAAGACAAACCTAGGCTGAAAAAAAAAATAAAAAGAATAGGAGTGATATCAACCACCTTCTGTCCTTTCAAGTGAGGTTTCCAGGGATGCACAGATACTCTGGAAAAACATACATAAAGTGTGGGCCATAGACACTTAGCCCTTGTTTATACAAATATCTTTTAAACTATTAGAGGCTGGCATAGGTAACAAAAGTATACAGCTCATTGCCTGTAATACCTGTCGCCTAATAGTCATTGAGTAAATGTTCGTTGAGTGAATAAATGGGTAAGCTCATTAGAAGTGTTGTGGGTGAGACCTGATATATGCAGTAACTCCATTCTTTTAGCCTGCTGTTTAATTGGTGCTAAATTATGGAGAGCCCTTCTCCATGCTCCTTGCAGCTCAAGTTTGTATTTGTAATCCCATGAACAATTTAATGGAATTCTAGTGAGTTCCTTCCAACCTGGCACTTCCAATGTAACCCATGGTGAGGATAAAGACACTTAGGCATATTTGTAGCTTTAGGAAGCCAGGGGGTCCTAAGTGCAGCTACGACGGTGGCCCCAGGAACAAAGGCCTTGACCCATGGCCAAACCCTAGGTTTTATTAGTTTGTAAAGATGGGCGTGGCTTGAGGATGAGTAATACAAGAATGTGAGTGCCTGCTGTGTGCAGGGGCATGGTGGTACATACCTATAACCCCAGCACTAGGGAGGCTGAGGCAGGAGGAGGAACACTATGAGTTCAAGGCCAGCCTGGGATACATAGGGAGTTCAAGGCCAACCTGAGCTACATAAGAAGAACCTGTCTCAAAAAATAAGAAAAAGAATGGGAGTGATATCATCCTAGCTGGAAGTAGCTGAGTGCTGTGAGCTGACTCACTGTTTATAAGTTCCATAACTTCCTGTGAGAATGGCAGGAAGTAGCTGAGTGCTGGGAGCTGGGCTAGGGAGAAGGCCTGAAAGAGCCTCTGCAATGCAAAGAAAGATTTGCAGAAGGGGTGATCTGCATAACACAATTGAGGTAGTACCTAATGTGGTGCTTCAGCTCTGATATTTAATCTTTCAAGCCTCTGGGAAGTTATGGCCTCAAGATAGGAGGTTATGACCTTCCAGTCAACCGTGTGAAGGGCTGGCTCTTCATCCCGACTCCTCTTGGTTCACACAGGGAGCACAGGAGTCTGCAGAAACACTGCCTGCTGTCTTCAAAGACTACCACCAGCACCTAGGCTGGATTGATGTGCATTGCTTAAAGCCAATTGAAGGGATAAGGGAACGTCCTACCCAGCTCTGTACACGTATGGGTACAGTGTCAATACGTCAGGCACAGCCAAAATGCAGACAGTTGCTCCTCCAAGGAGAGTCACCCATGTGGTCCCCCACACAAGATCCTACCACTTATAGAAAATGTCATTAGTTTAAGTCCTACTTGATTTAATTCTCTCACATCACTTTATTTTCCAATTAATTGCTTTGGGCCTGAGCATTCTTCTCAAAGGACTGGGTACCTTTTGGAATAAAAATAAAGCTGAAAAAATACTCAAGATTTACCCCACAAAGAGACCTCCTTTTAGAAGTGACTCCTAAACAATTTGGCTTTTCATTTTAGGGTTTCTCCACCACCAGATTTGCCCCCCATTGAGGATCTGTCTCTAACTACACCTGCTTCGGCAAGTCTGCTTCCAAGGAATACAGTTGCTTCCCATTAAACTGACCCAAGCATATATGTTATAACCCAAGGCATTCTTGAACTGTTAAACAATGAGTGGTAACAAATAAGAGGTTCCCTGGCAAGCACAAGGGTCTGAGTTCAATCCCCTGTTCCGCAAAAAAAAGAAAAAAAAACAAGAGGGAAAACTTACACAAAATAACTTAAATCTAGATTCTTTGGTTTACAAAATATGACTTGTCTCCAATATCTAAGAGTCTGGTCCCTTAGGCCCAACACACAGAGCACTTCCGCCTTTGAACTCCTTAATAAGATGTTCTGTTTCCAATTCTGGGGTCACAGCTCAATTTGCCATTCACAGTTCAAAGCCCATGAATCACATTTAGTCCCAACAGCCATTTCCTCCTGTGTTGAAAACTAGTTCTGTTCCAGAAGAGTTAGCTATAAAGGCAGACGCTTTTTTTTTTTTTCACTTGTGTTCAACGTCATTTTGCAGATGTACTGCACTTCTCAGGATGAAAATGGCACAGGAGAAGCTTCCATAAACTGCTCCCATTTCCTGCTCATTTCTTCAAGAGGCAGCATACAGTAGTCAGGTACAGTAGTCCTCCATACCTTGTACTTATCAATAACAAGTAGCAGAGGAAATTAAAAGGCAGAAGAAAAATAGGCAGATCTCAGAAGTCTGGAAGTGTTTTTCCCACTTGACAGCAGTGTACTGAAAGCTAAAGGTTTATGCAAAACAGAAAAGCAAAAGCTTAGCAGATGGTAGGTGGGCTGGCAGCTAGCAGAGGGCCAAGAGGCAGAATGGAAGTAAGCACATAACTGCTCAGCTCAGGCAGCTGCCCAGGCAGGCCTACCTTTCTTCTTGCCTAAGTGTCCCTGGCACTGACAGCCTGTTGCCTGGTGTGGCACCATCTCTTCCTTAGGAATGAAATATACTTCTCCGAGGGCTCCTTTCCTGTGCTGTTTGTGGGAGAGGCACAAAAGCACCTGACAAGTTTTTTAGGGGTTCACACTGCTAGTGACTATAGGGAACCCATAAGATTTCTAAAAAGGAATTGCCAAATTCTAGAGACTCAGAAAGATAGGGTAAAAACATGAAGAAATATTTGTCATTAGTGTTAAAGGGAAAAGCAGAAGATAACATGGAAAAAATATTAAAAATATGGATGAAATTAACAAAAAGAAAATGTGGAAAAATTTTGAAATGGTAGAATGGTGACATTAAAACAATTATTTTTTCATGTTTTATCTTTTTTTTTTTTTTTT
>NW_004524753.1:428864-429386 GCF_000260255.1 Octodon degus | reverse complement strand
TTAAAATTCATTTTAATGCAGTGACTATATAGTTTAAAGAGCAATCGTTGTTGTTCGTATTTGCTTGAAAGTAAGTATAATGGGACCTAATTATCAACATCTTCCATTAACTTTTTTCAATTATTTAAACTCATTTAATTAATTATTACATGAGCACTTGTTACAAAAAAAAGATTGTCTCTGCCCATAAGAAATTCACAGTCTAATGGACTCACGATAAAGATGATAGCACACAGGACAACTTGAACAGTAATGTGCATAGAAGCATGCCTGGCACATAGCTGGCAGCCAATGAACATTTATTAAATGAATAAGTTAATAAATCACTGTCCCAGAAAGAGGATGACTTCAGAGAAATGTAACCTCCATGCCCTCTTCCTCCCCTCCCCCCATAGGACATTGCCCAACACTCAACAATTCACCAAAAGCATCTTCCTTTTCCAGTGACATGAGGGGGTCATAGAACAGTGGAGTTGACAGAACTTCTGATGGGGTCCTGGGTCCAGCTAGCACCCTAGGAGA
>NW_004524753.1:426231-428079 GCF_000260255.1 Octodon degus | reverse complement strand
GCACCCATTCTCATATCTGTTTATTTAACAACTGTTTCCTCAGCATGCATTGTGAGGTAGGCTTTGTACTAGACACTGGGGACACCATGGTGAACAAGACGAAGAACTTTGCTGCTCTCACGGAAAGAGAAGAACTGAGAAGAGGTCAGAAAGGGAGCACAGTAGAGCCAAGGGCACAAAGGCCCATTTATAACTTATGTATAATAGTGATACAGGGAAACCTCCAAATGATACAGGGAGAAAAACTGATCTGCCAACCTAAAAGGTACCTGGGATGAGTTTGTGTTCTCTAAAACCGAAGAATGAATTTTAGGAACAAACGGAGGTTATGAGCAGAATATATTTATTGGGGGAAAGAAAGCTCCTGATAGGGACAAGAGGGGAGCAAGAGCAGTTGTCCCCAGAAAGCTGTCTCCTCCAGGGACTTTTATAGAGGAAAACCATGTGGTGAGGCAGGTCTAAGGTGGTGGAGAAGACGTGGGAACTCGCTTAGGTGGGCATGAGGTGGGACAAAACTATGGTCATCCAATGAGATTACAAGCACCATTGCTCAGGTAAAATTGATTAAATCTGGGCCGGGGAGATGGCTCAGTAGAATAAGCATTTGCCTGGCAAGCGCAAGGGCCTGAGTTCAATTCCCGGTTCTGCAAAAAAACTAAATTAAATAAATAAAAAATAGAGTATCAATCCCTGATGCCCATCCCTAGGGAAGTATGTAGCTGTGTTTCCTCTTTGTCTTGGTCATGAGGTGTGGCCCATATGGGAGTGTCTGTCTCTTCCAAGTTGTAAAGTTACCTTGTCTTCCATCTTGTCTCCTTAAGGGCCTGACCCTGTCTGACTGCCTACAGTATTTCTATCTAATTCAGCTGCCTACAACAATAGGAAGCCAGTGGAGGTTTCAAGGAACAGAATGATATGATCTAACTTATGATTTAAAACATACCGAGTGTCCTAGGGGCTGGGGAGATGGCTCAGTAGAATAAGTGCTTCCCTGGCAAGCACAAGGGCCTGAGTTCAATCCCCAGTTCCGCAAAAAAAAAAAAAAAAAAAAAAAATCTGAAATCATTTCCAGGGAGGAGCCCCAGGTGATGATGACTTTAGAGGGAAAAACCCCCGGCCTGTGGTTGGGTGCTGGCACGCTTCTCTCAGTCCTTCTTGGGCCGGGGAGTAGCTCCATAGAATCAGCGCTTGCCTAGCAAGTGCAAGGTCCTGAGTTCAATCCCTGGTACCACTAAAAAAAGAGAGAAGTGACAGTCTTCAGACCTATTTAGAAGGGAGAGCTATCCATGCTTACTATTGGATTGGATTGGGGTGAGTAGGGAAAAAGAAACTCGAAGATTACCCTAGGAGTTATTCCTGAGCAAGTAGCTATGTATAGTGCTGTTATGTGCATGGTAATGTTGTGGACAGGAGCTGGTTTGGAGAAAGAAGAAAGCTGAAGTTCAAAGTTCTGTTTCAAATTCAAGTTTGAAGTGCCTATTAGAAACCCAAATGGAGATGTCTAGTGGACAGCTGAATACATAATTCTAGAGCTCAGGACAGAGGTTGCTTTCAAGACATAAATGGAAGGGTTAGCATAATATATAGAAGAAATCTGAGGAGATCAGATAAAAGTCAAGGAGGAATTCTGGGAGCATGTGTGTAGCCTGCACAAGCCCTGGGTTCAGTTCTTAGCTTGGAAGAGAAAGGGGCAAGTGAGGAGAAAAAGAGAGGGGAGGATGGAGGGTGGTGAGACAGGCTATGGTTGGTGCTTTGTATGTAGAAGCAAGTGAGCTTGCAGTGGAGACTGATGTTTGTGGAAGTAACTCCAGCGGAAAAAAAGATACCATTGAAGCCAAGAGTAAAAAT
>NW_004524753.1:424101-425871 GCF_000260255.1 Octodon degus | reverse complement strand
AGTGTAATAGTCAAAATAGCCAACTCCCTGAATAATGAAGGGGAGTGAAGCAGGCAGCATTGAACAGAGAGAGCAGGAATAGAGAATCACTACCGGGCTGGGACACACACAGTAAGGCATACGGGGGTGCCTGAGGGGCTGAGCCAAGAGAGAGGGCCACTGTAGGAATGCTGTCCTTGAGAGGAAATACAGAATTCACAGCAGAGCTCCAAGGGCTGGAAATGTGGCTAGGTGGGAGAATGCTTGCCTAGCATGAACAAGGCTATGAGTTCAATCTCCAGTATCACCAAAACACAAAACAAAAACCAGTGATGCTTTAAGAGAGTATTTCTAGGTTTCTCACTGATAAGTCTAATAGGATGCTATTGTTTGTTTTTTTGTGGGGAGAGATTTGAAACAGGGTTTCACAGTGTGATTCAGGCTGGCCTTGAGCTCAGTACGTAGTCCAGCTTGGCCTCCAACTCAACTCCAGGCAATCCTCCTCCCTCAGCTTATTGGGTGGTGGCAGGATTCAGCTGTGACCACCACGCCCAGACTGACTAGGGTCTTGATGAGTTGGAAAGACTGAGAACTTTGTGTGTCATTTTACTTCTGCACAAGAGAAACATCCTCCACATGTCACCTCACTCCATCCTCACATCAACTTATGAGGTCATTAGGGTGAGTCCAGCTTTATAGATGGGGAATAGGCTCTAGGAGCTTGAATGAGCTGCCCAGGGCCATACCACAAGCAAGGGGAAATTGGTTTATAGGTTTCAGAGGTTAATAAATGGGGCCAGGGAGATGGCTCAGTAGAATAAATTTTTGCCTGGCAAGCGCAAGGGCCTGAGTTCAAGCCCTGGTCCTATAAAAAAAAAAAAAAAGGAAAAAAAAAATGTCTGCATCTTGTATAAAGAATAACCACTAAGATAACAATATGCAATGTATTAATTATTGAAACTGTCCTACCAATCAGTTTTGAAACTCTCATTGCTGTTTATTTCTCAATAAAATTATTTTTTTTTAGGCTGTTGTTGTTTATAGGCAAAGGAAACAAACACGAAACCTGTAGACATACCTATCGTCTCTTCTGTCAGAATCCTTACAGGTGACCACTAGATCCTGATTGGCTGTGTGCAGGGAGGAAGTGCTCTGGGTCAACCTGGCTGGACTCAAAGGTAAGGAATTAGGGACCAGCCCACAGCTCAGAAGTCGAGTACCTGCCTGACGTGTCTGGACACACACAGGCACGCACGCACGCACTCACACACACAGGAAAGGAAGGAACATTTTTTCTAGCCTTTGCAGTCTATTGGATGATGTGTTACACCCATGTACCAATTCCCCAAGCTGAAGGGAATCATTACGTCCTCCAAACATACATTAATAAAAAATATTTAAAGAAAAAATATTGGATGGCATCTGCCTTTATATTTTTATTGTAGTGTTTCCCTCTAGGCTTTTTCATTTAGGTTCAGAAAAATGTATTTTCTCTCCACCTCTCACATGAATGCCAGTTAAACTCACTTATTTCCTTTATTCAAAGCTGTCTTAAGATACATGTTTTCCAAAGGAAGAAAGTTACTAAACCATTACTTTATGTTTAATTCTGCTGTTTTTCTTTTTCCTTCCATTTCTGTAGAGAGCTACAGTCTTCTTGTCACAGAAAAACTCCTATTTTTTTTCTCTTTTCTTACAGGTTTATGTGTGTGGGAAAAAAGGGTAAGATTCATCCTTCTTTATTGACTCTTTTTTTTTCTTTATTCACTCTTAAAAACATACTATTTCCTT
>NW_004524753.1:413456-423991 GCF_000260255.1 Octodon degus | reverse complement strand
TAGTAATCAGCCTGTTTAAAGCTTCCCAAGAGCTGGGATTACAGGCGCGTGCCACCAGCAGGTGCGAGCCACCACTGCCCAGGTTCAATTGCCATCTCAGCCCACCTCGGGGGCGGGGCCAGCACAGCATGCCCCAGAACCCCCGACCCTGCACCTGCTTGCAGGCTCTTTTATTTATTTATTTATTTATTTATTTGTGTGTGTGTGTGTGTATGGCCAGCTCAGCTCACCAGGGGGCGGGGCTGGGGGATTGAACCGCGGTCCCTGTGCTTTGCTAAGCTTGTTCCAAGTAGGTGCCTTAGACCACTGAGCCATCTCACCAGCCCTGCTTGCAGGCTCTTTAATCCACTGAGCTATTTGGCCGGCCCTGTCCTACTCAGTTTATACATGGGCTTTCATATTGGGAAAGAGCAAGCCTAGGTGTCCATTCATGTATTCTTAAGCCTCTGTTGTATGTTGGTACTCTTTTCAGTGTATAACATACAGCAGTGAAGAAAATAAATCAAATTATGCTCTTAGAGATCTTACAACCACTATGGATGGTAGAGAAAAATAAACAAGTAAATATATAATTTAATATCTGATATATGATTAGATATATAGGAGTATTATGGCTTGTGTGTAGGTTCCTCAAAGCCTTGTGCAGTCAGGGAGCAGCTCCTGGAGTTTGTGATTGATTATTGTGGGTGTGGATGCTGCACCTGCCCTGGGGCAGGGAATTTGCATTTCAATGTAAGGACTGGAGAGAAGCTAGGGACTATGGGGAGCTGCTGCCCCTCCCTTTGCTCTCTGATCTTTGCTGCTGCCCTGAAAGGTTGCTCTCTGCCCTGTGCAGCTCTGGTTTGGAGCCAGCAGAGTATGGACTGAAACCTCCAGTAACTGTGAGCTAAATAAGCCTTTCCTTCCTTCATTTTGAGTGTGTAGTATTTGTCCTAGCAAGGGGAGAAGAGAAACTGAGACAAGGAGAGTAGTAAGTGTTACGTTAAAAGATAAAGCAGGGCAATGACGGTATAATTTGTGTTTAAAAACATGAGAGGAAGTGATCTCCTGTACTCCAGGGTGACTATAGTTACCAACAGCGTGGAGTTTGTTTGTTATGGTGTGGATCAAACCCAGGGAATACTCAGGAATATCTTCAGCCCTTTTGGTTTTTTTATTTTGATATAGAGTATTTTTTTTTTATCTTCAGTATTTGAGATTTTATTGTTTCTCTTGAGGATCAGTACACATTGACTTTGTACACAATTCTTAACACACATACCAAAAAAAGCCATGTGTTGTTTTTCAGTTGTTCCAGTGACTTTCCAGCTTCAAATTCTGTAAGAGGATTAAGTACCAGTATCTTCAAATGCTGACAGTGTTACTTAAGTCCCACCAATTCACAATTTTGTATCACATATACTACATATTCAAATTTTTGATCTTTCACAGCACATTAACAAAAGGGGGCAAACCGGACTACCACTATCAAAGATGTTACAGAGTGCACACAGTTCTGATGGTTCTGACAGGGCAACAATTAGGATGTAGTTTTCTTTAGGAAAAAACTCTACCAAAAATCATGAGAATAGGGGCTGGAGAGATGGCTCAGTGGTCTAAGGCACCTACTTAGAACAAGCTTGGCAAGGCATCAGGGACCTCGGTTCAATCCCCCAGCACCACATGCCAGCCAGCCCCGCCCCCTGGTGGGCTGAGCTGGCCACACACACACCACTCTCTCTCTCTCTCTCTCTCTCTCTCTCTCTCTCTCTCTCTCAAATAATAAAAAAAAATTTAAAAATCATGAGAATAGAAGTCATTTAAAGTATCCAAGACATATTAAATGCAGGACTGTAATTCCAAATTGTCATTTAGTATGCTTTATATTGCAGGATATAAAACTAACCCCCACTTATAGAATGTTAAGCTGACACCCAAGACTGTCAAAGCCTGCTGTAATTCAATATCCCACTATTTCTGGTTGTACCAAAAAATAAACAACCAGGGAATGATTTCACCCTAAAAAAATCATTTACACTTAAAAAATGCGATGAGGTGGGATTCCCTCCTTTTTAAAAATGTTTCTAGAGCTACTAAAAAACTTGCATTTACAAAATAGTTGATAAAAATATTCCTCTGGATTGTACAAGAAGGGAGACAGGGAGCACTGATAAGACATGGTGTGTGATTAATCAGACTCGGCTTCTTTCTCTTCTGCTTCATCAGAAGCTGCGCTCTCCTCATTTTTAGGTTCTCCATTTTCCGCAGGGAAATCTTCCTTGGTTTCTTGATTAGCCACTTCAGCCTGTTTTCCCTTGGCTCCCCTTTGCCCTTTTGCTTGCACTTTTTTGTCCAAAGATTTATCCTTTCCCGCTGCCTTTTTTGGCTTCGTTTCCACTTCAGCTGGAACAGGTTTAGCCGACAATCTCCCGGATCTCCTGCTCTTGGGCTCCTCCTTCGCCGCCCCTTCGGCCCAGCTGACCTCGCTCTTGGGCATCTTGGCGGCACGCGGGATGCGTGCGGAGGCTGCGGGTCGAGGCGCACGGGAGCCTCGCGGAGCTACAGAGCTCTACTGCTGCCGTTCCTCCCGCCGCCAGAGCTGCTGGAACCCCTGATATAGGGTATTGCCAAACTGCCAGGCTGGCCCGAACTTGCAGCCCTTTTGCCTCAGCCTCCCGAGAGGCTGGGATTGCATGTGTGTGCCGCATACCTGGCTTTCAGAATCACTCAGTAGCCAGGCATGGTGGTGCATGCCTGCAGTCCCATAACTGCAAGGGCTGAGGCAGCAGGGTTACCACAAGCCAAGGCCAGCCAAGGCCGCATAGTGCGTTCAAGGCCAGCCTGCATTACATAGCAAGGCCCGGACTCAAAAAAAAAAATCATTTAGTAGAGTTTGAAAATCACAGAGTAGATTTTATATGTTCATATGTTATACACACAAAAATAATATGTGAGAAAACGTTTATATTCCGCAATATATACATATTTCGAAGTCACATGTGTTACATGATAAATACACACAGTTTCTGTCAATTAAATTTGATTTGGGGCTGGGTACACCTTAGTGTAGAATGTCCGCCTAACATATGTGAGATTCCAGTCTAGCATCCACAAGGCCCAGGGTTCCATTCCCACCCCAGGAAAAAAAAAAAAAAAGTCAATATTTTTTTTTATTTTTTTTGCGGAACCAGGGATTGAACTCAGGCCCTTGCATTTGCCAGGCAAGCACTTATTCTACTGAGCCATCTCCCCAGCCCCAATAATTTTTAAAAATAGTAGATAAGGAACCATATAAAATTTGACTCAGGGGGGCTGGAGAGATGGCTCAGTGGTCTAAAGCACCTACTTAGAACAAGCTTAGCAAAGCATTAGGGACCGCGGATCAATCCCCCAGCACCACATGCCAGCCAGCCCCGCCCCCTGGTGGGCTGAGCTGGCCACACACACACACACCACACACTCTCTCTCTCTCTCTTTCTCAAATAAAAAAATTTAAAAAATTAAAAAAAAATTGACTCAGGAATTAAACTGTTTGGGTTTTTATCCTGGTCCTGAGACTTTTGAGGTGTGTAGCCTTGGGGAACTTACATAAGAGTGCATCTGACTCGGCTTGCACATCTATCACCTGGGGACAATAGTAATATCTACTTCAGAGAGTTCATGTGTTTGTTATTGGTTGATTTCTTGATGACAGCCATTCTGTATGAGTGAGGTGGAATCTCAGTGTTGTTTTAATTTGCATTTCTTGAGTGGCCAGTGATGTAGTCGTTTTTTCATATACAGTATTTATTAGCCATTTGTACTTCTTCATCTGAAAAGTGTATATGTCATTCAGATGCCATTTTTGGATTAGGTCTTTGCATTTAGGAGGTCTCATTTATTTTTTACTTTTAAAAATATATTTTAGATATTAGCCCTTTGAGTAATAGCTGGCAACATTTTTTTGTCTTTTTACTCTGCTGGAAGTTTCTTCTGCCATGAGAAAGCTTTTTAGTAAGATAAGGTCCCAGTTGTTGATTCTTTATGATAGTTCCTATACAGTCGGGGTTTTGTTCATAAAGTCTTTACCTACACCTGTGTCTTCAAGAATTTCATCCATTCATCTTCCAGCAGAGTGTTTCTGTTTTACTACGTAGATCTTTGATCCACTTCAGTTTTAGTTTAGTGCATGGGACAGAGATGGGCCTAAAATGCTGGTGAGGCTATGGGGGGTGGGGGGAGGAGCCCTAGGCCATTGCTGGCAGGAGTGCAAACTGGTGCAACCACTACAGAAATCACTATGGAAATCCCTCAGAAAACTGAAATTAAAGGTACCTTTTAACCCAGGTATTCCCTTTCTAAGCATCTTCCCTCAAAAGGTAAAAGCGTCATGCCACAGGGATCTATGCACACCTATGTTTAGAGCAGTGATTTATAATAGCCACATCTTGTAAACAGCCCACGTGACCATCAGTAGATGAATAAAGAAATGTGTATTTTTACACAATAAAGTACTATTCTGCCATAAAGAAGGATAAACTTGAGACATTTTTAGGTGAATGGATGAAGCTTAAGACCATATTTTTTTTATTAGTCAAGGTTTTACTAGACACACAGATATAATACAAAAAATACATATAACCTAAGATGTACAAATGTATAAGAAAGTACAAGATTGGCTTATGACAGTCAGCCATAGAGTAGGATGAGGAAGCATGCAGAAGCCATCTGCACACCCGAGACTAAAGGATTCGGTTCCAAGGTCTAAAGTTCACAGCAGTGTTCCCTGCAAGTCTCTATCAGTTGGCTGATGGGTCTGCGATGGGAGGCTGAAGAATCTGTGATGGAAGGCTGAAGAATCTGCGATGGAAGCTGGAGGATCTGCAGTGGAAGCTAAAGGATCCAATCCGGAGGCTGCAGAGTCCGCCCTGGAAGCCAGGAGACGAAGCCCAAGCTCACTGCCAGGACTGAAGCTCCTCCAAGGAAGTGGAACGTCGACTCCTTCCTCGACCCTTTTATATGCCCTTTCTGTGCTGAGTCACTCTGGGGCGGGCCCTCCCTGTGGGGCTCCCATAGCTCAGGGTGTGAGACCATGATTTCAAGTGAAATAAATCACATGCACAAGGAAGGAAGGAAGGAAGGAAGGAAGGAAGGAAGGAAGGAAGGAAGGAAGGAAGGGACAAAGCGATTTTTTAGCAAAGAGATTTGAGGGAAAAAAATTGAAACAAAGCTTTTATAAATAATTGAGGGAGGAAAAGCATTGAAGGAATGGAAGGGGAATGGGAAAAGAACAATTCAGATATACTATGTACAGGTATAAATTCCCTATGATGGAGCTAGCGAGATAGCTCAACAGACTAAGCACCTGCTTTGGCACATGTAGGGACCAGGGTTTGATCCCCGGTCCCACATGCCACAGGTCCTGCCCCCAGGGCACGCCGAGCTGGTGTCTGGATATGGTGGCACATGCCTATAATCCCAGCAGCTGGGGAGGCTGAAAACGGGAGGATCACTACAAGTCTGAGCTGCGTAGTGAGACCCTGTATTAAATACATAAAATGAAAATAAATAAATTCCCTATGACGAATGTCATCTTTATGTGTGACAAACATGTACTAATAAAAGAGTTTATACAAGGATTAAGTGAATTAAAATACATAAAGCACTGTCCTCAGTGCCTGGTATATAGCAAAAATATCGACCGTAAGCTACTATTATTCTGAAGAACAAGGGATGATGGGGGCTCCTGTTTCAGAGAGACTGTTCAGAGTAGTCCTGCCTACGGAGGAGAATGAAGGGGAGGAGAGAATCCTGCAGCAGCCGGAGGAAGAACCTACTAGGCAGAAGGAATAACAAGCACAACGGAAAACAGGTTGGTAGCCCAATCAGAAGGATTGGGTAGGTGAGGTAAAGGAACAGATGTGGGGGCAGGGCACTGGGGGCCTTACGGGATGCTTCAGGTGAGCAGTCGTTTGTGTGGAAAATAGGCCAGGAAGGGGCAAGAGAGCTGAGTGCGGCAGCACGCACCTGGAAATCCCAACACTTGGGAGGCTGAGACAGGAAGAGCTATGCCAGTTTGAGGCCAGCTTGGGTCACAGTGAATTCAAAGCCAGCACGACCTACCTAATGGGACTCTGTCTCAAAACAAAACAGCAATGAAAAAGGGGGTAAGATATCTGGTTGTTCAATCTTATCACCATGCCATGGGATTCAAGATATATTGACGCTGTATGTAGGAAAGCACAAGGCATAGAACAAAGTGCACAATATATTACCATTTGTGTAAAGAGAAATCCATTTGGAAAGAGGAACTGAGTGACATTAGTGAAAAAGAGATTGGCTTTTGTACCTTTTGAATTTTGTTCTGTGTGAGAGTACTACCTACCTAGGAATAGATTAATACAAATAAACTTTATTTTTTGAGACAGGGTCTTTCCAGGCTGGCCTTGAACTCACTGTGTAGCCCACACTGGCCTTGATCTCACAGCAATCCTGCCTCGGCCTCCCAAGTGTTGGGAATACGGGCATGTGCCACCTTGCCTTACATCAATAAATAAGCTTCAACATTAAAAGGGAAGAAAACATTTTAAATTATTTTTCCCAGATGTTAAAAAATGGTAGTAGCAACTGGGTTGAAGGATAAGACTATAAACAGTGTACTAAGATGAATTGGGGGGCCGGAGAGATGGCTCAGTGGAATAAGTGCTTCCTTGGCAAGCACCAGGGCCTGAGTTCAATCCCTGGTTCCGCTAAAAAAAAAAAAAAAAAAATCAATTGGATCCTTTAGAAGAAAAAATAAACATCACCACAAAGGTACTGGTGTGTGTAAAATCAAAAACAAAAAAGAAAATATTTTTGTTTATTTGTT
Source organism: Octodon degus (assembly GCF_000260255.1). Taxonomy (NCBI): domain Eukaryota; kingdom Metazoa; phylum Chordata; class Mammalia; order Rodentia; family Octodontidae; genus Octodon; species Octodon degus. Next base: position 417,165 of record NW_004524753.1, on the reverse strand, counting down.
GTATTTGTCATCTTTACTTCAATGATAATTTAAATTGACCAGTGTCAATTCTGTACAAGTATTGTGTAATATTTTTATTCTTTTAATTTGTTACGATCGTTCTGTTGCTTCCTGGCAATAAATATTTGTGAAGTCTGAAGCTAGCCTGTTTTGCCTTTTATTTTTTCCAGTACTGAGGATTGAAAACAGGGCTCAGTATGCTGGCCAAGGGGCCAGGGAGATGGCTCAGTGGAATAAGCGCTTCCCTGGCAAGCGTAAGGGCCTGAGTTCAATCCCTGGTTCCAACCATTAAGAAAAAGAAAGAAAGACAGAAAATACCAGGCAAGTATTCTATGGAAATGGAGCTAACAACCTCTGATTGTTTATTTTTTATTTTGAGACAGGATCTTGCTAAGTGTGCCAGGCTGGCCTCAAATTTATCACCTTCTTGCCATAGCCTTGCAAGTTGCTGGGATTACAGGCATGCACCGGCACATACATCTTTTATTTTTTTATTTTTTATTTTTATTTTTTGGTGGAACTGGGGATTGAACTCAGGCCCTTGCCCTTGCCAGAGAAGTGCTTATTCTACTGAGCTATCTCCCCAGCTCCCACAGTTTTTATTTTTCATGAGCTCTCATACCTTTGTCTTGTATTCTTGTTTTATGGGATTGAGTTTTATACAGATGATTTTTATTCTTTTTTTTCTTTTCTTTTCTTTTTTTTTTTTTTTTTTTTTTTTTTGTGGAACTGGGGATTGAACTCAGGGCCTTGCACTTGCCAGGGAAGCACTTATTCCACTGGGCCTTCTCCCCGGCCCCTTTTTTTCAATTTTTGTAACTCTTTGGTTTCAAATTTTATCTGCTGTACTGTGCAATTCTTTCCTCTGCCATCAGCTTTGAGAGTTTTGCTTGTCCCAATCCCACAAAGCAATTTTGCCCCTGTGCTAATTGTTTCATAATAACTTATTTGTTTAATAATCCCCCCAGTTCCTGGCATTGAGTCAGCAGGCTGCACATGTGTGTCAAGTAATTGCTGCTGAGCTGTGTCTCTAGTCCTTTTTTTAAAAAAAAAATTATTTATTTATTTATTTATTAATTTATTTGGCACAGGGTCTCACTATGCAACTCAAACTCACAGTGATCCTCCAGTCTCAGCCTCCCCAGTGCTGGGATTACAAAGGCATGTGCTACCACGTCTGGTTTCTGGGTACCATGGATCGATCCCGGGTCCTTGTGCTTGCCAGGCAGGCACTCAGACCACCAAGCTATCTCCCAGCCCTTCTCCAGCTCCCCCGCCCCACACACCTTTTTTTATTTTGAGATAGAATCTGCCTACGCAGTTAGAAAGATTCCATCTTTTTTTAATTTTTTTTATTTTTTTATTTTTGGTGGAGCCAGGGATTGAACTCAGGCCCTTGTGCTTGCCAGGCAAGCGCTTATTCTACTGAGCCATCTCCCCAGCCCCATAATAATCTGAGGATTGAACTCAGATCCTTGCATTTGCCAGTCAAGCACTTATCCTACTGAGCCATCTCCCTGGCCCCCAGATTCCATCTTAAAAATGCAATCCTCCTCCTCTAGCTTCTGACTAGCTGCGTTACAGGCGTGTGCCACTGTGCCCAGTCCTGTGCTTTTTTTTTTTTTCCTAGTGGTACCAGGATCAAACTCAGGACCTTGTACTTGCCACGCAAGCACTTATTCCACTAGCTATCTGCCTGGCCCCTAGTCTTGTGCTCTTTAAAGCTAATTTTAAATAAGGTGAAATCTTGGGTATTTTCTAGAGAGGCCAGTGCTGGTGAACCTGTGGAATACATGCTGCAGCTGGCTATTTTTCCCAGCAAAAGCTCTACAACGTTCTCTAGTACTGGTATGGACGGTCACCCCAGATTCTCCTCATCACACCAGATTTCACTGTGTGACTCAGTTCCTTTAGGTTTTCTGTCTCCGCAGCCTACTCGAGGTCAGTGCCAGATTGCATCAAAATGCAATCATCTTCTTCTCTTTTCTCAACAGCAGAACACTTCCTGAAAAATATGATTTGTCTATGATAATTCTTGCTCAAATCAACTTCCTCAGCTTTTTCTCAATACCACACTGTGCCTGGAAACTCCCTACCACTAGAACATTACTAAATTCTATTTCTATTCTATTCTTCTAGAACATTCTATGACTAAAACCTCATTCTACTAGAAAGTGATTATTGCTTTGTTATCTATGCTTTAGGGTCATGGGGCCTGCTGGCTTCTCAGATCTGCAGCCCTGGGCTCAGGCTGTGCTGCAGCTGTCGTCTAGTATGGAGCTGGCATTACTGTTTCTCATTCTTCTCATTACTTTGGGGTTTTCTAAAAGGAGAATCAGAAAAAAATCTAACTTTTCTTTATCATGTTAATACCTGCATACTTTCAGAAAATAATTTTGTATTATATTTTGCCTGGCATTTAGTAGACCCTTTTAATTTAATATCATCTTAAATCCTAGGAAATATTTTTTCTTATTTCCTTGGTGCTTTCATACATTTTTATTCTCATAATCCTATTCCTTTGTAATTTTCCTCCATCTCTGTCTGTCACTTGGTGGCAGTTGATCATGGGACCTCATGCATGCTAGGAAAGCCGTCTGTAACTGAGCTCCACCTCAGCCCCTGTGTCTCTTATTTTATAACATGACCATATACTCTCTCTCGCTCTCGCTCACGCTCTTGCTCCCTCGCTCTCTTGCTCTGGAAGAATCAGCTCAGTTTCCTGACTTATTGATTGTATATTCAGTCCAACTGTTAAGATTTAGCAGTTATATTTTTAAACTCCCATGAAATCTGAATGTTTCATAGCATCTCACTCTTACTTGGTTGTGATATACTTTAAGTAACTCTGAGGGTACTGTATGTAAGGTATTCCTGTCTTCCAATAACTCCTTTTTTAGAGTGATCATTAATGTGACTTTCTCTTCCATGCCCTTGGTCCCTCCAGAATGTTGAGTCATAGATTTCTGGCCCTAATTGTAGGTTGATTTCTCATTTCAAATGAGAACTGTATACCTGGTAATGAATGCAAGTTTGACTGCACGCCCCTGCCTCATGGGATTGGTAGGAACAGACAGACTACATAGGTGAGTCCTTAGCAAAGTTGCCCCAGTCCTCCAGGGCAGTGTCCTTTTCCCTAATCTTCACTTATTCTGGAGCTGTGGTGTGCTGGTAGACCTTTAACAGCCGGTTTAGGGGCAGCAGGGCAGGGCCTATTTGCTGCATTTCCAAAGTTGCTTGCTGTGGAAACTTTCCCACCACAGCCAATTCCAAGGTAGCAGTACTACCCACTGAATGGAGGAGATGGGAAGAGGTGTGACAGCGGGCACTCATGAGCCCAGCCTCCTACAGCGCACCATGTTCTGGGCTAGCTATTCTAGAAAATCACCCTTGTCCTTCCCTTGTGCTCAGATAAAGGAGCAGCTCCAGGAGTTTCCAGAGTCTCAGGGCTGTGGCTCAGTGACTGTTTTGTTCAGTTAACTGACAGTGTGCTCTGTTCCCTTTAAAGGCTTTTTATCAGGGTGGTATTGGCAACAAAATAGACCTGAGGATCAATGGAATAGACTAGTAGATGCAGAGGCCTCTAGGAATGCACTCAGCCACCTCATCTTTGACAAAGGGGCCAAACACACTTACTGGAAGAAAGATAGTCTCTTTAACAAATGGTGCTGGAAAAATTGGCTCTCTACATGCCGAAGATTAAAACTTG
>NW_004524753.1:406117-407032 GCF_000260255.1 Octodon degus | reverse complement strand
GGGGCTGGCTGGCATGTGGTGCTGGGGGATTGAACCGTTGTCCCTGTGCTTTGCTTAGCTTGTTCTAAGTAGGTGCTTTAGACCACTGAGCCATCTCACCAGCCCTCTCAATCAATTCTGTTATGTATTCTTAAACAAACAAACAAACCCATATTATGTTGTTTGTATGGAGGAAGCACCCTTTTTGTGTGCCCTGTGCTGTTTTCAATTTCTTTACAATTTCAATGGAATTTGGAGAAGGAACAAGAAAGAGGAAGGAAGGCCTTCTGTTTCATGCCTTAACTTGTTCTCATCGGAAGTCACTTCCTCATAGGTCTTACTCGTTCCTCTCCTCCCATGGCCAGTGGTTTTCCTGAGTGCTCACTCTCCTGAAACATGTCTTGGCCAAGAAGGGCCACTGGCTGCTGAGAGGCTTCCGAAGAGCCTGGGCAGCCAGCCTGAGGCCGTGAGCTTGCGGTTGTCGTAGTCATAGTCATTGTTGTCATCTGTTGTGATAGCTGAGACGATAGCTGAGTGATAGCTTGTGATAGTTCCGTTGAGTCCCTACCGGTGCTGGCTTCCAGATAGGTGTGGGCATGGGCATGTGGTACCTTTCCCTTTGAGAGAAAAACTCCCAAATTACTGTGGCATAATTAGGTGGCTGCAGTTACCCAGATCCTTCCCAGGGATGCAGGTTCATGGGTGGGCATAGTAGATTAGGTTCCCTGTCACGTGAAAGAGACAGATTACAGCAAGCTTATCTGCTCGTGACAGAATGTATTTTCCTTAAACAGGAAAATCGTTCCTAAACAGTAAAAACGTGATCTCCCCTGTCAGGCTGTTTTGACATTGTGACTTTCCATTTAGAGATGAGATCCGGGGCTGGGAAGATAACTCAGTAGAATAAGTGCTTCCCTGGCAAGCGCAAGGGCCTGC
>NW_004524753.1:405232-405764 GCF_000260255.1 Octodon degus | reverse complement strand
AAAAAAAAATAACTCACAGTGCAACACCATGTGGTTCTCTTAGGACACTTCATCTTGTGACCAAGCACCATGCTATGAAGAAGCTGGTAGGCCACGCAGTCCCGCGGCCAGGCCCTAAGCCCAGGCACAGCCCAGCTGTGATCCCAGCTGCAGGGCCAGTCATGACTGAGTCATCCAGACAGCGAGTCCTGCAGGCCCCAGACAAGTGACTCCAGCCAAAGAGTGGACACAGATGGGCCTTCTCTTTAAGCCCTCCCCAAATAGCAGGTTCTCATGCAAAATAAAGTGGTGTTATTGGCTATCACTTGTTGTCTCCATAAATATCAAGGTTTCAATCTCATAGGGGAATTTTCTCTGAGGACTGGGAGTCATCAAATTTTCAGAGCTTTCACCAAATTGTTAAGTTGTTCCAAGGAGGATGCAAATATAAAGAGCAAGGGCTGGGGAGATAGCTCAGTGGCTTAAGCACCTGCCCAGCAAGCATAGGTCATGAGTCCAATCATCAGTGCCAAAACAAAACAAAATATGTAGA
>NW_004524753.1:401273-405026 GCF_000260255.1 Octodon degus | reverse complement strand
ATCATTCTATTATTGATTTAAAACATCACCTGTAAGCTGAGTGACTGCATATGTTTGTAATCCCAGCACTTGGGAGACTGAGGCAGGAGGATCATTGAGAGTTCCAACCCAGCCTGGATTACACCGTGAGTTCAAGGCCAGCCTGAATTAAAGAGAGAGACCCTGTCTCAAAAATCCAAACACAAAAACAAACAAAAAAAGGAGACCAAAAAAAAAAAATTCTTTATCATAATTTGGCTTCTTAAGGCTGGGGAGATAGCTCAGTAGTAGAAGAGCCTGCCTGGCAAGTGCAGGGTCATGTGTTCAATCCCCAGCACTGCAAAAAAACCAAAAACCAAAAAACAAAACAACCACCATAATTTGGCTCCCTAGAGGCAATATTATCAAGCAAGTGTGAGCATGAAATAATCCTTCCACATAGAAAGGGACAGCAAGGAAACTTGCTAATTTTGACCTTTAGATGAGGTGGCAGGTGCAGAGGGTCTCTCCTAAAAATTCATAACTACAGACCAACACTTGCATGAATTTGTAGTCTGAATATTAGCTAAAGTATAAAACAACAGTTTCTACAAACCATAAGCAGCAAATATATTTTAAAGCGGTCCTGGAGTACTCATATGCCAAATAAGAAGCAGAGGTAAACAACAAATCCCCTTTTAATGACAACTTAAGAATTTGTACAAATAATTGTTTTTAAGGAAGATGAGACCATCAAAGTTAAAAGTCACAAGCATAAGGAAACCAGGCACCATAAGCAAAAGCGATGTCAAAACTACTAGCATCAGACATACAAATAGAATTCAGAGGGCCGGGGAGATGGCTCAGTGGAATAAGCGCTTCCCTGGCAAGCACAAGGGCCTGAGTTCAATCCCTGGTTCCACAAAACAAAACAAAACAATCAAATAGAATTTAGATATTGAATTTATCAGACTGTATAAACAGGTATGTTGAATATGTTTAGAGAAGCTATTGGAAGTAATGACAAAGAAGAGACTATATAAAATGACTAGATGTGAAAAAGCATGAACTAGAACCTGTAGCTCAATAAAATAATTAAAATTTAAAGTTCAGTGGAAGGATTAAATATACAGTACATAAAATAAAGAACAGATTTAGTGAACTAAAAAGCAAATATCTAAAGACAATGTAAAAGACTATATATATATATATATATATTTTTTTTTTTTTTTTTCAGTACTGGGGATTGAACTCAGGACCCTGTGCTTGCCAGGCAAGTGCTTATTCTACTGAGCTATCTCCCTGGCCCTCAAAAATATTGATAGATATTAGTGGGCTATCCAGATAGCTCAGCAGATTAAAGCACCTGCTTAGACAGATGTAAGGACCCAGCTATATCCCTGGTGTACAGTGCCGGCCCTGCCCCTGGGGCACGCTGAGACAGCAATTGAGACCGGGCTTGGTGGTGCACCTGTAATCCTAGTGCTTGGGAGGCTGAAAACAGGAGAATCACTATGAATCCGATCTAGGTAGTAAGACCCTGTGGACCCTGTGGACCCTGTACCAAATACATTAAGAAAAAAAAAAAAACTCAGATAAGAAAATTAGTGTTTACAAAAGAAAAGAAAAAAAATAGAGTCTACAAATAGATCTTTACTAAGAGAAATTCTAAAGTATGTGATTTAGATACAGAAACATGATTTTAAACAAGTGTGGCAGTACGCACCTGTAATTCCAGCACTCAGAAGGGTGAGGTAGAAAAAGAGTGCGTTGAAGGCCTGGGCTACAAAGTGAGACCCTTTCTCAAACAACAAAAATTATTTCAGATGAAAGATTTGCAATATAAAATATGTATACTTTTTTTCTTTTGTATTTTAGCTTTTGCAGGTTTTTTTGTTGTTTGCTTGTTTATCTTTTTGTGACAGGGTCTTTTTTTTTTTTTTTTCCGGAACCAGGGATTGAACTCAGGCCCTTGTGTTTGCCAGGGAAGCGCTTAGTCCACTGAGCCATCTCCCAGGCCTTCTTTTGTATTTTAGGGAAGGGTCTACAGGGTGTTCAGGGTCTCACTACTAGATCAGACTCGTAGTGATCTGCCTTTTTTGTTTCCTTTTTTTTTTTCCTTTTTTTTTTGGCAGAACTGGGGATTGAACTCAGGCCCTTGCACTTGCCAGGGAAGTGTTTATTCTATTGAGCTATTTCCCTGGCCTTAATCTGCATTTTTACAGCCTCCCAAGAGCTGGGATTACAGGCCTGCGCCACCACGCCCAGTCTCAATTGCTGTCTCAGCGAACCCTAGGGGTGGGGCCAGCATGGCAGGCTGGGGAGGGGATCAAACCCCTAGCCCCTGCGCCTGCTTGCAGGCACTTTAATCCGCTGAGCTATTGGGCCAGCCTCTTTTTTCCTATTTTGAGGTAGGGTTTCACTAAGTTGACAAGTTGTCCAGGGTGCACTCAAACTCGGGATCCTTCCGCTTCAGCCTCCCAGAGTGCTGGGATTTCAGGTGTGCGCCACTGTACCCCAGCTTGCTATGAAATTAATATCTATTTCAACCAGCTTTCTTTTCTTTTTGCTAATCTATACAAGACAAATCAGTAGTATTTTCTAAATTTAAAACTTAGGATACATGATATGGTATAGTTAATACCATAATTTTAAAACAACCTAGTCAGAAATCTGGAGCCAGGCTTGGTGACAGAGATCCATAATCCCAGTGCATGGGAGGCCGAGGCAGGAGGACTGCCATGAGTGTGTAGCTAACCTGGAACACAGAGTGAGACACTATCTCTAGAAAACCAAACCAAAGAGAAAAGGAAAAGGAATTAATTTCCTAGACCTCCTTAATAAACATTCTGCGTCTCATAAAAAATAATCCAGTTGGATATTGTTGCTTGCTCTAGTCCAGTGGTGGCAAACCTGTGGCACATGTTTCCCTGTTGGCACACGGAGCCCTTGCCGATGGTACCTGAGCTAAGTTGCTCCAGATTTTGAAACTGGGCAGCTAAATATTTTCCAAATGTCAAAATGCATTTAGAGAATTCTGCAGTGTTTTCAGACAGTCCTACAAGCCATCAGGAAGTCTATAAGGAACTTTCTAGCTTTTTTTTCTATTACAAAACTTTATTTAACAAAAATTTAGTATATGGGGCTGGCGAGATAGCTCAGTGGTCTAAAGCGCCTGCTTAGGCAAGCTTAGGCAAGCATGCAGGGACCTCAGTTCGATTCCTAGCACCACATGCCATGCCAGCCCTGCCCCCAGGGTAGGCTGAGCTGACCATAAAAAAAAGGAAACATTAAAAAAAAATTTAGCATATGAAAATGTATATGACCCAATCTTCAGTCAGTGAAAGCAGCACTTGGAGGAGGGGCATGTATTTTTCTGCTGAGCAGTCATTATTTAAACTCGTTCCAAGGTTTCCAACATGGTATGGCCACCATTCATTCCAGTGCTGTTCTGTGGCCCACTAGTTGCCATCTCCACACATTCATCTAGCACAAGATTCATAAAGGGATCAAATCTTCACGATATTCCTTGGACATGTCTGCCACTATTCAATTTCAATGATAACTTCTTGTCCATAAATTTTTTCAGTTCGGGAAGGTGAGCTTTGCTTGTCTTGTCTAGTCAGTGGGCTCAGGGATCCTCTTTTTTTTTTTTAAGGTACCAGGGATTGAACTCAGGATCCTGTGCTTGCCAGGTAAGCACCTACTCTACTGAGCTATCTCCCCAACCCCTGCAGGGATCCTTTTTCAGGCAGAATTTTCTAGCTTTGTAGAACTGCAAAGAATTTTAGTAAA
>NW_004524753.1:387701-401173 GCF_000260255.1 Octodon degus | reverse complement strand
TGTGTCACTGAGCTATGTCCCTGGTTACTGACAGAGTTTTATAGATCCATAAAATGGAGACAACCCTGTTTTCTTACTTTTCCAGTTAGAGCCAAAGTTGAAGGATTTGATTCTCCTGATTACGCTGGTTAGATTCTGGAAATGTGGAAATGGGGCAATTAGAATTTCAAGGCAGTGCTACCCAGAAAAGTAAATTCTACGAGCTCCATGCAGTGTTTGAGAAGACAGAGTGCGGAGGGACGACAGTGGCAGCTCACTGGGAACTGCGAAGTAGTGGCCCAGTCGCCTCTCCAGGCCAAAGGAAATGAAGTGATGACGCCACAGATGAGTGACCTGGACATTTTCTCTTGGTTTACGTGGCATTAGGACAGTCAGTAACATTTGTGAGGGTTACAGATCAGATTTTAATTTTTCTTACTTTTCTGTGGTTATGCGGGAGTATTTTAAGCGGTAAGACTTAAGTTTTATGTTTTTTTTTTTTTTTTGGTGGTACCAGGGATTGAACTCAGGGCCTTGCACTTGCCACACAGGCGTTTATTCTACTGAGCCATCTCCCTGGCCCTAGACTTTGAAGTATTAATAAAGAGGCACTTGGAACTTATTCTCAGATGGTTCAGTACTTACAAAAAAAATTACAACTATGGTTACACCTCCATAGCAAATTATCTCAAATTTAGGAGCTTACAGTCGCAATAATTTTTACTCACTCAAAGTAAATTCAAGTGCAAACCTTGGGTTCACACAAAATCCATACGTGAAAGTCTACCGAAACTTTGTATTTCCAAATGGGGAAGCCAAGATGGTCTCAGCTACTCAAGTAAGAGAGTAAGTGGCAGCGTATCCATGCAAACATCCTACCCGGCAACGAGGAGAACCAAGCCCCTGATGCGTACATCACAGACGAACTTTTCAAATGCCCTGGCTAAGTGGAAGAAGGTATACTCAAAAGCCTTCATACTGTAGGCTACGACTCCCTTCGTAAGAAGTTTGAAAAGGCAAACCTCTAAGGATGGGAAACAGATCCGTCGCTGCCAACGGTTAGAGGCAGAGTGCTGGTGTAGGGGCCTATTTTAGAATAATGGCACTATTCATTAAGGTTCTAAGGGTGGCAGGATCGGGTCTGTTAGTTAAAATACAACTTTTTTTTTTTTTTGAGACAAGAGTCTTGTTATGTAATTCAGGCCGGCTTTGAAGTCATGGTGATTCTCCTGCCTAAGTCTTCTAAATGCAGATTACAGGTGTGTGTCATCACACTCGGCTACAATATAACATTTACTTTTTTTTTTTTTAGGGCAGGGTCTACACGGTGTTCAGAGTCTCACTCCTAGATTGGACTCAAAGTGATCCGCCTGTTTACAGCCTCCCAAGAGCTGGGATTTACAGGCACGCGCCACCACGCCCAGGCTCGATTGCTGTCTCAGCTTGCCCAGGCTGGCACGGGAGGCCCAGGGATCAAACTCCCGGGCCCTGAGACTGCTTGAGGTGCTTTAATCCACTGAGCTATTTGGCCGGCCCTAACATTTACTGTTGACGGATTTTTAAAAAGTCATTCAGGCCAGGCCTGGTGGTACATGTCTAATCTCAGTACGTGGGAGGCTGAGGCAAAAGGATTGCCTGGGGCTCCAGACTAGCCTGGGCTAATAGTGAGTTCAAGAACTGAACTACATACAGTGAGACTGTGTCTCAGAAACAAAAATCAGGACATTGAGGTATGTGAGATCCAGGTATGAAATGCAGATGGAGACAGGTGAAGGTGACGGTTACAAGTGTGCGTCCCAGCCTCGCCTATGGGAACGATGAGTAATTGCGGAAAATGCTGTTCAGGTTGGACACTGTGAGCTAGGGGCAAACACACAGAACGGTACTGTAAGCATAGTAATCTAGTAAGTGGTGTCTTCCAGTGGTTTGGCTAATCCTGGCGCTTCGTTTATAGAGGTTGAACAAATAGCAATAAATAAATACACCGAAGATAATGAGCCAGGCCCATCCCTTCCAGAGAAATACGTTATAACATTGTTTTTTTTTTTTTTTTTTTTTTTTGCAGAACTGGAGATTGAACTCAGGCCCTTGCACTTGCCTGGGAAGCGCTTATTCCACTGAGCCATCTCCCCGGCCCCGAGAAATACGTTAGAAAGGACCAGGCACCAGCGGAGGGAGACAACAGAGGAGTGAAATGTCGCAGTGCACACACAGCGCTCGCTCGGGCGGGTCTTGCTTTCTACGTGCTTTCTCTGGGACAGAGGGGCTGGGGGCTGGGAATACTTGGGGCGCACCTGTCTTCATTCAGCAGGCTTCTCTGTTTGGGGATCAGGACTGTTCCTTTGGCTGGCGAAACTGCAAGGCTGAACTGAATCAGTTGGTGCGGTGGGACGGGGCGCCACTTCCTTACAGGCCGGGTGTGCCATCTCCTCCCGCCCGCCAGCTGTGAGCCCAGCGCGAAGGCAGGAGGCGCCGCGGCTGCCAGTTGCCGTCTCCTCTGTCCCTGCGACACAGCGCCTGCAACCCGAGAGGCCACTGGCCCCAAGCAGACCTACATCAAGCCTTGCTGTGGGGTGACAGGTGCCTTTAGCAATCTGGGTCTTGACCTCTCGGTGGGCCACAGGCGGCTTAACAATTAGTCGTGTGTTATTTTTTGTTACACTGGGAGCGGCTGGGGCCAAACGGGTAAATTCAGAGTTTTAGATTCAAAGCTCCACACCGTGCGCCTTTTTGTGAAAGAGGAAAAGGCGAGCTTGCCTCAAAGGCTCTCGAAGACTGTGAGTTCATACACACAAAGCATTTGGCACGGTCCTCTCTCATCTATTAAGTGTTCACTGAACATTTATTTTAGGAATTATTCAGGCAACAAAACGCGAAAAGCCCTGTCCTTTTGAGAAGCAAACGTTAACTACTTAGAGTTCAACTCTAAATCATGCTAACTCAAAGTGGGGTCCACAAAGCCCTAGCTGACCACCGCTTTGGAGCCTGGAATGCACGCGCGTACGTCTCATCCAAATTTAGTGACTCGTGCTGCGCCCTTTAACATTGTTGGCAGGGCCTTAGGTGTGCCTTCAAGTGTGGAGCGTCCTGCTTAGGTATAAACCCTGCATTTGGACTTCTGAAAATACCTTAAAAGTTCTCTATCAGGAGGAAAAGGACGTTGAAATTTAAAAAGTGCACTAAAAATTCAAGATTCGTTAAAAAATACCATACCAAACAAATGAGATTCAGAGTGGAAATCTATTGCCTTATGCGCCTACAAAATACTACAGCTTCAGTGTAGGGTTAATGTAGTTAAATGACGCCCTCTGGTGGAAATATTTCGATATACAAACTATGTGAAGCTAGAATCCTAAAAGCTCTTGGGGAGGCGGAGTTGAGTTGGAGGCCCGGCATGGCTTGATAGTGAGTTCAAGGCTAGCCTGAACTACACAGCAAGAGGTGCACAACTCAATCGACAAGTAGTGTGAGGTGTTTTTTTTTTTTTGTTTTTTTTTTCTTTTTTTCTTTTTTAAGAGGGCTGGGGATATAGCACAGTGGCACCAGCATGCCCAAACTGGATTCCCAACACCAAAACCAAAACCAAACAACTTATAAAATTCTGGCATACATGGGAGAAAAGGTTCAGTACACCCCCTTCCCTCCTTTTCAAGTGTAAAATGGATTTTTAAGCAAGCAGTACATTTTCGTCTTAAATTGTGATAAATTTTACTACTGAGAAGGCAGCAAATTTAGGTGTTTTTCTATTTAGGAAAATGTCTTCAGCAAGAAGGGACATGAGGTTGAGTTTATTTTATTTATTTATTTATTTATTATTATTATTATTATTAATTATTTTTGTGGTACCAGGGATTGAACTCAGGACCTTACGCTTGCCAGGCAAGCACTTACTCCATTGAGCTATCTCCCCAGCCCCAGGGACATGAGGGACATGAGGTTGAATACAGAATCGTATAACCTGACCTTTGTGAGAATGCTACCCTGAGTAAGGAGCAAATGCCCTTTGCTCTGTAGCTCCCAGGGCCAGGGGACTCAATGACCTTAACACATCGCACACAAGTGCTGCCAAACACTTGGCTCTCCTTCAGATTGGTTTTATTATAAAAGGTGAACTTGCTTAAAAATAATAGAGGCATACAATATAGTAGTCAGATGTCTTCTAGGGTTCTGACAGTGTGCAAAATACCCATGAGGATGTATTTATGTATTATGCACTGTTTTTTTTTTTTTTTTTTGCTACCATGCTGGTGACATTGTTCTTGGACATGCAAGTGGAGTGATCCAGTCTAGATGCAGACTTGTCTTAGTGTTTGTAGCATTCAGCTTTACTGGGCAATGGCAGAAGAGTTTCTAAAGTAGGTGTACTGTTAAGGCCCTGCTTTGCCACCATGTAATAACTCATACCACCTGAATTTTCATCTGTCAACTCTGAATGTGAAGATAGTGAAATGCACTTGTGCCAGTGTGTGTGAAGCTATGTGGCTCCTTTGTTTACTGGCTACGTGTGGGCCAGTTATTCAGGGATGATTTAGTTATGTGCTGCACGGCACTTCAGGCCATAATGCACCACAGGCTCCACTGACATATGGAGCTGAAAATATCCCCTTAACATTTTTACTGTGCCTTGTTTCAACTGCACAGCAGTCCTGGGTTGTGCATGCTTGGGGTTTAGGACCAACAGGCTCGCCAACGCAAGGCAATGATCAAAGGACTGCTTTCCCAGAACACAGCCCTATGAGCAGAAGTGACTTTGGGTGTGTCCGCAGTTTTGCTCGAGTCGCCTTCCACATCCCAGAGCTGTTCCAGACAGCTGAGCGTCTATTTCTGCAGTTCCTGGATATTATGCCTTCTGACTTGTGTGTACAAATGATGTAACTGGACTGGATTTCAATTCACGGGGTTATCTTTAAGAGCTAAATTCAGTCTTCTGTGAACTACTCTTTGCCTATTTTTCTATTATTTTTCTTCTGGAAGCTATTTTCTCTCAAAGGAATCAAAAAAACTTTTTCTTTCCAGACACTTAAGAGTTTGTCTCACATACAAGTCCTTAAGATTCATTAAAAAATAAAAAACAATTTTCAATGTAGAAATTTTGAGGCATGTAGAATCCTGGTACATGAGGTAGGAATCCACTTTTTTTTTTGTGGGCAGCTCAGCCTTCTCTGGGGGCGACACTGAGGTGGCACGTGGTGCCGGGTGGGGGATTGAATCAATCTTAGTCCCTGCATGCTTGCCTAAGCAGGCACTTTAGACTGCTGAGCTCTGGCCAGCCCATTCCACAATTCTTTTTTTAAAAAATTTATTTTGTGTGTGTGTGTGTGTGTCCAGCTCAGCCTGCCTGGGGGCGGGGCTGGCTGGCATGTGACGCTGGGGGATTGAACCGCAGTCCCTGTGCTTTGCTAAGCTTGTTCTAAGTAGGTGCTTTAGACCACTGAGCCATCTCACCAGCCCCATTCCACAATTCTTTGCAAGTATCTACTTGGTTTTCCCAGTAATTGTCAAATGAACTTCCCTCAATCATTTAAAGTATTATGCATGAGTTTCCCGTGTATGTAGGTGCTTGCAGACTTAGTTTGAGGCCAGCCTGGACAACATGGCAAGAGCCCATCCCAAAAAATAACCAGATGAAAAGGGCTGGGAATGCAGCTGTGGTGAGAGCACTTGTCAAGCGTGCCCGAGGCCCTGGAGTCAATCTCCAGAACTGCAAGACCCCCCCCTCCCCATTTCTAAGAGTGCAGACTTAGGAACAACTTCTGAATGCCCTAAACTAAGACAGTTGTGTAAATTGTACAGAGAATTGTATGTATAGTTATGTCAATATGTATCAACGAAAAATTTGGATACAATAGTCTGGAATGGTGTAGGTCTGTAATCCCAGTACTTAGGAGGCTGAGGAAGGAGGATTGCCACAAGTTTGAAGCCAGGCTGGCCTATACAGCGAGTTCCACTCCAAGTCAGCCTGAACAACACAGCAAGACCCTATCTCAGAAACAAACAGCAAACAAAAACACAGAACATCACAACTGCACATTCATATGCACAGAAATGTTTTATTGGGGCCCGGGAGATGGCTCCGTGGAATAAGCGCTTGCCTGGCAAGCGCAAAGGCCTGAGTTCAACCCCCAGTTCTGAAAAAAAAAAAAAAAAAGAAAAAAATGTTTTTATTACTGGGTAGTTGTTAAAATTCACTTAAAGTTGTTCACTGATCATTCTTAAATTATTTCATAAAGTTCTTAAAAAATATAAAAAAATTTAAATTGTCTTAGTGAGATAGTGTAATATGAATTAAAAATGTAATATGAGTAGAAATGAATTGTATTCATAGCCAGTACAAATCCTAAAATTCTTAGTAGAGCAATTCTGAGTCATGTCAATGGATTAGAAATCATATTAATCAAATTGTGATCTTTAAACAGCTGAAGTGAATACTGGGTATTTTAGGAGGGTCTTAAATTTCCACACCAAATTAACAAGAGGCTTGGAAATTAAGGAAATGGCACCCAGAGCACTGGTCATTTCCACAGTCCCTTGCACAATACAGAAAAAACCCAGTCAGAGCTGTGTAATTCTAACCGCCACTTATTCCATGATGTATAAACTATGGAGTCAGATTAAATTACAAAAATACCTGTCAACTAAACTGAAAAGCTATCTTTATCATAAATACAGTCACTTGTAATGAGAAAACTCAATTACAAAAAGTAGATAGGACTTGTTTCACTAAAATCTTAAAAGATCTACAAAAAACAAAGATCCTTACCTTCAGGCACAATTTAAGAATTTAGCAACAAATTAGAACTTTGAACTAATAACTAAACTGATTTTAAAATGTGTTTTAGAACAAAATGCCCAAGTTCTAATCTGTTTTTGTCAACACAATTGTGTCACTTCAAATTTGCCTTCTCCTAAATGTTCTAAATCTCAAAGATGACTTGACAGCTGAGTACATATTCCCTAAGATGTATTAATACATTTGAATTAGTGACATGCAGCAACTATATTACACTAAAACGGTGAGCCTTCACTAAGGGAGAAACAAAAAGCCATGAAGGACAACATCATACCCACTGGTGCATGCAAACAGATTACAATCTGTTTTAGTCACTTCATCTTTAGTGCCCTTTCTGTACAGGTGCATCTCATCTACCCCTGAAAAGCTGAACCCAGAAATTTACCAATAACAGTAAGTTAAAACATAGGGAATACACAGGGTTTTAATGCACTACATAAATAAGAAAACACTCAAAATAAATGATACTAGACAGTAAAGGTACTAAAAAAAAACCTAAAAACAACAACAACAACAAAAAAACCTCTTTCACAAGTAAACAAACAATGGGTGTGAGTACTGAGACCCACAAGACCCTATTCGGACCCAAAAGGAGGGCGGTGGAGAAAGCAAGCTCATTTCCTTTCATTAAAAATCAGAGTGCAACATCTATAGTTAAACAACTTTATTAACATAGTCAAGCAGTGATTAACATTCACATCTATTATGTCACATCATACAAATGTAAATACAAAAATTACTACAGTACAATATATATTCTCTGCATGATCCAAAATATTTGGTGGCCCCAAAAAACTCTTTTAAAATTCAGCAGCTTATCAAAAATTAAAACCATATTCTATTTAAAATGAAGATCTGTTAGCACAGAGTTAGACTTCAAGAAATTATCAATTTAGTACAGTCTGAGAAATTGCAGGAGGGTATATTTGAAGGACGCATTCTAACATGGTGTGGCAGGTACAGGAAACATCAGATTTAAAGCTTTTAAGCATAACTCATACAACCTAAGTTGTCAGCAGAAAGATCCAGTTATTTATAACTAAAGCTAACGCCACTAAATTATTGCACCCAATGTTAACATGAATACTAAGTGTGAAACTGCTTTATAATATGAAGCCATTTACCACATCAAATCTTTTCTCACAAGATGATAATCTATTGAGTAGTTAATTACACAGTATTGTCTAATTATTTCCGTAAAAATCCACCAAGCTCAATTTGGTAGTATGCTCTAGTATACCCACAAAGGAAAACGAAGCATGAGGAAAAGCACAGCAGAATCCTCGATGAGGCCAACATTAAGAGTGGACCAACACTGCCTTACAGGCTAACCATGTTAACAGCAGGCTTTGAGAAAGATAATCAGACCTGTGAAACTGCCAATTCTGTACAGTAAGCCACAATATTAGGGGGTCCTATGGTTAAAAAAACTTATAAAAAGGAAAACTACTGGCATTCCTATTTAGTGATATACTGCTTGGCAAATAGATTTGGCTTGGTTTTAAAATATACAAGTGGGAAAAAAATCACAATTTTAACTTCCCTCAAAATCATGCATACATTTAGCTGTTATGCATCTTTTTATCTAAACACAACACATTCCAGGATACAAACCCTAACAGTTGCTACCATTTAAATGTATACTTCAAAAATTAATATGCACAGTAAGTAGGCATAAAGAATTATCTATATATAAACAAAGCCAATGGGAGAACGATCTATGTAAGACTAAAAAGATTAGTCACAAGTTACCCAGCAAGTATACAGGCGAATCAAACCAAAAGTTCACGTGAAATTTAGAGTCATTACAAGTATTGCCATATTTAATACAGTACAAAATGCATTAAGCTGGCATATGATGCTACTGCATGGTATTAACAGATAATATTGTCAACACAACTATTAATATTTTACCTAGATTATCCCAGGGCCGTTATTATTTGTGGACTAGATTTCTTTACCAATTCCAATGCCTACACCTCATTAATATACGAGTAGCAATAATTAGTGTTTTCCTCCTTTGTAACATTTGTAAAAGTAATTCAATAAGCAAAACTGTTTTTGAAGTACTAACAAAGGGAGGGCTTAAACTGCAGTTATTCATGATACACTCTTCACTTGGAAAGAATGTTTTTGCACCGTTATGTTAATACATTCAATATGAATATAGATTATATGAAGCAAAAACAAAAGAAAGCAAAAAAAGAAAACAACAAAAAAGCAAAACCATTTTTCCCCCTCATGCCGAAGATCTGAAGTTTAGACTAAAGAGTTTAAAACATAACCAGTTTAATCCTGATATTTCACCTATGCAGAACAATTTCAAATGGGGGAGAAATTTTTCTATTTTCAGGGTTTGGAGGAAAACCAAATTAGATTAATTAGATTTCAAATAATCTACACACGCGAGTTGAGAGTAGGAGTCTAAACCCCTTCAGTCTGCTAAAACTAGAAAAATAGGGACGATTCCTAATGAAATACACCAAAACAACGACTAAGTATGATGACCCTTTATAAACATGTCATGAAAGCAAAAATGATGTAAGGGTGTTCACCTGAGATAAAACTTGTTATCACTATTTTATAACTGAGTAGACAAAGCATTTCAAGAGGAAAGTCAGTGGAAATTATTTTAAAATATACATCTGATCTTATTTTACAATATATGCAATTTAAGCAATTCAGATCAATGAAAAAGTCTTAACCGAAACAATCACAGTGTTTTATCAATGTTAATTACAAAAAGAAAAGCTACTTGTTTTTAAGATGTAATGGCTTGGTTAAGTGTTTTAAAGTCTATTCTGAAATTTAACTTGCATAACAAAAGCAAGTAGCAATAATGTAAAGCATCAGAACTGGCTCTTAAAGATATTTACAAGTCGATTATTTTGGAAATAACCAACCAAAAAATATAAGTGATTTTTTTTTACACAGTATGAAGTCATTATATATTAGACAATACAAAAAGCAAAATTACTTCCTGAATAAATGAATATCTGTGGCACTAAGTTCACTTGCTAATGGACTGTAACATGGAACTGCCAAACATGCATTTAAGTTATATTAAATACACTTTCTGTTTCCAACTTAGGTTGATCAGCAGCTTTTGTTCTGTTAGAATCCTTCAAAGAGAGAAGCTCAAACAGGAAAAAGAAGGCATATATAAAACAGTAAACACTGACCTCCTGAGGTTCCTACAACATAAAAATATTCAAGTAGAAAATCTACATCACTTAGCAGCGGCTATTTCTGTAGTTGACCACACTAAGAGTGTTAGTGTGTAAGGAGCAGATGAAGTAAGCCGTGCTCTAAGCATGCCAAGAGGCAGAAACACTGGAATGTAACAAAGACAACTCACAAGCTCATAGACATTCAGTCAACATTCAAAACTATTAAGACTACACACAGATTAAATTGCTTTACATATATTTATATACATATATATATATCCCATGATGTACTGTTTCATCAGAAGAATGCTAAATTACAGCTTAACTCGAAAGATAACTTAAATGGCTTCTGCAAATTCCTGTGCTATACTATTTTAACTAAATACAATATAAATCAAGAACAATAATCTCAATGGGAAAAGAAATTAACCTACTATCAGGTTGCCAGTTCTATTCACTTGATTTTATTTTCTATTTTAAAATTATAATTTAAATATGGAAACAGATCAAATGAGTACAAAATGGACATTCTAATTGGAAGTTGATTTTTAATCAGACGAATATTTTTGCCAATACTAAATTGTTAATCACAGGTTTTTATGCACTTCTTTTATTGCATTTCAAGAAAAATTTGGCCATTTCTTAGAAGTATTTACTCTCCTATTCCAGAATACTAGCCACACGGAGTTCTAAAAGGTATCACTATTTTTAAGGACAAAAGTTACCTATTCAGGTTTTAGAGACTAAGGAGCAAATTCTGAGCTCCTAGTTAAAACAACTGAACTAGAAAACAAAATGCCATGTACCTCTGAATTTAATTTATAGCAGTTCTTTAAAAAATTGGGCATAATAAAATGATTTAATTTCAGGCTCAACAGGCTGAAATTTGCAAAGCCAAAGTAGGGAAAAGAAGGTGAAAGGACATGTTAAGAAAAACAAAAACAAACACACACACACACACACACACGCGCGCGTGCGCGTACACACACCCCTTTCTGCATGCTTCCATGCATCAGAAATTTTTTGAAACGGTATTTATCAAGTCACACGCACACAGCTCAAATGTCAGTGCAATGGCTGTATCATTCAACTTTTAGAGAACAGAACCATGCAAAGAGGAGCAACTGCTTATAAAAATGGTTATTCAGTATTTATTCTGCAATGCAAAGGTGACAAACTAAAATATAAAAAGGCTGTTATGGCTTAACATTTTTGTTGCAGATTAAATATGCAGCATTGAAAAATGGAAAGGCGTGGCTTCATCTCTGACCAGCAGAGTTAAAAAGAAAAATCTCTCCATTTTCCTTCATCATCATGGGATACACTGTTCAGGCAATCCAAATTAATAAAGACTTGCACTTTCATATGGACACAGGATCAAGTGTACCAGTTAAGTTTTCACATTCACAGTATATAAGAAAATACACATGAAAGGAAAAGTAAAGCATTAACTTAACAAGGATTTATTCACAGGAATACATGGTAAGTAGAGAAAAATAACAGAAAAGCTAAACAAATGAAATGAAGAGGATCCAAACCAACTTTCACTCTGTAGCTTTTAACTTGCACCCTGTGTGCATTATATCTAGGGCACAGAGGGCCACCAACATGCGCCAACAGTGTAGGAACCCTGCATTACATCCATTAACTTAAACATATCTTTAAGATCATGCTTTGAACAAAAAAAGTAAAGTTTAGAAGGCAATATGCTGAGTGGGAATAAACAATCAATTATAGCAATCATTTTCAACTTCTACAATTGTCTTTATGTGCCAACTAACACTTATGCAGCCTTTTACAGAACTTTTTACCATGTAATTTAAATTTTAGAAGTTTTGATGAAATCACTAGTAGTATATAACCATGCAGAAAGCACATCACACTGACAGCACAGAGGCAAAGGTTTTGCACAGGTATATCAGCTTTCCACATTGTGCAGGTTACACACAATACAATGTCAATCTTATTCCTAACAGATCCTAAAAAGATATTGCAAGGCCTAGCTGTAAACTACAGTACTTTATATATCTATATTCTTAATAAAAATAAAATCCATAAATCTTAAAAAAATTTAAATGCAGGGCTATACTGAATTGGTAAACTGCAAGACAAACTGGCGCAACATAGGTAAATGAATACCAACCTCACTCTACGTGATGCAAGCATGCTACTTTCCCACTAATTTAAATTACTTTCAATCACTATGAGCCAGAATGCATGCCTGAACCTTAAACTGCACTTTAAAACATGTGTTGGCCTAGAAATTAAATCTAATGAAGTACAACCATCAAATTATATCCACTAATGTTTAATGCAAAATTAAGATGTCAACTTTAGTTTGATATGCCCAACCCCACCTATTCCTCCCTCCCTGCCCACCCCGCAAAGGTAAAAGGAGTGACTCATTTGGCATTTCACAGGGTGCTTCGTTGTTCAAATTAGTTTTGTTTTATTTCCAACATTTTCTGGGGGGTACCTTAAATTGTATTTTCCAAGAACCTGCTTCTACTATGGGAAGGCAAGCTGATTTTAACTTTATTAGCTTTGTGTAGCTCTTCATCAGCATGCAAAACACAGCCCCATAATGCGGGAACATTTATATAAAAACCTTTAAATTAAAAAGAAAAAGCTTCTTTACCATACATAACCCCCATTCTTAGGTTTCTTTTATTGTGCGCTACAGAATTGTTCCTCTCTTTTCCCTACGCATCATTTATATGGTTCTTGTTTTGATACAATTCCCCATAATATTCCAGAATGTACTGCTTTGTGAGTAGACTGAATAGATTTGGTTTTTTGCTTCTTCACATCCAGTGTGGAGTTGTAACTGGAGACAGATTTCCACCCACAAAAGGCTCCAGATGTTAAAACGTTTCCCAACATCGACCTAATACAGTGACGGCAACACCTCCCTCCCGCCCCGCCCAGTAGGGTTGGGATTGTACTGTATTCCCTACTGGTTTACCCTTCCCCCCTGTAAAGGGTAACATTTTCCCTGGTGCAGAGGCTCCCTCATAGTCTCCAAGACTGGAGGACCTGGAAGAAAAAGAAAAAAAAAATTGCATTTTTAATACTGCTTCTTTCAGAGCCATAAACTTAAATAACAATGCTACCTTTATCTACATAAACAGGAAACTGGATAAACTCTAACATTACAGTGGTTACAATCATGGTATTTCCTTCTTCTATGGCCAAATAGTCTCTTTATATCAGATATGAAAAGTGAGTCTGAGGTGGGGACACACAGCTGGGTGTGTGGTGATCTGTATAGATGAAATCCACCTTGTACAATGCCATGCTGACCTTCTTCAAAAATGGATTTGGGGGCCGGGGAGATGGCTCAGTGGAATAAGCGCTTCCCTGGCAAGCACAAGGGCCCGAGTTCAATCCCCGGTTTCTTACACACACACACACACACACACACGCACGCACAGGGTTCCACAAAACTATTTAACAAGTCACTTCATTTTCTTCAAAATGAAACAGCATTTCTTGTAGAATTTCTTTTTTTAAATTTTATTTATTTATTTGTG
>NW_004524753.1:382377-387601 GCF_000260255.1 Octodon degus | reverse complement strand
CTGGCATGTGGTGCTGGGGGATTGAACCGCGGTCCCTGTGTTTTGCTAAGCATGTTCTAAGTAGGTGCTTTAGACCACTGAGCCATCTCACCAGCCCGAATAATTTCTTTCCTTCCAGAAAATTAAAATGTTGCCCATTTCTAAGATACCAAACATTAAGGAAATTGGACCAATCAAAAGCCAAAAATACATTTTTCTGTGAAATAAGCGCTTCCCTGGCAAGCACAAAGGCCTGAGTTCAATCCCCAGTTCTGCAAAAAAAAAAAAAAAAAAGCCAAAAATACATTTTCATTTTCAGCTGCTTGGTGTTTTGGTGTAAGCACCGTGAGTGTTCAGTACCATGCTAGGTTCACTATCTTTGGTGAGTCTCCAAAAGTAAAATTTTTAACACCCACCCTCCCAGTGCTTCCAATTAACTATACTCCAAACCTTATTTCCATCTGGTTATTTGCTATGCTCACAGCCCACTTGATCTTCCTGATATTTTTTTCAATTCTAACATAATTTCAATGGGAGGGATACTAAGAAATTAGGTAAGATTAATGGCTTACCTAGTTAAAGTATTACCTGATAATGGTTCTTTTACAACAAAACCCTACTATTCACTCATGTCAAAGGGAAAATTCAGACAGTGATTTAGCTTGTGGAGGACAAGCAATGCCTCCCTGCTTCCTATCTCTAAAAAAGTGGGAGAGCAGACAGGGCAAGAATAAAAAGTATTGATACAGTGTTAGAAAACTGAAAATTATTTCATACCATGCCTTAGAACAGTGATCACTAGCTAATTCATCGTTGGTGATGGGACTACAGAGGTAACAAATTTTAAAGTGCTCAAGACTTATCAGCTCTCTGTTGAACTTTAAAAGCTAAGTCATTCTTACCTACTGCCGTCTCATGATTTAACAAAGTAAATCAAGTACTTTTCCAAATTGCTAAATTCATAGAACATCTCCAAGACCTCAAGATCCAAGTAAAATAACACAAAGAATATGAGGTATTTGAGGCTGCAAATCATTTTCTACTGCTTTCTAGGTTAGATAACTGACAGTGAAGTACATTCATGATTAAAATCTATCAGAGACAGACTAAATAGCAAACGCTAAGAACAACTCCCAAGTAAAGTATAATTCAATTTGCTGTACATCTTCTACACACAAGTTCAGTTATACCCTCTGCCTTTCAGTCAAGGAGGTCTTGAGTCATGACCACAACCTAAAAAACTGGTCAGTATCTTGGTTCACTATATAATCATGTTTCTAATATTTTCTGAGACAGTGCTATGTGCTAAGCTACATATGCTGTGACACTGTGCACCATTTAGATTTTACTCCTCAGCATAACTGAAATGAGAGAACTGAAGTTAAAAAGATCAGAATTGTTAATCTCACTTAATAGTGAAGCAAGGAATAGGAGTCCATGTGGACTCAGTCCTTTACTATCCCAAATCAAAATTTTTCAGTACTAATTTTTAAAACACAGTACCAGGCACATGGAAGTGCTCATATGTTAAAGAACAAGTGGTAAGTGCATCTACTGAGCCAAAACAATTTTAATTCTAAACGGGCTTTCCCTAAAGCTCCAACATACAAAGTGTTTACCATAACAGAGAATCATTTTTATCCCCACACTGAGAATGACAGTATCTCCATGGAGAGACCTCAACCTAGCCCCCTAAAAAAACAGCTGAAACAAAGTAATATACCAACCTGGATTTCTTTTGATTTAGGACTCAAAGGGGAAACTATCTGGTTTACCTCACATAATGTCAAAAAAAAATAATAAATAAAAAGTCTCTAGCTTTAAAAAATTTTAAAGCCCCACATACCTAAATTACTTCATCCTGAAAATCCACAAACTTCTTAAAACTTACCCCTTATTTTGGGACTGCAGCCTAAGTGTATTATATTAAACACCATAAAAAGCTGCAAGACGCTCTTTTAAGGGAAGAGGAAACTGGTCAGAGAAACGCCTCCAATTTTCATCCCCAACTTGATTTTTAAATCCATGAAGGATCTGCAGAGAATAAAAACCATTAATTTATCAGTGACAGAAGAAAAACTCAGTTATACAGCTTCTGATATCAAACACTGTTGATCTTACTATTGGGTTCACAGCTCCAAATGCAGCTCACTACATTCAATGAAAAGCGTTTCAAATGTGTAACTATTCCCTAGTGTTATAACTATGTACTAACTGGAATTAATCCAACAGGGATATGAAGAACTATACATACTCAAACCCTGGGCAGCCACTTAGGTTTTACTGTGTTCAACAGTTTCATCTTATACTCCAAATCTCAATTATTCACCTTGGAAAACACACGCCACTTTCTCTAAGTGGAATATCAGAACCATGTGAGTCAGTGGTACTGCTAGACAAAGTCTTTTCAAGCTGCCTGGTTTTCTGACAGAGTTACTGTCACATCTTTTTAAGAAAAGACCAAGTCAAGTTCTTCACTAGGAACAGAGACCATCTCGTTTCATCAATACTGGCTTAAGGAGCCCATGTCTGAATTAAATTAAGAATAATTCAAATTTATAAACTACGATTTTCAGTCCCAAGATACACAACAAAGACACAGTTACCTTACAGAACATGTCTCTGAGATCATCTTTTGGATTAATCCATGATGCAACAGCATCACAAAAAAATATAAAATCCTGTAACAAGAAACCCGTATCATTATTTTATAGCTCTAACTGATCACAAGACATGTTAACCTCAACATTTATACAATGGTAGACTCCTAGGTAAGAAAAACATTTAAAGTCAATTAAGACCTTCATGAATTGAGTGATTACTTAATGGATATTCCTATTAGTCTACCAGCAAGAAACTATACTGGAATTTACTATCCTACTATATAACGGGAAAAAAAATTAATAAGTGTTGAGTAAAAAAAATGTTTAGCATTACTGTTGGACTGAAAGCACCAAATCAACAGTAAATTTAATTTACTGTATTAAAAAATCTCAAGTTAAAAAAAAACCTCAAGTTCAGTAAGAACACAGTTTACATTGGTCTAGGAGTAACATAAAATCTGTCTATAGTAAGAGCTTAATTAGAAATACAGGAATAGTTCTGAATTTGAAGATCCATGTAACTTAAGTGGAATGACCAAAAGCCAGAAGAAAAATTATGCAGTCCAAATAAGAGTGAAAAACCCAACTCTCAGATAATTACTTAAAAGATAATCTGATTATTCTAACTATAAAAACAAGGTAAGAATATACTTTAAGTATTTCATAAAAATATTTTCTCAATTTTTGCAAGTGTTTTCATTCCTTTTTTGGAACGGGGGGACTTGTGCCTGCTATGCACTTAATGAACAACATTAAGAGCCCCATCTTTTCACTCTGTTTTTTGGTGGTACTAGGGATAGAACTCAGCTTATGCCCTTGAGCTATCTCCTCAGCCCCATCTTTTCACTCTGGACTTGTACTGAATATGAACAATTCAACACACTGCCAATGCTCTAAATCGTCAACTAATGCAAACTGTAGGATTTCCCACATCTTCACACCTGCAAATCTGATGCTAAAAATTTAACACACACCCCTAATATTTATATAGGAATAGGGGCCCTATAAGTAGGAAAAAGATTTAACATAGAGACCTCATTGAGCTTTATTAAGGTCAATAAAGACTCTGCAGTTAGGTTAATTAGATGTAGGCCTGAAGAGGTAGCTAGACTTCAGAGAGGCGCCAGGCAACAATTACAAGGAAAGCCGCCTTCCATGAAAGAGTGGTAAGAGACAGCTACCTAAGGATTCTTTCTTAATATGTAAGACATGCGTGCACACACACATACACCTGTGCATATACACACATAAGGATATTTTCATTAACATCACTGTAATATTGCATCCGGTAATGCATGTAATCATTAAGTAAGCGGTCTTCCTAACAGGCCCTCCTCCTTCACTTATTACACAGGATAGGAAGAAACCAAATGGCCTGAAGGCCTATATAGGATCAAAGACAGTCAAGAGAACAGATCAGATATGGGACAAACGCCCAGCTGGTGGATGGGAAAGACACTACTCCACAGTAAAGGGAACCAGGGATAAGAGCTCCTGGGCTTTCAGCTGTGAAGCCCCCAACCACTTTACAGTATCTATCCTTTATCCTCTTATTTTTCCATCTTTTCTCCCCTGAACTGTCTTTTGTTATACTAAACCTTGTGTTTAGTTTTACTGGTGGCAGGTTTAGGATTGTTGGGGAGCCAAGTTTTCGGCAGCAAAGTGACATGTGACATGGTGTGCCGAGCTGCCTACCTCTGAACATAACATCTGTGATTAAAAAAATAGTACAAAAAAAGAAAAAAAACAAAAAGAAGGCTGGCCAGATAGCTCAGCAGACTAAGGTGTCTGCTTAGGCAATATGAATTGTTCATATTCAGTACAAGTCCAGAGTGAAAGTAAAAAAGCGGTCTAGTCACAATGCTAGACCCTGCCATGCCAACCCCATACCTGGCTGCGCTGAGACGGCAGTTGAGACTAGGCATGGTGACATGCACCTGTAATCCCAGCGCTTGGGAGGCTGAAAACAGGAGGATCACTACGAGTCTGATCTGTGTAGTGAGGCCTTGTAGACCCTGTACTAATTAAAACAAATCAAAACCCAAACAAATAAAAATATGAAATAAAAATAAATAAATGAAAAAGAAAACTGCTGGGCATGGTGGTGCACTCCTGTAATCCCAGTACGTGAGAGGCAGAGGTAAGAGGACTACTCTGAGTTCAAGGCCAGCCTAATTACACAGTAAGACCCTGACTCAAAAAGCAAAGCAAAATCAGGTGCGAAGACTTGTCTTTTAAAATAAAGCTTATGTCATATCAGATACTCCTAAAACACACAGGAAATGATACAAAATTCTCCAATACTGATTGCAAAATTATTATTCTGCAACTAGAATCTTTCCTAATTGGTACAGACTTGTCTCATATCTAGTAATTATCAACATGAAATCAGTTTAGTCAAAGTTCTTCAGTTTTACCTTGTACAATCAACATACTATCACCATCAACTTGAATTTTATAAGCCAATAATTTGTTTCTAAAAATGAGTCAATAAAACTCAATATAAAAATTATATAAGATTCCAATTTAAAATGTTCAAAGTACCTTTCTTTTGAAAATGAAAGGATTTTTTCCTAAGAATGCAAGAAAGTTACTGCTATAAAAACATTTGATAGTTTTACTCAAGTGTGCTCCGCTACTTC
>NW_004524753.1:372746-381753 GCF_000260255.1 Octodon degus | reverse complement strand
CAAGCGCTTACTCTACTGAGCCATCTCCCCGGCCCCTTAGCTCAGTTCTTTAAGTGGCTGCTTCAACAAAGCAGTCAGGCTCAGGTTGCTGTGGTTCGATCCCCAGAAAACAAGATAGCCAGCCAGTCATGCCTTGAAGGCATTCGGAGCCAAAAAAAAAAAAAAAAACCAAACAAAAAACTGAAGCAATTTTGATGGCTGATTCAGTAATCTACATTTCAAGGTTTGATTTCTGCAAAAAGTAACAGAAGCATAGTATCTGGTCACTCTTTAAGGGTATATATTGTTAAATTCAGCAAATTTATGTGTTTTTGTTTGCATTTCAGGGCAGGGTCTACAGGGTGTTCAGGTTCTCACTACTAGATCAGACTCATAGCAATCTGCCTGTGCACAGCCTCCCAAGTGCTGGGACCACGGGCATGTGCCACCATGGCAGGCCTGGGGATCAAACCCCTACTCCTGCCTGCAGACACTTTAATCTGCTGAGCTATTTGGCCAGCCCTGTGTTTCTTGATGGCAGGCATGATGTACACAGCAAATAGATAATACAGTCTGCGTGTGAATAAAAAGCCCTGGCCTAATTCAAGATAAGAATATAACCATTTCTTCTCATCCATTACTAACTTATTTAATGACAAACAGGCAATATTACTTCAAGATAACTAAGAAATATAGACCTTAAATGTATGATTTGTTTTAATATATTTGAAAAAAATTAAGTGTTCTTATAAAAACTTGAAATATTTCCTTCAAACATCTTACTTGGATGACGCCACTGGGATTCACACTGATCATGGTACAAATCCCACGAAATGCTGAGTCTTTTTCCTCATTGTCTCTTATGTTTCTCAGGGAAGTACACCTATTGGAATTATAGAAGCGAGTTTAGCACGGAAGTAAAAAAATGGTCTAGTCACAATGCTAGTAGACAGTATTTAATGGAATAAGCACAATATAGGTAACATATGCTAAACAAGTTGTCAGAAAGTTTTACTTTCACTTTCTCATACTCCTTATGTTGGGCCCAACTAATCACAACAGTGGCAAGAGCAAAATTCAATTTTCTTAATAGACTATGAGCAGCTGATTTGATCCTCTCATTTAAACTGAGCTTGAACCAAGAGTTAGCAAATTAATTTTAAAAATTGTATTGACTCATATTCCATTAAACACTACTAAAAATGATTTGAATCAAAAGTTTAATCAATTGAAAGCAGAACACAGAATATACTGCCACAATATACACTATTACTATATAACTTATGGTGTAGATGTTTAACTTTTACATTAACAAGCAAATAAGATATTATATATAACAAATTTAAATGTCTTTAATGCAATCCAAGTTTCCAAATTAATTCTAAAAAAGAAACGTAATGCAAAAACCTAAATTTATAAAAATTGCATGCATCTTAACTTTTCTGGTGGATATTTAAATGCTTTTTATGTATAATCAAGCTTTTTAACACAGCAAGCATGTGACAATCTTATCCCATGCATCAATTAGTCGTTAGCCACAACATAAAATAAATATACATGACGATGCTACTGAAAAATCTCACGAACCTGATAGGACAAGATTAGTCACATGGTTGGCAATGATTAAGGACTGTGATTTTTGTAACCAACTGAAAATATATCTAAAAGTGAGATAGAGAAAGAAAGAGTGAAGAAAAATGAATTAAAAAAAAAGATTGAATAATACACACCAGGGTCTTATAAACTGCTGTAGCATGGGGGCCACCTCTTGAGGACAAACGTAACCAAGACGACCAATTGTTATTGCTAAGGTAACGCAATCACGGTTATACACCACCAAACGCCAACCAAGACATGAGCAAATGAGGGGGAAGGAGAAAAAATAAAGAAAAAACAACAAATAACTCAGAAACAGAAACCAACAGAATTTGTGTATGATAATAAACATAAGATTTCACCAGTGCTGTTTATTACCACCCCCTAAAATAAGGGGCAGCAACATATATGGCATACTCTTGGAAAAAGAAAAACAAAAGGAATTAAAAAAACTCTAAAGATTGAGAGAACACCAAAAACCATGCTGAATTGCTTTTCTCGCTCAATCGTCAAATAATATTCTGCTAATAAAAAGATGAGCGATTACAACAAATGGAGAATCTTCATTTAGAGCCAGTGAAAATTTCAAAATTTAATGTTTATAGTTTTCATTTCAAGAATTACTAATAAATGTGATTATATTTATGAATTGGCTAAACACATTATATATATGTATCTGTAACGATTCAAATATTTTTCATTTTCCTACACCTTTGCTCTTTTTCTTTTTGAGACAGGGTTTCACTATGTAGTTCAGACAGGCCTTGAACTCACTACGTAGCCCAGGCTGGACTTGAACTTACAGTGATCCTTCTGCCTCCTCCTCCCAAAGGCTGGGATTATAGGAGTGCACTACCACATCCAGCAGACCACATCTCCATAAGAGGTTTCATGCTTTGAAAATTATCTAGGGAAATTAATCCAAATTTTGATAGTCAACAATTAAGAATTAACATTTCCCAAACAAACCAGAGGATGTTTCCTGCCTAATTTGAAATCAAACTGTCAGATTTAAGCATTATGGCACGCACTGAACAGATTGGAACATTGCTGTGTCAAATCTCACTCCAACAAACCTCGTAACTCAGATGGTAGTCCACTAATTTCAAACCATATCTGAAATAAAATTCTAATAAAGGAAATTTAGACAGTCCACTTAATGACATGTGGACCACAGGGGAAAATCACTGATCTTTCTTAGAAAAGATAACACAAAGTAGGAATACATCATATTGATTACATGCCAATATTTGATTTAAAAAAATTTTGAAGTGGACAAACATATTCATCATCAAAATTCAAGAACTCCTTAGACTTACAAAGAGCTAAAAACAAGTGTAACTCCGAACTGCATTCTGCAATTCAAAAGTACATACATGTAAATACATTTGTACACGACAGGCAAAAGTACAAACAGAAAACAAACCATGAGGTGCTTTAATGGTGTTCTCTCAAAAACTTACAATTTAACCTTTCATAAAAAAAGGGTGGGGGATAAAGAAAAATGTTTAAGGATTACTTGAAGCAAACTACACAGATACTACTAAAATTCAGCAGATTCATATGAAGCCAGAGAAAGAAAACCTATGTTCAAAGGACACAAACTATGCAACATTCTCATTAACAGGCAAGTATGAACAATCCAATGAAACATGCGATAAAGCAGATGATGGGCCATTGAAAAAGTTCAGTGTAGGATATATTAATTAGGGGAAAAAAGCAAGTAACGATATACTACAAAATTGGCTTTACAAAAAAAAGAACCCCATTTATGGGGGTAAGGAATATTGAAAAGAATATTATATGCAGACACTTGTGGTAAAAGTAATCTAATGAACCCAAGTGCGGTTATCAGTCTGATTCAGTCCATCAATTTGTAGAGCATTCTCAATTACTTTATGACTTAGGTTGAAGTTATACTTGAAGTATAATCTTTATAAATAAAGCCAATCTGCTAAAGAAACTAACAAATTCATCAGCTGATATCCCACAAGAAACTTTAATATACATTACACTCAACATTTATTTGTAGTTATGCATTCACATTTAAAAATAAATAGGAAATTTTCTTTAGGTTCAACAATAATCTTACAATGGCAAGTGTTTCAAATCTGAATGTTATGTATAGGTACTGTGTTCTAAGGAGACAAAAATCTTACAAGATCTCATAACTATTCTACACAGACTTTATACTTTTCAGCAAGAATATATTTACTTTGTGAAGTAAACAGTACCCATACACCTAAACAGCCAGATAATTGTTTCATAATTTAAAAGACTTCCTTCCATACCAATAAACATTATCAATTTTAATCCATTAGGAAAAAATACACAAGTTAAAAATTTAAAATAGCAAATCAAAATGACCTCAAATACAAACTCTTATTTGGAAAACCTCATTTTAATTTTTGTCCAGTATTTTGGCTGGACCCTCACTGCTATGAATAAGTTACTAAAATTATCTTAGTACACAAAGGAAGGAATGTGCTTAAATGAAAACAAAACATTATTAGCAGTATCAGGGAGAATGGAAAGAAAAGATTCAATCATTCCTATACGTGTTCTATAGTATGGAAGGTATTCTTTCATATAAACATGCCCTCTATAAATGCAAAAGAGAAACAAGCCTCTTAAATTTAAAAAAAAAAAAAAATCCTATAAAGAACCATTCAATTCCCTATTAAGGAAAAATTTATGATGGAATACAAAATATATATCATTGTTAAGCAATTTAGTCAATAAACTGCAATCTATTTTTGGGGGGTAGTGGGGGCACCTGAGACTGAACCCAGGGCCTAAACTGTTAACTTGCCCGGCCTAGGTCAGAAACTGTGGTCCTCCTGCCTCAGCATCCAGAGCACTGGGAATTTATAGGCATGGACCATTCTTCAAGACACTAGGTTGCCCATATTTCATAGATTAAGAAAAATCAGTATTTTTCACTTCCCAGTTATTCTCTAAATTAATTTAAAAAGCAAAATTTCTCTTTCAGTGGTTATCTTAGCTGGAATTTACTTTAGTGAGTATTAAAACACGGGAATGTTGAAAACAGGGTTTTCCAAATGTTTATTAAAACTGACTATGGAAGTAGCTAAAATAATGTATTTCACTAGTGAGAACCCAAAACAGATGTTAGTAAGAAGCTGAGTTTTTAAACTAGCTTTGCTTTGGTTTCTCTACGCATCATAATTTCAAATTAAAGACAATTTTCTGATCACCGTAACAGTTCAGACATATGGTACCTGTATTCTCTAACAACGTCTTTGGTGCGTTGGGTCTGTTTATGATTTCTACAAGCTGGTGCAATACCATAGGAATATAAGGCTGCATCTCTATACCTAGAACATTCCACAAAAAAAAACAGAAAACAGGAAAGAAACAATTTAATATCAAAACATAGGCTTAAATATTTTGGTTCCCTTACTCATGTGACATAAATACATATATGAAAACAAAAGCAATTTAAAAAAAACATGAAAATATCAAGACTCTATAATTCTTTGGGGGAACAAAAAAATCTTACCCATTTGAATGGAAATTTCTCCAATTGCCCATGTGGCATTGTTGCAGACTGAAATGAACTCGGGATTTAGATTGGTTCCCAATATAGGCATAAAATCAGCTAGGGAAAAAACAAAGTTAAAACTATGTGGTAAACTTCTCAACAGCAGACTCTATTGCACTTTAAAGAAAACTTCAGCAAACACTGCAACATCAATTACAGGACTATGAAAAATACTATATTAAAAATATCTTTTAAAGGGGTTGGTAATGTTTATCTTATGAAACTGAAGGAGGTAATGTCTGGTCAGGGATGTTTCTTATGAAGTAGGCAAGGAAATGTTAGTTTGGGTATATTTTAGGTATCTTTAGAAGGAATTACTCAGACCAATCTCATCACTGCACTACGAAAATTCAAATTAGAAGTTAGAAAAAATAAGCCATGAGAGGTGGCACATCCTAGACACTGTAACTGCTGGCTGAGCCAGGAAGACTGCAAATTCAAGGGCTTGCCTGGGCAATTTAGCAAGATCCTGTCTCTAAACTACAAAAAATTTAGAAGAGGGAGTAATAACTTAGTGGTACAGCCTTTGCCTAGCCATGTGTGAGGTTCTAGGTTCAATTCCCAGTATTGCAAAAAAGAGAAAGAAAGGATAAAATGTAATTATCCAAAGTTTTTCATACACTGATTTTAGTCTTTTTGTTTTGTTGTTTTACAAGAAATTGAACCCAGAACTGTACTAATGAACTATATATCCCTGGCCCTTTTAAAAAATCTTACTGAGACAGCATCTTAAGTGCCCATTCTAGCCTCAATCTTGTAATCCTTCAACCTCAGTCTCCCAATGTGATTGTGGTTGTTACAGCAACTTCCACTCTAGTGTTCACATTGTGGTCTTCATTATTTTTTTATGTATTTGGTACAGAGTCTCACTACGCAGCTTGGACTTGTACTGATCCTACAGTTTTCAGCCTCCTCAGTTCTGGGATTACAGGTGTGCACCTCCATGCCCAGTCTCTCATGCTCCAGGTGGTGCAGCTCATGGTGCTGGGATCAAGCCCTGGTACCTGTGCTTGTCTAAGCAGGTATTTAGTCTGCTGAGCTCTCTTGCTATTATTATTTTCCATTAAATGGTAAAAAGTGCTCTCAGTGAAATGCCTCATTAAAGAATATGACAGGAAATGTTTAAAATAAGGCTTGCCTGTCTATACTGTTTTTTTTTTTTTTTAAATTTATGTGTGTGTGTGTGTGTGTCCAACTCAGCCCACCAGGGGGCGGGGCTGGCTGGCATGTGGTGCTGGGGGATTGAACCGCGGTCCCTGTGCTTTGCTAAGCTTGTTCTAAGTAGGTGCTTTAGACCACTGAGCCATCTCACCAGCCCCATGTCTATACTGTTTTAACAGAGGAGACAGAGGACTAATCTGATTAAAATGCCACTTTTTTTTTTTTTTAAATGCCGCTCTTGGCAGTAAGATCACTTAAATATCATAAATTCAAATATAAATACAAACTAAACTCTGAAACACAAGAGCAATCTTTGGAGGATGCTGAGAATTGGTAAATAAAGGGAAAGAAGTAATTATCCTACAACTATTTTGTTTTGACCTCAGGTAACAATTTATTGACATGACAAATGTCTCTTACACAATATTCTTACCATTAAATGAAGAATTAGAATTTCAGATATTTTTACCTCCTAATAAACTGGTGAATTGCTATGGTTTGACCCCATGTGAAAAATTTAATGACTACTATGGTACCATTAAGAAATGCATTAGATTAGGGCTCTGAAAGGATGCAATATAGGTTATTCCCCCTAGCACTACAGGATATTAAACATCACTGTTTCTACGCACTGAACACAGTGCCTCCTTAGTGTTTAAAAAAAAAAAAAAAAAAAAAAAATCGAGATGCCAAGGAACATGATTAAAGGACATTAGAGATGCAATCAGTAAAATCCACTAAGAAACTCTAGACCAAAACTGGGTTGATGTAACAAAACTGTGAGAATGATTTTGGGATATGTACTAAAATATTACAAGTTCAACAATAACTGGAAACTTCATATCTACTGCTACTGGTATATGAGAAACATGATTTATAATGTGTACTGAAAACAGGGCCAGCCAAATAGCTCAGTGGATTAAAGTGCCTGCAAGCAGGTGCAGGGGCCAGAGGTTCGATCCCTGGGCCTGCCGTGTTGGCCCCACCCTAGGAGTGTGCTGAGATGGTCATTGAGACTGGGCACGGTGGTGTGCGCCTGTAATCCCAGCTCTTGGGAGGCTGTAAACAGGAGAATCACTGAGTCTGATCTAGTAGTGAGACCCTGAACAACCTGTACACCCTTCCCTAAAAAAATACAAAAAACAAAACCCCACTTCATTAATATGTATTGAAAACAAACAGTGAAAGCAGGAAAATGGAGATGTTGAGTTTTTCTCTGTTTTTATAAGTCTTAACATTTTTTGTAGAATAAAATGTTTAAAATTTTAAATTTTTATCATTTCTTGGCCTTCTGGCTAAGATCAAGTGTAAAATTTTAAATCTTTTCATATAAATTCAATAAATCAAAAATATTAAGTTGGGAGCCCTGGAGATACAGGATTATAATCCCAACTACTTCCAAAGATGGAGCAGGAGAATCTGAAACGTTTGAGGTCAGCCTAGACAACTCAGTGAATTCTCATTTAGAAAAAAAAAAAAAAAAAAAGAGGCTGGCCAGATAGCTCAGTGGACTAAAGTGCCTGCTTAAGCGTAGTGCAGCAGTTGGGGTTTGATCCCCAGTGTGCCATGTGGGGCGGGGTGCACTTCTGATCTGTGTAGTGAGACCCTGTGCTAAATACATATATATTTTAAAAAGAAAGAAAAAAAGCTGGAGATGTACATACCTCCATGATTGAACACTTGCCTAGCATGTCCCAAAATCTAAATCCAACCACCAATATTGTGAAAAAATTCCCTTCAAACAAACAAACACAAACGAAAAAAACCAAACAAACCCAGATACAATTTCATGACAATTATTTTTGTCACCAAGTTCCCACAAATTCATTTTATTTTCACAGCACTTAAGACTTAGAATATAATGGTTTAATATATCATGCTATTGCTCCAAGTTTGGAAATAATTTATTCTAAAGCACAACTGTGTCAAATGAAAATAATTTATGTTTTAAATCAAAACATAAATAACTGCCACCAAACATGTTGCGGTACAGGAAGGAAAATCCCCCCAAATCATTTGGCCTATACGTTTGAAAGCATTTGAGTTATGATATTCAAGTAATAACTCTTTATTTTCACCTAAGGCAAGAACATACACTATGCTATTAGAACAGAGAACTATCACTTATTTTAAAAGTGATATTTGAAGTTTTCTATGGTACCTGAAAAGTATGCTAGTATGAGAAGAAAACCTGATTATAGCGGTATCTGGGTTCACAAATAATTTATTCCACAATTCTGGAAAAGATGGCCAAGTTTGCCTCCCACAAATCTATGTGGGAAAGAGCAGCAGCTGTGTCACCTGATTTGGAGTTTGCAACAAAAACAAAATTTTGTCAAACACTTCTGAATGAAATTATTTGCAAACCAAAGCATTCATGAACTGAGGCACCACTGTATTAGTATTTTGGGGTACCCTTACCAAACATGGACCTCTACTAAAAAGAATGCTACTCATAAAAGTGTTTACTAGCACATAATATATCCAGGCTTCACTGGTGGGCATGTCCTATTCTCCAAGGTGATACCATTCAAATTTGCTCCAGCCATAGGCATACCTAAAGGGCACTGAAGTAATGGCAAGCTCAATAAACAATAGGGATTTCCCACATTTTGCCTGCTTTTAATCAGAGCATGTTAACTTTAACTAGCCATAAAATATAAATTCTGAGACTCTGTGAAATTTATTTTTTTGTACATTTTATTT
>NW_004524753.1:371456-372646 GCF_000260255.1 Octodon degus | reverse complement strand
GGGCTGGCTGGCATGTGGCGCTGGGGGATTGAACCGCGGTCCTTGTGCTTTGCTAAGCTTGTTCTAAGTAGGTGCTTTAGACCACTGAGCCATCTCACCAGCTCCTATGAAACTTATTTTTAATAAAATAAAAATCAGATATAAAAATAATTTAAACTACACCCATAGAAAATATTCATACCTATAAAAGGCTTTACATGCTGAAAGCAGGCTTTAGTCAGGTCACCTAACAGGGCAAATGAACTCTGTCGAACTTCTGGCATTTTATCCTACAAGAAAGGAGAAGTGGTTAACTCCAAAGTGACACAGACAACTTGGGTTCAATTCATTTTAATCATACAAGTCTTACCTGCATGCACTGATACATTAGTGTTAGGATGTTACTTCGAGCTACTAGTTGTTCAATGTTGCCACCAAGTCCTTCAGCCAGGCCACTGAGCAAATCAAGGGCCACTATCATAAAATCTTTATCTGGAGCCTCATATTGATCTGGTTGAGCATTGTTTAGCTGAAATCAAACAATATGTTTGCCTTTTAATTGGTTACTGAAAAAGTCTGGACACATGCATTATCTTTACAAGTGTTTATGATGTAGGAAGGAAAAGACATTTTAAAATAAAATACCATGGCTTGTGCAAGAGTCTTCTGTACTAGATTTACACAACGCTGATACACAGGTTCACAGTATGGAAGGAAGCCAGACTGCAGGGCCGTGGCAACTGAAGACAGGCACTAGAAATAAAGCACACACGCTGTATTTTCTGAACATGCTTAAGATTTGCTTCAAACTATTCAAAACAATTCTGGTCATTTAGGAGCTTATTCTACTAGTCTAGGGTAGCAGGTTTGTCTCTTCAAACCTCTTCTATGTATGACCTTTCATTGTTGACATCCTGCTGAGAGGGAGAGGTTTATTGAAAAAAAAGGTAAGACAGTTTTTGCAGTGAAGGTTTTTTTTGTTTTGTTTTGTTTTTTTGCGGAACTAGGGATTTGAACTCAGACCTTCGCGCTTGCCAGGCAAGCGCTTATTCTACTGAGCCATCTCCCCGGCCCCTGCAGTGAAGTTTTTTATCCTTTAAGACTAGATTATCGTGGGCTGGTGAGATGGCTCAGTGGTCTAAAGCACCTACTTAGAACAAGCTTAGCAAAGCACAGGGACCGCGGTTCAATCCCCCAGCACCACATGCCAG
>NW_004524753.1:356069-370646 GCF_000260255.1 Octodon degus | reverse complement strand
CAAATAAATAAATAAATAAATAAAAATTAAAAAAAAAAAAAAAAACCCCAAAAAACCCCTCTAAGCATACAAAGAAAAAATTAAAAATAGAAAGTAAATGTTCAAAGCAAAGTCCCTCCTTTATGGTACCAAGTTCCAAGGCTACTTCACATACATGGGCACAGACAACACATGATAGTAATACATAAAAGAATTTAAAATGACATAAATACAGTATCTGCAACTACAGGTGTGCACCACAATGCCTAGCTCTGATTTACTGTAATTAGTTATGCAGTTATATTCAGCATTTCAACAGAAATGGGTCTATCAATTTATTGCCAATATTCATCACATATGCCCATTTTGGATTAGAACCTGTGCTTCTGAAGAAATTCACTGTTCAAGTAACTAAGCATACCTCAAGTAAAGGGAAGAGATCTTTATCTTCATCCTTTAACATGTTCCATTTCTGGATCAGTGGAGGCATTAGCATCTGAATATATTCCTAGTTACAATGATGAAAAACATATAAAGCTCCACTACCATATGTAAACAAGTCCATCTGAGTCTATGAAAATTAAAATCCATTTAGAGCAATTGTGTAAAATCATTACAGCAGGTATTTTAAGACTCATTCTTTGTTCTACACAGTCTTCGTGAAAATTTTCTTTTGACTACCTTTTTACATAACCTCACTTTAAAGTCATTTCACATACATTTGGAAATAAAAATTGCTTATCAATAAGACACATCACTGTATCAAAGTGCACTACTTACTAATCCACAATCAACACATACTAAGGCTTATCTTTCAATTACATTTTTAATCCACTCTTTTTATAGGTTATACTACTCCCGGCAAGGCACAGAACTCCTCTGTACCACTATGCAGCATTTCTGACCTATCACTCCAATTTCTAATTTTTTATACAGTGTATTCCACATAACTGTATATTCTGAGGAGAAAAAAAATACAAGAAATCTAAAGCTACAATATTTATGAAGTGGTAGCTACACAAACAAGGAATTAAGATACCCAGAGTACAGAAACAATTTCATTTCCTTCCCTATATTTACTTGAGTTTGAAAAAAATAAAAAAAGTATTTATGTAAAATAATTTTACTGAGAAACAAATAGCAATGAGACAGTTTCAAAACCAATTAGTAGGACAGTTTCAATAATCAACACATCGCATATTGTCTTCTTGGTGGTTATTCATAGTACAACCTATATTTACTCTTATAAAAAATGTTGACCTAAGGGCTGGGGAGATGGCTCAGTAGAACAAGCATTTCCCTGGCAAGGGCAAGGGTCTGAGGTCAATCCCCAGTTTTGAAAAAAAAAAAAAAGTTGATGTGCAATGATATGATGTTATAATTCCGACCCTAAGTAAATGCTTATTTTAAAATACAATGATATGATGTTATAATTCCGACCCTAAGTAAATGCTTATTTTAAAATACTGTTGTCAGAGCAATACACTGTTTTTTGTTTTCTTTTAGTGCTGGGTAGGAACCCATGCCCCCCAAAACAAAGTACCAGGTGAGAGTTCTATCTCTGGGCCATTCATTCAGCTTTCATTTGCTGTTTCTGTAAGACTTTTTGGAGATAGGATCTCATTATGTAGTTTAGGCTCGCCTGGACTCACTTCGTAACCCAGGCTATCTCAAATTTGCAGTCATCCTCCTACTTCAGCCTCCCAAGTGCTGGGATTACAGGGATACACCACCATGCTTGGTTCTGTAAAATCTGTATTCTTGAGTACTGCTTATGCTATGTATTTTCCCCATAATAGCTGTTCAAAGATACTTACTGGTTTGTTTAAATGATGTCCTACTGAGTCTGCTAATGTTCCTATGGCATCATAAAGAATGAGTAGGTTCTTATGCTGGTATTTACTAAACGCGAAGACCAGGGTATCAAGTATGTATGCAAGATAAGGAACAAGTTCTGTACAAGCCTCCTCCTCTAGGGTAGCAAAGGCACTAAAATTAAAGCAAAAGAATATTTTTTTTTCAAAATTTTATTGATAAACAGTAATGAGACAGTTTCAAATCAAATCGGAAGTACAGTTTCAACAAATAACATACTGCATATGTTCTTAGTGGTTAATTGCTGTACAAGAAAGCAAAAGAATATTACTGCTGCATAAAATGAACAGCTTATAATAGACAGTAAACTAAGTTTACTGCTTCCAATGTTTATGATGCATATATAATACATCTCTTGATGCATTCCCTTCCTTCTATCAGTTGCTTATTTTTACTTTCTTTTAACATTTCTTACTACTTTTTCCTTTCCAAGAGTCTGTCACCCATGGGCATTTGTTTAGCTATGAAGGTAAAATTGAAAACTACAAATCTTTTTGGCGCTTATATTTACTTACTCAACATACCTGGTGTTTACTACTTATATGGTACTCAGTGTCAAACATAGCAAAGAACAGAACAATGTCTCTATTTTCAGGGAGCTTAGATTATGCTGATTAAAGAAATGAGGATTAAGACTATATAAATTTCACTTTACACTTTTGTTTTTCATATAGAGACCAAAGGTTACAAAAAGCTGATAGAAAATTTCTCATGTGAATGTGTTTAAGATGTAAGAATGCAGGAGTTCCACTACTCACCACAATTAATCTCCATAGTGTATTTATTAGGATAATACATGTGAAGTATAATTTTTAGGGCAAATGTCTAAGAAATGAAGAGGCTATAGCATTTCGATGCAATTACTGCAATTTGAAACCTAAATCTGTCTTGAATACATTTATCTTCTGTTTCACCCAATTTAGAACTTCACTAAAATGACAGGCTTAAGCCACACATTAATGAAAAATCCTGTTAGCATTCTGAACAATTCATGCATTTCTTTCATAGCACTTGCCATTAAACAACATCGTATAACTTTGTGATATTTCTCACTAGCCTTAAGTTTCAGGTTGGCACAAACTGCTAGCCCCGTATCTAGTATGCGCATAACAATAAGTAAAAAAAAAAGCTGAATGAACTGTAAGAAATCAGTCTATCCTCCCCAACCTTAAAAAAGTGTATTTTGTGTAATTAAATCACTATAGATGCTTGTTAAACTTATTTCCAGATCATCAAAAATTAAAACTCTTAGGGGCTGGCGATATATGGCAGCTCAGTGGCACAGCGCCTGCCTGGCAGGCACAAGGTCGTGATTTCAATTCCCAGTTCCAAAAAAAAGAAAAAAAAAAGCTCTTCTAGTACGTAGTTTATTCCAGAAAACAAAACAACTGTAGGTCTGATACAACACTAAATCCACTGACGCAGATCCATGAGAGCCCTGACAATTCTGGCTGTTAAGTGGCCAGTTGATAGTTACTCCGTTGACTACCATGCAGATCTACTCAAAACTTAGTTGTTCCTTCAAAAGAAGCCCTAGTACTATCATTTCAATTATTTGCAAGAATGAAGGTCAAAGATGACTCTATTTTTAGAGCCATTAGGGAGAACATATTTTGATTCAGGTAAAAGCTGTAAATAAAAATTTCCTGACCAAACAAAATGGATAAAATATGATCATGTGTAAATCCCAAAGCCATAAGCCAGGCCTATAAAACCACCAAGAAAAACTAATATATAGCTTCTAAGGTTTTTTTGCTATAAAATACTCTGCTAACAATCTAATAACATTTTATCACAAAGCTGAAGATTGGTCTCTCCCTAGATTACCAGTTCTCACAAGGAACACTATTAAGAATTTGAAAAAAAAAAAAAGAATTTGACCTACCTGCAGGCAGCTTCTTGTACTCTCTTGTTGCTATCCAGGATACGCTTTAGCAACTCTGTCATTAATGGCTTTAGGTACGTGTCTGGTGGCTGGCTGACTACCCAATGTGCATATCGACTAAGAGTCCAGCATGTTATGGAACGCACAAGAGCCTTTTTATCAGAGAGGCACTGAATAAGATGAGGAATGAGCTCAGGCAGGTATGGAATCATGCCCTGCATGCAACCTAGAACCAACAAAAATCTTTCAAAAAGTGCTACTTTTAATTAAAATCATTTCAGTTGAACATTGAAAAAATATGTATTCAGAGTATTTTCACTCCTACGAATATGACATCCTGTACCAAAATTATTTTACAAAATAACTGAAATTAGCACTAACTACTCATAAATATCTTAGAAATGCCTGTAAAATGTTTCAATTTCTTGTACATAGAGGTCTGCATCTGAAACAAAAATGACCCTTCGATGACAGTTTCACCATGCTTTCTAAATCTACATAAGGCATAAAGTTATTTTTCCAGTAATGAAGGCGCTTCAGATATAGAGTCCTTGGATTTCATTTCCTTTAGGAAAATCATTTGTGAAGTATCTGGCTGAGAGTATAAGTCAATGTTAAATAGTTAAACTACTTCACAGTAAAAAGCTATTGTAAGACGGTGATTGTATTCAATTATCCTGTTTAAGGTTAATATGGATCCAGATGTGTGTAGCCCACACTGGTATTTCATCACCCAGCAATGCTGCATGGGTTTCAGAGCAAAGTCTTGGCCTACTGAGTAACAACTGTTTAATACCCTAATCTTATCAACACCTATTAGGACTTCACAACTCAGACTTACCTTCAGCAATTGCTCCTAAAACCAAGATGCCCGATTCTTTAACAACCCATTCATGATGGAAAAGTAGTTCTTTCAAAAGGGGCAGAATATGAGGCAGTAGCTCATCACGATAAACATTTGCAAGAACATCTAGGGCAGCAGCAGAACATTTTCCTAAGGAAATATTTAATTCAAAATGTTACATTAAAAAGTTATATTAACTTCTATATTTTTTGAATTATGTATTTAAGATATTTATAAAATGTTTAACACCTTATAGTTAGGACATATCTACTAATCATATGAAAAATTCCATTAGAAAGGATACATTTTTGTGACAAGAAATAACAAATTATATTACGAAGACATTCTATTCTGTCTACATAGGAATAGACAACTAGAATTCTTTTGTCTACATAGGATTCAATGTTTTCACAGTGCCATACCCACCATCAATCCTCGTAGTATATGCACAATTAATAATTCTACTTTGTGATACATCACTTAGAATCAAGTATGTAATTACTGAGTTGGAGAAGAGGCACATAATTTGGGACAATTTAATAACAGTACATTAAGCAGAAGATATGCTAGAAAATATTCTCTACAGACAAGAACTATGGGAATATGAGTCAACTCAGATTTCACTTATAACAATCTAGCAACAATGCAAAAAAAAAAAAAAGTATCTATCTCTCTCTTTTTTTTTTTTTTTGCTCTGAATGCCTTCAGGGCAGGTTTGGCTGGCTTGAGTTGTGGGATTGAACCACAGCAACCTGAGCCTGACTGCTTTGTTGAAGAAGCCACTTAAAGAACTGAGCTGAGGGGCAGGCCCCCATCAATCTCTTTTCAATGTGAATTAGATATAGCAAATAATCAGAAACTATTAGTCAAAGGTAAAATTTTTAAAAACAAAAAAAAAATTTAACAATGGCCAGAAGTAACACCTGACCCATTAACTGAATAGCACAACAAAAAATTTGTAGAAAAAAAAAAAAAAAAAAAAAAAGAAAGAAAATTTGTACTCACACAGAATGAGATATATGATACAAAGGAAAACACAGCAAAGTAAAAAATCAGATTTGATTTTATTTTGGAAAATTAGTCTCTCAATTTTTGTAAAAAGAAATATGTTTTTTAATACACACAAAAGAAAGCTTTTGGTGGGGCCGGGGAGATGGCTCAGTAGAATAAGCACTTGCCTGGCAAGCGCAAGGCCCTGAGTTCAATCCCCAGTTCTGTAAAGAAAAAAAAAAAAAAAAGAAAAGAAAGAAAGCTTTTGGAAGAATACAAAGATGTGTGGGATGTGAAGAGGTGTTTCCTTCCCCTCATCAATGTATACTAATGGGGTTTTTTTTTTTCTTCTATTTCAGGGAAAGGTCTATAGGGTGTTCAGGGTCTCACTACTAGATTGGACTCGCAGTGATCCGCCTGTTTACAGCCTCCCAAGAGCTGGGATTACAGGGGTGCGCCACTGCGCCCAGTCTCAATTGCAGCCTCAGTGCGCCCTAGGGGCGGTACCTGCATGGCAGGCCCAGGGATCAAACCCCTGGCCCCTGCACCTACTTCAGGCACTTTTATCCACTGAGCTATCTGGCTAGCCTTACTACTGGTTTTAAAGAGTTAACCATATTGCAATCTCAGTCTATCTTGACCTCTCACCGATAGCTACATAAGGCAAATTAATTTGTGACTGCAGTGAAATCTGTCCCATTGAAGGGAGACATGGGTTCTATTGCTAGATGTGGTGTTGGTACTAGCCATGCAAACTTGGACAAGATTCTTTTTGCCACTTCCTTCTTACCTAAGGTGCTAGAAAGATTTGCATGGAAAGCCCATGGTCTAGTGCTAAGCGTAATAGTCACTCTAAATAAAATGTTTGTGGTAAGACTAAACAAGCAACAAAGTAAGAAATAAAATTATCTACAAAAATACACTCCAGGGTGATGAATGTCCTTAACCACTTAAACAATTATTAGAACATCTTGAGCTAAAAGAAGTGGACACTCTTTTTTTAAAAAATAATATTTTATTTTTATTTATTCATTGGATACAGGGTCTCACTATGCAGTTCAGACTCAATGATCCTCCTTTGTCAGCCTCCTCAGTGCTGGGATTCCAGGCGTGTGCCATCATGCCCAGTTTTGGGACCATGAGATATCGGGGATTGAACTCAAGTCCTGTGTTTGCCAGGCAGGCGCTTAGATCGCTGAGCTATCTCCCCAGCCAAGAATCAGGTGTTCTTTACCCTAGGCGGCTTTGTTCCTTCAGTGACATTTGGCAATGTCTGAAGACAAAATTGTGTCCACTGTTGGCATTTTGGGTGGAAGATAGGGACATTGTTCAGGATTCTGCAGCGTACAGGCCAGGGCCCACAAGAATGAATTATTTAG
Organism: Octodon degus; assembly: GCF_000260255.1. NCBI lineage: Eukaryota > Metazoa > Chordata > Mammalia > Rodentia > Octodontidae > Octodon > Octodon degus. Next base: position 363,694 of record NW_004524753.1, on the reverse strand, counting down.
CCCAAAATTGCAATGGTGCTAAGGCTGATAAACAGAACTACAGCCCTGACATTTTAAAAGCCAGTAAGCTTTTAAAATGCAAAAAAAGCAAAGTATAGCTCTTCTCTGATTAGTGTGTGGGTCAGAAGGCCAGCTCCACAGGTGATGTGAATTTTTTAAAAAAGCGTACAAGTTTTGAATTTTCTAGATGAACACTCACATAGCCAAAAAGGAAAAAATAACACAAACACCCATCAATTGATGAGGGGGAATAAAAAATCTGTTGTGTTAATACAGTAGAGTGTCACTAAATAATAAAAAGTAAAGTACTGATACATGTTAAACATGGATGAACTACCAGGCACAGTGGGCACACCTGTAGTCCCAGCACTTGGGAGGCTGAGGCGGGAAGATTGCTGCAAGTTCAAGGCCAGCCAGGTCTATGTAATAAGACCATGCCTCAAACAAAACAAAACATAACTAAAAAAGGATGAACCCAGAAAACCCTGAGACTAGAAGAAGACAGATTTAAAGTTATCTTGGGTTGGGGGAAAATGGGGATAGGGTTTCCTTTTTGTGTGTATGGGGGGGATAAAATATATCCTAAAACTGACTGCAAGGATGACCGGATAGTTTCATGAATATTTTGAAATTTCCTAATGTTGTTTTAATGGATGAAATACAGTTTATCAAATGACTTGCGCTCTCTCACTTACTTAGATTCCAGTCAGAAATTGTGTCATCGTCATCAATTTCATCATCGTCCTCATCTTCCTCTTCAATTCCATCTTCATCGTGCTGCTGAGCAACTGTCCTTGACCGATGAAAGCGCGGCCTTATATCCTGTTCACTATCAGGAATAGTTTCATCCTCTTCAACATCACCCTATTGGGTTTTTAAAGAAAATGTTGGAATATATGTATAAAGAAAACAACGAGAGCATCCAAAGATGGTACAAGATTTCAAAGCATATTTCCTGATTAAGAGCTACTCCTTTATTGGACGGAAAAAAATACGCTAAGGTATGAGGTCCTGTCAGATGCACTATATTGTATCAACTCACATAATCTAAGGGAGTCTAATCAAGTTCAAAGTAGCATATTTAGGAAGTATGATTTCAAATAAACTCCAAATTTACTATGTTTGTTCTCTCCTTGAATTTTTTTTTTTTTTTTTTTTCTTCATTAGGGAAGGGTCTACGGGATATTCAGGGTCTCACTACTAGATTGGAACTGTAGTGATCCACCTGTTTTATAGCCTCCCAAGAGCTGGGATTACAGGGCGCGCCACCACGTCCAGTCTCAATCGCTGTCTCAGTGTGCCCCAGGGGTGCGGCCTGCACAGCAGGCCCAGGGATCAAACCCAACCACTGCGCCTAGGCGCTTTTAATCCGCTGAGCTATTCAACCAGCCCCTTCTCCTTGAATTTTTATGTAACAAGAAGCCTATTTACAAAAGGCTGAATCTACAATATGTCCTATTGGCCAAATGTAAAGATTTGCTAACATAGAAACTAAATTCTGTATCCATCAGAAAGGTTTCCTTACCTTAAGGAGGATGATATCTATATCTGAGTACTTCATGCCATTCACTAACACAGGAATCAACCTATAAAGAAATTAATTTGTGAAACAAAGATCCAATAACATCTACAGAATTAAGTTTTAATAACCCTGTGTATACTAATAAAACTAATGAGACAAGTACTAGTAACACTGTCTTTGAGCACACTGACAGATGTCTGTCCTTACTGATTAAAGGGATACTAATAGGAAGAAAGAAATGTGAGCTCAGCCAAACCTTCATGCTCAAGCTCTTGTAAACTCTAAAACAGACAAATGGTAAACATTGTAGTTAGCATATACAAAAACGTATTTCATAAACTAGGAATTTTTTAGGAAAACCAGACAGATACAATCATTAATGATCTCTGTGAACAATTTGAAGGAATGGTAAAATGATCTGATGTCAGACTGTAAGACAGTGAAGCATTAACGAGGTAACGAGATGTGTTAAAAAAGTGAAGCACAATGGGCTCATTTAATCCTTTTTTTTTTTTTTTTAAAGGTATTTGGTACAGGGTCTACAGGGTCTCACTACACAGATCAGACTTGTAGTGATCCTCCTGTTTTCAGCCTCCCAAGCGCTGGGATTATAGGCATGTGCCACCATGCCCAGTCTCAATCGCAGTGTCAGTGTGCCCTAGGGGTGGGGCCAGCATGGCACTACCCCATGAAATTTTTTAAGAAGAAAGGAAACCGCAGCAAGTTAAATGCCATTTGAAAGAGGAACAGGGAAAAGTTGAAATAATACCCACTGGATGGACTGAGGTTCTTGGGGATAAGCAAAAACATCCTGCTACTTATATCTCAAGTGGAAAGACTGGTCAGGATGAAGACCAGTCTTCACATGAAAACCTATCTGTGAATTCTGAGGCAAGATGAAAGGGTCATCGTTTTCTCTATAAAACAGAGCACTCAAAGAACTGTACAAGACTGACAGAAGGTTTAACACAGTTGCTCAGCTGGCAAATAAAAGCTGACCTGAAATGAGGAATGCCAGATGGCATAAAATGTCCACTTGAAACTGATGGCCATAGTGTGTACAGTCAGTAATTGCCCCAGCTGTGTAACTTTCCCAATAGTATCCAACAGCCTGGTCAAAGCAGCGAAAGGAGGGAAAAAAATCCAGACTAGCGGAGTCAAGATACATGGTAGCTACAAGTTCACTACAAGTATGAAGCGATGGCGGTACTTATCAGATAGAGTGGTTAGGGCTAGCCTGTGGCATGAAGTAGCAGTCTGACAAATAAGGAAGTTGGAAAGTGAGATATAGGTGTTTATGTTTGATAAAGTCACAAGGCAGGTCAATTTTCTGGGGGAAAAAAAAAATATATATATTTTTATGCAGCTTTCTTTTAAAGTCTGATCTAGTCATCAGAAACATGAGTTTTTAATAGAATATTATGAGATGTAGTAACATTAACCACAAATGTTTACTAAGTACCTAGCATATGTTGGACACTGTGCTGTTTTATATGGTCTCCCCCCCCCCCCGGGCCTTTTAAGACAAGGTCTCACTATGCAGTTCAGGCTGGCCTTGAACTCACTTCGTAGCCCACACTGGCCTCAAAACTTGTAGTGACCCTCCTGCCTCAGCCTCCCCAATACTGGGATTACTGGCATGCACCACCATACCCGGTGAACAGGTCTAATTTTTGATACAGGTTCTTTTTTTTTTTTTAAACGGAACAAGGGATTGGACTCAGGCCCTTCAAGTGCTTATATACTGAGCCATCTTTAAAATCTGATCTAGCCATCAGAAACAAGTTTTTAATAGATTATGAGATATAGTAACATTAACCACAAATGTTTACTGAGTACCTAGTATATGTTGGACACTGTGCTGTTTTATATGGACAATGTATTCATAAAACAATCCTGTAAGATGTTAGTCTATGAAAAAAACGATTTAAAAAAGTTGAAGTGGCTGGGCATGGTGGAACACGCCTGTAATCCCACCACTAGGGAGGTTGAGGATTACTGTGAGCTTGAGGCCAGCCTGGGCTACAAAGTGAGTTCAAGACCAGCTTGTACTGCATAGTGAGGCCTTGTCTCAAAATGTCAAAGTAATTTGGGAGTAGCGGTAATGCAAGAGTTCTACCCAATAACAAACTATATTAAGTGTCAAATAATCAAAAACAGTGTAATACTGGTTGAAAATGACTAGTCTAGAAACAAATACAAAATTTAATGTTCTTATTACATCAGTGCTTTCTAAGAACTAAAGAGACTTCATTTACAATTTTAATTCCTAAGCAAACTTTTTTTTTGTTCAAACTAAGCAAGAATCTAGCTAAGAGGGCTGGGAAAAAGCAAGTTTATCATTTTTTTTTTTAACTCTGCATTGTACCAATGTTGATAACTCTCCCAGTCTGTCAATGCATCACCTATAAAGAAAAAATTTTTAAAAAGTACAGAGCACTGTTTTATATATAAAATGGGTACCCAATGGGCGTTGTGGTATGTGCATAGGATTCCTGCTACATAGGACATGAGATAGGAGTGTTTGATGCCCAAAGTCAGCCTGGGCAACATAGCAAATTTTTGTTTCCTCAAAAATAAAAACAAACAAAATCAACAAAACAAGTATGAACAAAAATAATTTCCCAAACAAAAAACAAAAATACCCTCCCCACAAAAAAAATTTACTCATCATATAATTCTGTTTGTTATAAACGCTTTCAGCTGAGAGCATTAAAAAAACTTCAACAGTGGAATTTACAACTGCTTGAGCTATTTAACATTTGTACTAACACGCACAGCAAGCCTGTTATCAAATGCTTACTTGTTCTAAGAATCAATTGTATAATGTAGTTATCCTTTTAAATAACATCTCCTAATGTTATAGGTTAGACTTTCAATAAATCACTACCTAATAAAAATATCTCACTTATTACAATTATATGACCATATAAAATGGTATAAGTTGCAGATGAAAGAGTAACACAATTTCCTAAAGAGAGAGAAAAATCCATTTAGCATATCACCTTTGCATTTTATCCCCAAATCAGTTCTAGACTGACTAGAATAATATATATGTGAAAAAACAAAAAACAAAAAAAGAATATATACATGGATATAATTAGAAAAGACAAAGAACTTAGTTGAGCATATGCAAATAAGAACATCAAGGTATGATAATCATCTGGGAAAAAAAGTATAACCCTACAAATACTAACTCAGGTATACATTTCCTAGAATGTAGCTTAAAATATTTATAAGGAACTTTTAAAATGTCCATATACTTTAACTATGGTGAAAATAATTCTCAGGAATTCCAGTGGAAAGAAAAAAATTATTTTTTATCCAGAATTACTGATGATTCAAAAAAAAAGCTGGACATGATGCACACTTTTATAATTTCAGTTAGTTGGGAGGCTGAGCATAGAGCAATCACCAAATCAGAGGCTAGCTTGGGAGACCCTGTCTCAAAATAAAGTAAGGGCTGGGATGTAGCTCAGTGGTAGAGTGCTTGCCTAGCATGCACAAAGCCCTGGGTTTTAATCCTCACGAACTCAGAACGAACAAAAACAAGCCAGACAACCTATACGGTACACTCAGCAAAATAGTATATAAATATAGAATGTACAGAGATCATCAAGAGTGATTAATATGTAGGCATGTGTGGTGTAGCTGCCTTGTCAGAATAGTATAACACCAAAGTTTTAAAGACTAATGACACAACACCACAACAAATCCCATTAACTTGAATTGTTATAATAAAAGGTGGATATATTCATATCTAGTTCAATCAAGGTGGGAAATACACATACATTCCAAATAAAGAATTCCAAGGAAGTAAGCACAGAAAGTAAATGGAAAAAATCTTACGAGAGTACTTTTTCAATTCTATGCTAAGAAATTTGAAAATCATCAACAAGGTAATTTTTGGAAAAAATATAAATCACCAGCTGTGGTCCACAAACTATAACACTTCCAGTTTCTTCAATGATACTCAACTTCATTGGTGATACAGGTAATTGAATTAAAGGCCTTCACACTAAGCTACATTCCCAGCCCTTTTCCACTGTGAGACAGTATCTTGCTATACTGCCAAGACTGTCCTCAAACTAGGACAGTCCTACCTCATCTTCCAGAACAGCTGACGTCTCATACATGTGCCATGGTGCTCAACCTCAGATTCTTTCACTTTTTCTGGCAGTGCTGGGACCCAATTCAGGGTCTTGTGCATGCTAGGCAAAATGCTACTTCCCCACACCCCTTAGATTCTTTTCTTTAAAACATTTTTTTTGGGGGGGGGGGGTCTGTGTGATTCTTTTTTTGAACCAGGGATTGAACTCAGGCCCTTCTGCTTACTAGGGAAGCGCTTATTCCACTGAGCCATCTCCCCGGCTTTAAAACATTTTTGAAACAGAAATATGTTTTTAGGACATACTCCAGAGAAATGCTAAAAACTAAAAATTATTATTATTTTTTAAAATTATTTCTAACAATAAGAACAAAATCGATAGCTATGAGACAATAGCCAGAAAACATTTTATAAAAAATTATTTCAATGGCATCAAAAAGATAAATACTTTAGGGACACACTCTGTGTGATATACGTAAGTCTGATACTGAAAAAAAAACTTTAAATTGCTACTGAGAAGCCCCCGAGACACATAAAAAAATAGAAAAACACTATGTTCTTAGAAAATAAAACTGAACAAGAAATATATCACTTTACACTAAAACAAGTCTGTGAATTTACTGAGTCAAACAATCAATCAAACAAACAAGAAACAGGAACTGAAACAAGAAAATTTTCTTTTTCTTTTTTTCTTTTCTTAGCGGAACTGGGGATTGAACTCAGGCCCTTGCACTTTATTCTACTGAGCCATTTCCCCAGCCCCAGACAAGACAATTTTCTTTCCTTTTCAGACAGGGTCTCCTCTATAGTTTAGGCTGGCCTTAAACTGTCCCAAGGTGGCATCCAACTTGTGGCAATTTCCTGTCTCAGGCTCCTGAGTGCTAGGATTACAAGTGTGCAGCCACCACACTCCAGCTTAGACAAGATAATTTTCAAGTTTAATGAAGAATGACTAAAAGAACTAGGAAAAAGACAAATAGGAAAATAAATAAATAAACAAATAAAAAAGCAAAAACTAGTAACATGGAAGAAAGCACCCAACATATGGTAACTTTTAATAGATGTCAAAACAGTATAATCAAGAATTTAAAACCATAGCTACAATTGAGTTTCTATGTTAATATGATCCCACCAGGTTGAGCTACTTGCAGTTCAGAGCTGACTGGTAGCAAAACGTATAAATTATGGCCATTGTGAATGTGTTAAGTGAATTATACCTTATTAAATCTGGTTATTCTCCAACATCAGAAACAGGAACATACTTATTTAAGGTGGTGAAAACAGCAAGTTTTAAATTTCCTTCCATGAACCTATATTCATTTATTTTCAGAAAAAAAGGATTAATTTTTTAAGAAACATTTAACAGCATTCTCTGGATTAAAAATGGGCTGTTAAGAATAAAATTTTGTATCATCGTAAGTGTTAAATTATTTTTTTTTCAAAAACAAAATGCCATGATGGACTCTGTGTTCAAATTAAGACAAATTATATATGAAATGTAAATACAAGGAATCACAGTTAAGCAATTAATTTTACCAAGAAGGCAGTGTTTCAGGTAGGAATACTTACTTAGGAAGATGCCTCACAAGCACATCTTTGCATATTGGCTGCTCAGCCAAAGTGAGCCAAAATTCACAGGCTTCCAGAGCCACATTTTCATCCTGGTCTTGGGTCCTCTGCAGCATGTACTGCAAACAGAATGCTTAATATTAATCAGTTTAAACCACAGGATTAATATAAATGCAGTCCTCTATCAGGATCTTGTTCTAGCACTGCATTTTAAAATCATTTTCAATATAGGCTTTTGGGCTTAAAACAACACAAAAACTTCTCAGGTAACTTTAAAATGCAAGTAAATTTAGAATGCTGCCCAATAAAAACTGTCCACTAGGGGGCCTGGCCCTAGCTCAGTTGTTTAAGTGGCTGCTTCCACAAAGCTGTCAGCCTCAGGTTGCTGGAGTTCGAACCTCACACCTCTCCAGCTGGCCAAAAGTG
>NW_004524753.1:329529-355949 GCF_000260255.1 Octodon degus | reverse complement strand
ACTACATGTCCTACTGTCATGCTACTAAGTATTTCTGAATGTTGTAAAGAACTAAAGCATTATAAATCAGTCTTTCCAGTTGTGACCTAGTAAAGTCAAAATTTTTAAACCTTGATCAATTCCAAACTCTTTCCTTAAATTTCCAACTAATCTCACTTGATATTTCACAGAATAGGCTTGTAATAGCCTCTATAAATCCTTATTCCTAAACTCTTTCCTAACATTTGAGACGTTGCTACACATCTTAAATCCCCTCTCCAAAAACTAAATAACTTTGTAAGTAAAAGGCAAGAGCTAGATATCACACTAAGGTACTTGCAGAGCAATATAATACTCAAATATGCCTATGCTTGGCATTATGGTACAAAGGGACTATAGTATTACTGAGCAGTGTCAAAACAATTTATTGCAACAATATCCTATCCCCTAAATGTGGTTAAACTATGATTAATATACTTTCATAACATAATCATTTTAATTGCATACAGGCTGAAATAAACCTCTTAAAATTTAAATGGTCTGCTAAAACTTCAATGGATCAATATCTTTTTTACCCAGTAATCTTATCGTTTGCCCAAGTCAGAGTTGATTGGCCACAAGACATGCCAGCCCTGCCCCCAGGGCAGGCTGAGCCAGCCACACACACACAAAAAAGACACATAAGGGTAGTTGACAGAGTTGATCAGATGAATTTTATCAATAGTTAGAAAGCAAATTCTTAACATTAACTCAAAATTCCAATGACCCAAGAACATTAATTTCCCAAAGTTTAATTATCAGTGTAACCTGTTTTTCATAAATAATATAAATATTTCATTATTGTGATTAAAATTTAACTGCCCCTGAGAGCTACCTACTTTAGTTTCCTGTTATTACCTTAAGTCTCACAAAGAACCTAAATCAATTTATGCTTTTAAGACAATTATTTTATACCCCCAATATATCATATTCAAAAACAGTAGCTTTTTTACATTATATGTGCCTGCTACTGCTCTTGTGGTTAAGGTAAGAAACAATATTTAAAATGCTTGAGTTACCTCAACTATATTATGCATATGAGGAAGCAGGCGATCCATTCGAACTTCAAGCAACATCACAAGTGCTCGGCACACATTTTTCCGTACCTCTGGTTCTTCATCACCAGCCAATGCAAAGAGATTCTATTGTATGAGAAACAAGTTTTTTCTAGTTTAAAAATTTCAAAACATTAGAAAGGTTTATACATGATAATAAGTAATTCACAACCCAGTGATATTCAAAAACACCCTTTGATGATATAATATAAAAAAAACACTGAATTTGCCTAGTACACGCCTGATTACAAGTTGTGCTCAGACTAGGATAGTTGGGTGAAACCCTGCCTCAAAATAATAGAAAGGTTTGGAATGCGGCTCAGTGCTAAGACCCTGGGTTCAATCCCCAGCAGTGGGAAAAAAAGGTATCTGTCCTATAGATCATAAGACAACTTAATTTGGAATAATTACTAAAGACTGGATTTTGAAAAAGGATGAAAAGCCATTCTTTCTGACAGAGTACAGTTATACTTTAAAAGGACCTTGAAACCTTATAACATGGGAGTCATTTATTCAGCTTACACACCAGTAGCAGTAACAACCTAAGCCTAAATTGCTGCTTTTACCAAGTCAACTACTGACAAAGTTATATCAGTAGTAATTATAACCACAAATTTCTCTGTAAATTAAAATAGAATGTCTTATAGGACAAAAGACTATTTCATTCCATTTCCAAAATTCTAAGATGTTACTATTCAATTTTATAGATAAGAGAATGAAGGGAATGTTAGTAATTTAATTACCTTGCTAGCTGCTTGCCAACAGAAGAAGTAAATTTAGCTTTCATGAAACTTTAAATCCATACTCGATTTGGTACTGTACATTAATAAGCTTCTACTCTAAGAGTAAGTAATTTGAGAAGTGGGGATGCAAAAACCAAAAGTTTCACTGTATTTCACATGTATACACACATGTAAGTACAACTGAAAGCCAGTAAAAAAAATAAGTTTCACATAATTTAAAAAAAATAATGTTTTTAAAAAGAAGTAAAGACGAGTATATTCCAATCACTTTACAGGAGCTCAAATAAATATTTAAAAAAATTCTGAAACCTTGTTCTAAAAAAGACAAAGAATTTCAAGAATTAAACATGGTAGTGTGTGGAATATTACTGTAGCTTTTGTGTGTGCAGGGTCTTACTACACAGCTCGAACTCATAGTGATCCTCTGTTTTCAGCCTCCCCAGCTCTGGGATTACAGGTGTGTGCCACCACACCAGGTCTCCAAGGCCAGCTCAGCGAGCCTGGGGATGAGGCCTGCACAGAATGTGGTGCTGAGACTGAACCAGGTCCCTGTGCTTGCCTAAGCAGGTATTTAGTCCATTGAGCTATCTTGCCGGCCCTTTTGTAGTATTTTAAAAAAATGCGGATTTCCCTAAGTCTTTTCTCTTGGTACCATAAAACTGTAGGCTTCTCTTTATTAAAAAGTATTTTATACAGCCAGAGGAGAATGCTTTTCTCAACAGACACTGCTTTTGTTACACTTATATCCTTCCTATCCAGGTTTGCCAAAGTATGCGTGCTATATCTATGTACTGGCAACCCATACATTTTCCCTCAATTTTCTGTGAGTTAGCAATCATAACATCAGCCCTTGACGGTATACTGATAATTTAAAAAAAAAAAAAAAATCACTCCATTTATTTACTTAGACCTACCATACACCAACAACCTCCACCAGTTGTTGACATACATAGTGCTCTTACAGGATGGAAAACAGAAATTTGTAGGGATCATCAAATAGCAAAAAAGTATTAATATTGTATTTATCAATACAGATACTCCTCTATTAATAACCAAGTTATGTCCTGTGGCTAAGTTGTTAAACGAGCTGATCTATAAATGAGGAATTGTATACAAGACACACATGACAATATTCACAATAAGGCAACGGTCAAAGGAAACTCCCAACTTGCTAACTTTGCTTTTATTTACAGAACCGTTACGTGTAACACTGTCATGCCAAGAAAACATAAAACTATAGTGCTGTATAGTACAATCAGCAAAAATTACAGTATTGTATAAAGTATACTGTACAGCAAGCCCCAAAACTATTAAGGCTCTATAAATAAAATGTTCAGAATTATACTAAAGAAGATAACTATGAGAGGTGAGTCCTAAGTCTGAACAATATGCCTCCATACAAAGTCAGAACAACCATTAATTAAACAGCTGGGTTGTTAAACAAGGAATGTCTGTAATGCAAAATACTTTAATTACGTTGGGAAATGTTCTTGCCCCACATGCTGAACATAGGCAGGAGGAATTTTTGTTTCCAGAGAGAATGTACTATATTTTCTTATAAGATGCTAGTATGTCTGTCACTGTTTCCTTTATTAAAGTGAAAGAATACTAAGCTACTACTATACTAACAGAAACTGCAACTCTAAATACTAGAGCTAAGAAAAAGGAGCTTACTTTATGGCAGGCTTTGTTTCAATTTACTTATAGAAGCCCGCTTTGTAATATACCAAGAAGGTGGGTCAATTATTAGTCTCACTTTACAGATGATGAAATAGAAAATATTACTTAAATACAGTGGGCCAGCTCATATAGCTACAATAGTCTTTAGGCCTTTGTTATCACCCAATATACTATGTCACCTCTACTCCAAAGTAGACTCAAAAAACACTTCTTAGCAAAACATTCTGCACCCCTAGCATGAAGCACAGTGCCTGATTCATAACTCAATAAAACATTCTAAAAATATTTTGGTTTTAACTTATAACTGGTTAAATTTATGCTAATACTCTAGAAGTCGACTGATAACATCTCCTTGGAAAGAGCCAGGAGTGGTAGCAAGACTGAGGCAACACAGTGACATCCCATTGCAAAAAAGCTCAGAAAGTATTGTGTCATTGTAAGCAATTTTCTAAAAATAACACAATCTCCCCCTTCTTGTAATTTCCCAATAGTATTACCATTAGTAGTCTGACCTCTACAGGGTTAAAAAAGCTGAAAATAAATGGAATATTTAATAAAATTTCATTCAGTGAAATTAAAAGTGAAAGTGCATAAGGAATCTTAATAATCCTTTCAGTTGCTATTATCAGGTAGCACAGGTTTTGAAAAGGGATTGCAGCACTTAGGACTTATGGCCAAAATGTATGATCTTATCATCTTCTTGCTTTAAGCAAAAGATCTAAAGTGTTGGGGCCTGCCAGATAGCTCAGAGGATTAAAGCACCCGCTTAAGTAGACTGGCCAGGGTTCAATCCCTGGTGAGCTGCACTGACGCCGGCCCAGGCCCTAGCCCTAGCCCTGTCCCTGGGGCACGCTGAGACGGGGACTGAGAAAAATCCCAGCTCTTGGGAGGCTGAAAACTGGAGGATCACTAGGAGTCTGATCTACTAGTGAGACCCTGTAAACTCTGTACTAAATACATTAAAAAAAAAAAAAAAGTGTCATCACAGATGCGTGATATTTAAGTCATTTTCTTTCTTGACACCTTTGATTTTATTCTCAGAACCAAAAAAATAGAGATACAGTCATACATTGCTTCACAATGGGGATCTGAGCAATGCATCCTCAGGCGATTTCAGCACTGTGCAAACATCAGAAACTTTAGTAAGTACACAAACTTAAGCAGCATGCCCTGCTGTACATGGAGATACTATGGGACCATCATTTCAGAAGCAGTCTATTGTTTCCATCCATTATAGCAGATATAATCTGCTATAGATCATCACTAGGCATGTAACCATACTGTCTTCCCCTCCCATACTGTCTTTTTGGTTTTCAGATTCTTTATTAACTTTATCCAACCTCATCTTTTTCATATTTCAAATACTGTACATGAGCAGGGAGGTGAAATGTAAACATTATATTACATATACACATATATTATATATAATACATATATCCTGAACCTAAGGGTACTCTACTGCTGAGCTACATGCCTAGACGTTTTTGTTTTAGGACAGGGTCTTACTAAGTTGCCTTGACTGGACTTCAGTCTCTCTTTGGTGCTAAGTTTATAATTATATACCAGATCACTCAACCGCACAGTATATCGAGAAGAATTTAAAAGCAATCAAGCAATCAAACATACTTAATATTTCATAGTCAGTGTTTAAATCCTAAGTAGAAAATTAGTAACAGAAAAAACTGGTTCAAAAACAAAGACAGTGATGACAAGTCTTACCTCAATAAAAGAATCGATGTGCATCATCAGGGCTTGAGTCCTGCTGATGATAAACTGATTGACACATGCCACAGCATGAGATCTAGGATCAAAATTGAAAATTAAATGCATTTGTTACTAACAGAAAAATGTGGATGATATGCTAAGTGAAAACATGTTAAGTTGTAGATCAGTATTAGTATTTCTGAAGCAAGTGAAAAAATATCTGAAAGGATAAATGCAAATTTTTAAGAGTAGACAGCTTTAAAGAGATTAGTTGAGGAATACAACTTATTTTATAAACTATAGATATAAAAATAGTATGTATATATTCCTTTTGAAATGATAAATGGAAAATAGGGTATGTGTTCTGGTATACCAAACTCAATCCTTTAGCAGGGTTACTGCAGTATGTTCTTGGTGTATTCCCAAATTGTACTGTATCGAACACTTCAACCTCTTGACACACATAATTAAGATCATTATACATCCTTGCTCAGCCTTCTCCAACAAAACCTAGTCTAGGCCAAATGGTAAATATTTTAATCTTCATGGTGATACAAGTCATCTTTCTAGGGTCCTCATTTCCCCTCCTTAAATATGATCTTTTAAATATAAATGTTCTTTTAAGCTTGCAGGTCATGAGCTGAATTCAGCTCTATGGTGGTTTGCTGAGCAAAAGCTCAAGACATTCTCTTGTTCTTCCCTAATCCTCAGACTTCAATTTCTACTATATTATAAAGGCTTTTCTGCTGATCTGAAAGGTTTCTTCCTAATTTCAATGCCCTCAACTTCTGTTCTGTGCCTTAATATGTTCACTGCAATCTTTTAAAGATTTACTACTTAAGTTTTTTTAGGATCTGCACAAATATGACCACTGCAGAGAACTCTATGTAAAACACCTCTATCAATGAGTTTTCCTCTACTGTATCTCTACTATGTTCATCATTGCCTCTAATTACATTATTATCTGTTCTTCTGAATGTAATTCTGACAGAATCTTTCTGTCTTAATTGTTATGCCCCAAACAGCAATGGCAAAGCACATAAACACTCACTGACTAATATCTAAAATAATAATACATGAAAAAGTGAAGCATGGGGAGCTCAACCACATTAAAGGTGCACCACAAGGTCAAAGCATAGTTGTTTTTCTATGTACTGGAAGTTAAAGAATTCATTAAATGCTTTGTAAAAGCTACCACTTACACTACCACAGAAAACTAAGTGCCTACGAATAGAATATTCAAGACTGCTAAAAGTTAAAAAAAAATCATTTTAGCTATTAATAGTGTAAAGATATCTATTTCCCTAAATGAATTGATAAACTCAACACAATTCCAATATAAATTTCATGGGGCTGGGGATTTGGTTCAGCAGTAGAATGCTTGCCCAGCAAGCAGGAAGCCCTGAGTTTAGTCCTTAGCACCAAAATCAAAAAGCAAACCTCACCTAATAAACAATTTAACCCAAAAAACCAAAAACAAAAACCCCTAACAAATTAAACAAAAAACCCCCCAAAACAAAAAAAATCCATTAAAAAACCCAATATAAATTTCAAAAGTTCTTAATAAAACTCAGTAATTCTAGAATTTATATAAAAGGTGCTTACTGTCCACAACATAAGCTCTAAATGCCACTTCCCAGCAACAGGTATCAAATCTAGGCCACAAATGTAGATGGTAATTCTGAAACCCTATGGATAGCTGTGCATGTAAAACTAAAGTAAAAACCTGATATTATCTGATTAAACAGTACTAAAGCAGAAAATTGCTTCTGGTATAAACTCATGTTCTATAATCTAGTTCTGAACCAGATTTATCTAGTAACACATAAGTGGCATTTTTTTCCTGCAAAATAAATTTTTTTCTCAATACTCTTCACATATTTTAGAACAAATATTGCTTAGCCATTCTTACACTTTTCTTTGAAAAACCTCTTTAAGGGCCAGGGAGATAGCTCAGTAGAATAAACGCTTGCCTGGCAAGCGCAAGAGCCCGAGTTCAATCCCTGGTTCTGCCAAAAAAAAAAAAAAAGAAAAAGAAAACCTCTTTAAATATATTAGAAGTATTTCAACTGACACATTCACATGTTATGAAACTGTAAGTCTTATTTTCATACCATCCTGGTACAGAACATAAATTTACTGTATTATAAACATAAGCATATAAACATTTCCTTCCAAGCAAAGATATTTCAGAGGACAATTTTTTTTAAGGACAATCTATTCTCACAGTTTGAGCTTTTAATGTTTAACCTGTTCAGAGGTTTCATTTATTCTAATATCCATTATTGCAATAATAATTTTCTATGAGGGGCCGGGGAGATGGCTCAGTAGGATAAGCGCTTGCCGGGCAAATGCCAGGATCTGAGTTCAATTCCCGGTTCCGCAAAAAAAAAAAAAAAAATTCTATGAATCTAAAAGTTCAAAATTTTGCCCTAAAATATAATTCAGTTAGAAAGTATGTTCATTAAATAGCATTAGAATAAAAGAGGGCCTGTAAACAGACCCATAAATAACTTCATAAATGACACCTGAAATTTTAAAATCAATGATATGATTATTTTAATGAATGTGCCAGGAAATAAGCTGTTACTAGACTGGAGAAGTCTCAAAGTATCCCTATCTATACCTGGGCACTGCAGTGTGTGACTAGAGACTCAAGCAGGAGGCTGAGGCATGAGGATCATTTTAGACCAGGTGGTAGAAAGAACCCTGGGCAACATACTAAGGAAGGGATCTCAAAAAAGAAAAATGGAAAAAAAAAAGAAAGAAAAAGAAAAATGAAAAAAGTATGTATATGTTACCAGATATCAGATATATTAAGCTTTTAAACATCAAAAAGTCTTAACTGGGGGTCCAGCCCTAGCTCAGTTCTTTAAGTGGCTGCTTCCAGAATGCTGGCAGCCTCAGTTTGCTGTAGTTCGATCCCCACAACACTCCAGCCAAGCAAAAGTGCCCTGAAGGCATTCAAGGAGCAAAAAAAAAAAACAAAAACAAAAACAAAAACAAAAAAAACAAAAAGTCTTAACTGAAAAATTTCTGTAAAGCACTAGAATACAAATAACAGAAATAAAAGGTCAAAATACAACAGTAACATATGTTCAGTAACATGTTATTTAACATTTTTACTAGAAAAGTACACTATCAATATAATAATGAACAATATCAACTTAATTAGCAACATGTAAGATGTGGACAATACTAACAACACATACACACAAAAGTCCTAACCACATGTCACTAGAGCCTTTTAAATCCTACTAATATACACTGGTGCTCTCTCTTCAAAAGTTTGGTACTAGAAGCACGATTCAGTACTGAAAGTAGGCACAACCTCAGAAGTCACTCAAATGCCATGAGGAGGAAAGCACATGAACTGTCTGTCATGTGAGGTGATATTACCCACTAGTCAAAAACAAATGAACTACAAAAACACAATACAGATCTTAGCAACATAATACTAAAGACACCAGATTACATGTAACAATCCTGTGAACGGTACATAAATAATTTAGATGCAGATAAAATTATTTTGAAAGAAAAAAAGAGGGATAAAACTGGAATGTAGATGTCAAACATTCATGCCTCTGTATTTCCTAAATCCAACAGTTATATTGAATTTATGAGTACATAGGAAACTGGGGATGGTGGAACATGCCTGAAATCACAGCACTCTGGCAGGCTAAAATAGAAGGTCTACAAGTTCAAGCCCAGCCTGGGAAACTTAAATGAAACCATATCTCAAAATTTTAAAAAATAAGGGGCTGAGGAGATGGCTCAGTGGAATAAGCGCTTCCCTGGTAAGCGCAAGGGCCTGAGTTCAATCCCTGGCTCCGCAAAAAAATAAAATAAATAAATAAATAAATAAAAATAAGCAGTTTTAAAAGGGCTGGATATGTAATCCAGTGCTACAGCCCTGGATTCAATTTTCCAACCCTCTTCCACAGAAAAGGTGCACAGTACCAGTTAAACTATATTAGTAAGATGTAAGACAGTAGAGTAATGCAAATGTATGTACGAAAAGGTGAAGGTTTAATGCATACACTATATAGCAGATATTTACCCAAATATACATTAAAAAGATGGTATTAGAAGTAAAGTAGAATCCCAAGTGGGTTATAAAGAACATTCACTTGAATGGAAACATTTCTATATTACTGAACTCCATATAGCTTTTTTTTCCCTTCTATTTTAGGAAAGGGTTTACAGGGTGTTCAGGGTCTCACTACTAGATCGGACTCGTAGTGATCTGCCTGTTTACAGCCTAAGAGCTGGGATTATAGGCGCATGCCATCACGCTCAGTCTCAATTGCTGTCTCAGCACACTCCGGGGGTAGGGCCAGCATGGCAGGCCCAGAAATCAAACCCCCAGCCCCTGCTTGCAGGCACTTTAATCCACTGAGCTATTTGGCTGGCCCTTCCATATAGCTTTTTTTTTTTTTTTTTAAACATTTATTTAGTGTCTGTGTGTGTGTGTGTGTGGCCAGCTCAGCCCACCAGGGGGCGGGGCTGGCTGGCATGTGGTGCTGGGGGATTGACCCACTGTCCCTGTGCTTTCCCAAGCTTGTTCCAAGTAGGTGCTTTAGACCACTGAGCCATCTCACCAGCCCCCTCCATATAGCTTTAATCAGATGATTATCTACTAAATTTAATGAACAAGTCATGTTTATTAATATTAATAGGCCGAGGAGATGGCTCAGTGGAATAAGCGCTTCCCTGGCAAGCGCAAGGGCCTGAGTTCAATCCCTGGTTCCACCAAAACAAAACCAAACCAAACCAAACCAAAAACAAACAAACAAAAAAAATTAATAACTGACTATAGTATATCAAGTACAATGTTCTTATGGATTTTTTTAAAATCTGAGAATTGGTCAGGAAAAAGTTAAGATTTCCAAAAGGAGGCAAGGTTTGTACATCGCCTTAATTAAAACGTTAACAGAGAATTTCTAAGAATGCATTGTGCCAAGAGTAGCAATGCATTTTGAAAATGTACTACTTATGCAGATAACACCACTATAAAGTTGCTTCCACTTTGAATAGAACACAGTTAAGATGTATAAATGAGAATGACATAAACAGAATTTAAGCAACAAACAGATTCATACTGACTCTCTGTCACACTGCTGAAACCGTAACTCTGGAATACAAGTTCAAAGTTTGAAGCCCAACTAGTAAGTTTACACTGTGTACTACTGAATACTGAATTCTGAATTCCTGAATAACTGCATTTAGGCAACAACTTCTATTAAATAGTAATATGACATTTGATTATCATAAAAAGTATATAATGGTACATGCCTATTACATACTTTTTTAGTGTACAAATTATTATATATACTTTATATATAAATTTAGTATATAAATTATTATTATATACTTTATTAGTATATAAATTCTAATAAATTTATAGAATTTATTAAAAAATTATATAACTGGACCCCAAACACAAACAAGTTCAGTAGCCTATGAAATATTTCGTTACATAACAAAGTCTCTCAAACATTTCTACTATTAAAATGAAGACATCATGATTACAACTTGATAGGATGACCAATAACAATAAACTTTTTATTTTTTGTCTTTTTGAGACAGGGCCTTGCTCTGCAGTTCAGGCTGACCTTGAACTTGCAGTGATCCCCCGCCTCAGTCTCTACAGTGCTTGTGTCATCACACTGGCTCAATAACAATACACTTATCAAAGGCTAATTTAATACAGTAAATGTTAATGCTTCGACACCTACATGCCAAGAATTGTTCTAGAAAGCAGGGATTCAGAGATTAAGCAGGTGCAGTTAACTTCCATATTAGCCAACTAACTATATTTACCATGTCATTTTATAGCAGACTAAAAAAAATCTGTTTCCTTGAATTTAAAACACCCCTCCCCCAGTAAATTATACGTAAAACCCTTACATTTTTATTTTTTTAATTTTTTTTAAAAACCCTTACATTTTAAATAATCTAATGAAACAGTTTCATTAAAATTCCAATAGCTTGCTGGTAGGCATAGGACACATACACTTGGGAGGCTGAGGTAGGAGGACTGCTGGAAGTTCAAGGCCAGCTTGGGCTACAGAGCTCAAAACCAGCCTGAATTGCATGGCGAGAACTCCTGTCTCAAAAACACCAAAATAAAAACAGAAACAAAGGGCTGGCCAAATAGCTCAGCAGATTAAAGTCCCTGCAGGCAGGCACAGGGGGTTGGGGGGGCAGGGGTAGGAGGATACCCAGGCCTTCCTTGCTGGCCCCACCCCTCCAGGGCGTGCTGAGAAAGCAATTGAGACTGGGCATGATGGTACAAGCCTGTAATCTCAGCTCTCCGGGGGCTGTAAACAGGCAAATCACTAGGAGTCTGATCTAGTAAGTGAGACCCTGAACACCCTGTAGACCCTTCCCTAAAAATACAAAAACAAAACTAAACAAAACCAAACCAAAACCAATCATTTAGTTTACTTAACACAGGATGAGGAAAAGCAGAGAACAGATCAGCTTTGGGACTAAAAATGGGAGTGTAAGAGAAAAAGGTCACTAATTCTCAACTAATTTTAGCTTTCAACAAAAGAACTTAAAAAGAGCATATTAACACAATTAACCATTCTGAAGGTAGAGAACTATATAAAATTTAATAGAAATAGGAAGAGTCAGCATTTTATAGGATTTATTATTAAAGCAGTAAACCAGTCATGTATGCTCACCTTTGTGGAACATCTTTATTTTTTGCTAATCACAAAAATACTGTATAATGTAAAATAAGGGAGTAGCCAGGCTTGTATCATTTACAATTAACACTACCTACATAAATACCTTATTTTGGGGCTATTGTGCTTGAAGAACTGTAAAAATTTGGGAATCATGATGTTGAGAGGGCGATCTAAAACATCGCTATCTAAAATCTCAGCAGAATCTTCACATATTTTCTGAAGGGCACCAAAAGCTCCCTGTAAAAGACACATTTTAAATTATTACAATTTGTTAAAAACAAAAGCATTAATACCCGTGTTTATAGCAGCACAATCCACAATGGCTGAGCAATGCAGACAGTTTTGGGCAGTGATGGTGGGTCTTTTAGAGGCACGCCCAAACTGCAGCCTCAAACCCACTTATTTATTGCAAGTATCAGCACTGCAATTAAATCTGAATACTGAGGCTTTAGTTTATGGGGAAAAAGCCCAATATATCCATCAACTTTTTTTTCTTAATATGTATTTAGTACAGGGTCTACAGGGTCTCACTATGTAGATCAGACTTGTAGTGACTCTCCTGTTTTCAGCCTTCCAGGTGCTGGGATTATAGGCGCATGCCACCATGGCACACTGGGGGTTGAACCCCAGCCATTGAGCTCTGCCTAAGTAGGTGCTTTAGCCTGCTAAGCTATCTGGCTGGCCCTCCATTAACATTTTGTGTTGAAAGAAAAATAACATGTGATGATTATAAACAAATGAATGGATAAAGAAAATGCACTGCAAATATACACAATGGAGTATTATTTGGCTATTAAAAACAGCAGAGACCACTTGTTAAGCAAAAAAAAGCCAATCTTAAATACCCCATATTTTCTTTTATATAAGCAATGTAAAAATTAAAAAAGAATTGAGATAAGTCAAAACTGGAAGGTAGACTTAGAGATGAGAAAGAGCATCAGAGTGAGGAGAGAGGGAAAAGAGGAAAGAATAGAGATGAAAATATTATATTACGGTATCAGTATACCAAAGTGAATCTCATTCTGCATTACCAACATGCATCAATAAGAATAAAAGTGCCCAAACATTTAACAGCAAGCAAAGAACATCAACTAATTTATATGCATTATTGTTCTGAGCTCATATAAAAATCTACAAAAAATTATTTAACCTTAAAATAAATCATACACTGAGTAGCCAAAACTCTTTTTTCATATAATGGTACATCTTAATTTTTCATTAAGTAACAATGAACTGGAAAATATTCTGGTTGACTAGGACATAAAAAATATTACTTATCCAAAAATCTAACCACTGAAATGTTCATCCATTTTGAGTCATTAAATTTTTCTCTTGCTAATGCTAAATTCAATGGAGAACAACTTTCATAGACGTGTATTAAACCATCGTGACACTTTCTGAAGCACATGCAGAACTTATTAGGCAGGGTATGATGGCACACACCTATAATTCCAGCACTCAGGAGGCTGAGACAGAAGGATCACTACCAGTTCAAGGCCAGCCTGGGCTATACAGTCAGTTCAAGGTCAGCCTGAACTACATAGTCAGATGCTGTCTCAAAAAAGAAGTCACTAATAACATTAAAAAATTACATATAACTACTTATTGGATAGCTGGTGACAAATCCTGCCATTTAATAAGTATGGGCCATTCAAACAACAAATTTTCCCCTACTTTTAACCCAAAGGGGATAATCTGGAGCTATTTATTATACATAATATATAACCCACTAGCTACCTCAACTATTTATTTGCCTGCTTATAAGTCAATCAGCAGCAGTATTCTGCACAGTCAACAGTAAAATAAGAGACCAGAGCTATAAAACACAAACACTGGGCAGGGGATATAGCTCAACAGCATTAAGCGCCTGCCTGGCAAGCACAAGGTCCTGAGTTCAATCCCTGGTACTACAGAAACACACACACACACACACACACAAAAGTTAGATTTCTATCTTAAAGCTGTATGTTTCAGAGGAAATATTTTCCCAGAGTATTAATATACAATATGACCAAAAAAGCAAACACCCCGCAAAACAAAATAAAAAAACCCTTAAGAAGCAAATATCCTTACTTCACAGGTGTTGTAATCCTCAGAATCCAATAGGCTACATAGTTTTGGTAAGAGGTCAGGCCAATTCTGCAATTCTCCCTTGGAGGCTATGGTTGTAATCAAAATACCTTGAAAGAAAATACACATTTTTTTAGGAAAGCTGGCCATATGAGCAACATACACTTAGAAAATACTCACATCAACTTCAGGTTTCCAAACCACTAAATATGAACATTAACAGCTCCCATATCATCACACCATCATCTATGGAAATACCACAGCACGAATTAGGTCTGTTTCCTAACATTATATCTTCTGTTAAGTTTTTAAAAAAACTTTACTTAGAATAAGGGCTGGAGGGATAGCTCACCAGACTAAGCGCCTGCTTTGGCAAGTGCAGGGACCAGGTTTTGATCCTGGGTCCCGCAAGCCGTGCCGGCCCCAATGAGCCAGCACCTGAGTCCGGGCATGGTGGCATACAACTGTAGTCCCAGCGCTGGGGAGGGTAAAAAAAGGAGGATCACTAGGAGTATGAGATGCGTAGTGAGACCCTGTACCAAATACATGAAATGAAAAAAAAAACTCACTCAAGAGTGTTGGGGGTATAGCTCAGTGGCACAGCACCTGCCTGGCAAGTGTGTGATCCTGAGTTCAATTCTTGGTTATCAAAAAAAATTTTTTTTTCTTTTACTTAGTACTGTATCTCTAGAAAAGACTACAACTAGTTTTTCTCCACCAGTATCTAGGATAGCTATTTAAATTTTAATTCCTATGCTATAAAAATTATATTCAAAAGAGAATAGAGAAAACATACTAAAATATTATTAGTAGCTCTTATCACTGAATGATGAGTCTGTACGTTGTTAGGTTCAAATAAAAGATGTACAATATCAAGGAACTAAGAACAGCTCCCTGACTTAACCCAGAATCAGTCAAGAGTAATGGAAAGGAAAAATAAAAGTAGAGGATGGGCCAGTGAGATAGCTAAGCACCTGCTTAGGCAAGTGCAGGGACCCTGGTTTGATCCCCTACACCACATGCCATGAGTGCCTTCGCCCCTAGGGTGGGCTGATCTGGCCACACATGCATGCATGTGCTCGCTCTCACTCTCGCGCTCTCTCTCTCTCTCTCTCTCTCTCTCTCTCTCTCTCTCTCACACACACACACACACACACACACACACAAACAGTAGAGGAGCGCCACTTGAGAACAATCAGACTAGTTCCCTGTGGTCCTGTACACAGGCCACAGAGTGCTTACAATAGTTCCTACATACTGGACTCAAGGATAAAGCACCAGAATGGCGATCTTGAATCCCTGCGGTTAAATGGCACACTGATTGGCCAGGTTATTTCAACTTTGGTACAGCTTATGCAAACTTATCTTCTCTGTATCAGTAAATACACTATTAGCAAGTAATATTCCTAGTGATTATGGATTATCTTTAGTACCATAAGGGTATAAATTGACACTAGGCAAGCTATACTCTAAACTGCAAATTATTAATCTGTAAAAATGAAAAAGTGTTTTTTTCAAAGGCCTATCTTGAAAATTCAATGATACACATGTAAAATGTTTATCATTTAGTAAATTGCAATTACTAAACACCATGTGGATGAACTTTCTTCGAATTTTAAACCCTTAAAACCTTTGCCAAGAAATAAACAAATATAAAAAGTCCTCCTTACACTCAAAAGCAGAGACCTGATTCTTGCCAATTATTAAACCAAAATACAAAAGAAATGAGGAAAGCACTCTAATCTATCTTAAAAACAAACACTACAACAACCACATCTTACGTATGCAAATTAGAAACCATCTACAATTTGGTTACTAACAGATTGTTAACAATCACTACATCTAGTAAGCATTAAAAAATGCTGCCAGGCTGATAAATTACAAATTTAACTGCCCTACAATCCCAATTTCTGAAAAATCTAATAACTAACATAGCTGCAAAAAGTGATAGGTAATTTTCAGTTTAGAACCTATTAAGACAAAACACAGTGTACTTGGCAATATTTATTAAAATCTTACATGGGCTGGGGATATAGTTCAAAGGCTCAGTATCTGCCTGGCAAGTGTAGGTCATGAGTTTAATTCCCAGTACCAAAATAAATTCATTCATCCATCCATCCATCCATCCATCCATCCAACCTTAAATGTTTAAACAATCCCTTGACCCAATGATACCATTTCTATGAACTGAAGTGACAGAAACTTTCCCACAAGTACATAAACTTATATGAAAGGATGCTGACTGAAATAGTAGAATCACAAGCCATATATTGCTTAGAGAATCAAGTTTACAGTTCTCCAACAGACTCGGCATTAAAATATGATCCCTTCCAAATATATCACCTCGGCAAGATTCTCTGCATACTGAACAGACTGAACATTTTATTTATTTTATTTTTGGCAGAACCAGGGATTGAATTCAGGCCCTTGAACTTGCCAGGAGATGGTTCAGTAGAATAAGCACTTGCCTGGCAAACGCAAGGGTCTGAGTTCAATCCCTGGTTCTGCCAAAATAAATACATAAATAAGTAAATTAAATTAAATTAAATAAAAAGGGGGCTGGGGAGATGGCTCAGTGGAATAAGTGCTTCTCTGGCAAGCTCAAGGGCCTGAGTTCAATCCGCGGTTCTGCCAAAAAAATAAATAAAAAGAAAAAATTTGTCTTAAGAAAAAAAAAGAAATGGCATGTGCGCTTTGCTCTTAAGGAGCTCAAACAGGCACACCTCCATCTCCACCCCTGAGCGCACTACACACAGGCATTTTCAGTGGCACAAGGTACAACGTAGCTGTTACTGGCGTCCTCTGGGTAGAAGTCAGCCCAGTGGCAAAGAATTAATGTCTTAAATGTCAAGTGCTGAGACTGTAAATCCCTGGTTTAAACAAACAGAATCCTACTTTAATAATGTAGTATACTTACGCTATGGCAGTAAAAATATCTCAGTGTTCTATGGTTGAGTGATGAAGGACTGGTAACTCCTAGAGGTGCCTTTCAGAAGCACATAAAAATTATTTTACTTATAAAATGTCCTAAAAGCATTTTAGATTTTTAAAATGTGAACTAAAATTTAGGGATTAAAATAAAAATTTTCTATATTTAGTTGTTTGAAGCAACAATGTTTTATATAAGCACATCAATATTTCTAAAGCAAAAACATTCAGCTTTATCGAAAGTAAAAAGCACTTATTCTGAAGGGATTTGGATGAGACAAAAAAATTAA
This sequence comes from Octodon degus, assembly GCF_000260255.1. Classification (NCBI taxonomy): domain Eukaryota; kingdom Metazoa; phylum Chordata; class Mammalia; order Rodentia; family Octodontidae; genus Octodon; species Octodon degus. The sequence goes on along the minus strand of NW_004524753.1, from coordinate 338,763 downwards.
AACACAAACAACCAAAATAACAAAAGAAAACAATATTAATGGTGTGCCTACAAAATTTCTCCCTCTCCTGGGAGGAATCTTTATAGGTGAATCCAACTTTTTAATCACCTTCTTTAATCTATGTCAAAAATGTGAAAGGAAGGGGGTCGGGGAGATGGCTCAGTGGAGTAAGCACTTCTCTGGCAAGCGCGAGGACCTGAGTTCAATCCCTGGTTCCGAGAAAAAAAAAAAAAAATAATAATAATAATAAAAATGTGAAAGGAGGACAAAAGTAAAGCAGATTAATTTACTGGTCAAGGTGCTTATTTCAAGTTGATAACTAAAATAGTTAATTCTACAAACTTTTTTAAAAATGGAAAAGTTGAGCTAGGGAGATAACTCAGTAGAGAGTAAGTGCTTGCCCAGCAAGAACCAGGTCTTGAGTTCAATCCCTGGTACCGCAAAATAAAAAAAAATGGAAAAGTTCACCTATATAGGCTGAGCAACCTTAACCTGAAAACACAAAAATATAAACTTTGTGATATCAAAAGATTTGAATGTCATAACAGCTTGAAGTTTGGTCAAGAGATGTTCAACAGGTACTCTATACAAGTCCAGAAAACTCTGAAACCTAAAGCATTTATGGTCACAAGCATTTCAGGTAAGGAATACACATCCTACAAAAAAGGAAGAGAAACAAAATGAGCTGAATACGTTCATCATTCAGCTTTAACAACAGGCAACAACTCAGTCAACTGTCATTTTATCTATACTTCTCACACTTTCACACCCCCAAATTTTAAAAAATCATTTATTTGCTTATTTATTTATTCATTCGGTACAGGACTCACTACGCAGCTCAGACTTACAGTGATCCTCCTGTCTCAGCCTCCCCAGTGCTGGGATTATAGACATGCACCACCACACCTGGTGTTGGGACTGGCACAGTGTGTCTGGGGGTCCTTACCCTTGCCAATCAGGTGCTTAGATCTCCCCAGTCCACCCCTTTCTTAAATTAAACATGTAACTTGGAAACATGCTACAGTTGTATTTGAAACTCCTTATTTTATGTATATTTTTAGAGAAGCTGAGTAAACCAAGTAACTAAACACTTGGCACCTTTCTCTACAGGTACCTTCAGCAGCTTCTCACAATTTGCGGTACCACAATTAAAAAAAAAAAAAAAAAGTAAAGAAATCCAAAAATAGGGAGATACCTTGGTGGTCTAAACACCTGCCTGGCAAGAACAAGGATCCAGCTTTAATCCCTGGTACTGCATGCCCAAGCCCCAGAACCTGGGCATGCTGTGCCAGTCAATGAAACCAGACATGGTGGTGCACACCTGTAATCTCAGTGCTGGGGAGGCTGAGACAGGAGGATCACTACGAGCCTGAGCTGTGTAGTGAGACCCTGCACCAAATAAATAACCAGCCAAAAGAAACAAAACAAAACAAAACAAAACAAAAAAAAAAGAAAAGAAAAAGAAATGCAGCACTCACTAGAAGAGAACATCAATTTTTCTTTTTCCAATACAATTACTTCTTAGCCTTTCAGAATTTAAGACACAAAGTTCTGTAGTTTGGACCAAATGGCATTCAAAGCTAGGTGTTTAATGAACTATTGCTTAAGGAACCATCTCAGGTCAATAGTGTCCTCTCTTCCTCCTTGCTGAATTGCTTTGTCACCAAAGAAGGCTATCATTTTCAAAATTTCATCCCACTGCATCTATGCAGATCTTACTCCTTGATTTTAAACAGAAAAGGTTGGTGTACCTTCCAGCAACTGTTTCAGCCATGTCAAAAGTAAGGCCTGAAGAGGGTACATGAGGGTATAGCAGGATAACTGAGTCACCTTTTTTCAAACTACAAATGTCCTCTATGCATAAATTTGCAGGCAGTATTAACACCACTGTTTAATACAAAAATATATGTAGAGAAATCAGAGTTTCTGCCTTATAAAAGATGAATAATACTTATCCTATTAAAAAACAAAAAATATAAAACTAAGGCACTCTTAATGAGTTTGATTCATTCCACCGATTTCTGTTCAACGAAACTGATAAAATTACAGAACTCTTCCAAGTCCTTGTAAAATACAGCTGCTGAAGTCCAAGCTGTGCTGAATGTTGCCCTTTAGTAGGCTACTCTGGAGTACAGGTATCCTGCTGTCTCCCAGTTGTATGTGCTCCTAAATTGATTTATTTCCCTTATTATAATTATTTTAATATAACATGAACTGAAAGTTGGTCTTTCTCTAACAAGTTATGCATTGAGAAAAATTTAAAAATTCTTAATTTGGTACAGAAAAGGCAAAAATAGAAACAAAAGCCAAGCACAAAAAATCTAGAATACTGTTCTTAATTGATTTTATAAAATAAAGTGGTTTTTCATGCAAATGACACTAGACATTATATCCCCAGCATTACACAGGCAGACAGGAAGGAACTTCAATCCACATATATCCAAAGAAAAGGTAGTGGTCCTAAATATCATTCGATGATGACTTCGCTTTAAGCAATTTTGAGCAATTATGAGTGACTTTGGTCTCCACTTCACTGTAATCATCAACGTTTTTAAAAAATATTTAAATCCCAATGAAAATATCTCCATGAAAATGTAACATGAAATAGATAACAAAAATTCTTATAAAAACAATTTGTCGGGGCAGGGGAGATGGCTCAGTGGAATAAGCGCTTCCCTGGCAAGTGCAAGGGCCTGAGTTCAATCCCCGGTTCTGCCAAAAAAAAAAAAAAAAAGTAAAAAAAAAACCCAATTTGTCACTTGTAAAACAATCCAGTTACAAAGACAATAAGCAAAAATGTATATAACTTACCCACAGTGGCTCTGATCAGGGGAGAGGCGTCACCAATATTATTCAAACATTCACTTTTAATGAAGTCCGTTACACCATTGGGGAAGTTCTGAAAATGTGCTTTCACATTATTCTTTAAGATGAGACCACTCAATGATCTTGTGGGTTCATCTGTAATAAAATAAAGCAGCTTAAGTTTTAGAGTTTTCATTTTACAAAAATGCCAAGAAGAGTAGCTTTATATTCAGAGGATGATCACAACATTCCAATTATCTTTCTACAACTAGCAACAGAAAAAAATGGTTACAAATGATTATCAAAAAATTGGCTGTTCAATTGATAGTTCAAGATTCTTAATCTTAGCACTAATTTAAGAATAACTGTTGTAAGGTACTGCCTGGTACATTGTAAAATGTTTAGCCCCATCCCTGGTCATAGATGCCTGTAGCATTCCCCCTCCTCTACTATTAGAGCCAAAAATATTTTCAAATACCATCTGGGTTGAAAGAGCTGCCCCTTGCTAAAAAAAAAAAAAAAAAAAAAAATCAATGGAAGAGTTAATGAGTTAATTTAGCTCATATATGGCTCCGTTATTAAGGTGTTATTATTACCTAATATAAACATCATTGCAGGGCTCAAGTATTAGTCATGAAAAATATCCAATTAAAAAATTAAGCAGACAATGAACATCGAGGGTCACTTTCACACAACAAAGTGCTGCTAATGTATTTTTTTACTTGCATGAGCATAAAGAAATGCAGTAATTTTCAAAAATAAAGCCTATTTTAAAAAGTGTAGGTCACTGATATTAATTTTTTTTTTTTTTTTTTTTGCGGAACCAGGGAATGAACTCAGGCCCTTGCGCTTGCCAGGGAAATGCTTATTCCACTAAGCCATCTCCCCAGCCCCTAGGTCATTGATATTAATAAACTTTTAAGAAGCAATTTAATGTTAGAATTCAACAGATGCTTTAAGTGGCTTCATCAGCAGAAGTTAACTTCTAAATGACTATGCACTAAACACTTTTTAAGTACTTTAGAATAGTGAGTGCACTTCATTCTCACATACTTGAGACAGATATTATCTAGACCTCACTGAACAAATGAAGTTCTACATCAGTTATACAGGTCCACTAGGCAAGGAAGTCAAATTATCAACCCTAAGAGTCTGGCTCCATAGTACACACTCTGAACTACTCTACAGTATTACCTTCCTCTCTAAGAACTGGAAAAGTTCATGTATGGAATAAAATACACTATTACAACACTGTTTTACCTTCCTTATTAAAAAGTACATACCTGAAGCTTGTTCTAGTTAGTATTATGCACTCAGATTCTGAATGGTATTGAAATAGTGAAGAGTCAAACCTCTGTATAGAGGCAAACAGAGTAGCTTTTCTGCATGTAAACCCTATTCCAGTCACTGCAATAATACATCCTGGAAAATTTTAAGTCATCCTGTCAAAAGTTCTTTTCAGTCACAATTTTTCAACTAGCTACTGTAATTGTCTTAAATGGCATGCATGTTTGTTTACAAGGAACATACCTGTTTTTAACAATAAATGTTGTAAAAGCCAGGTGTGGTTGCACTTGCCTGTAATCCCAGCACCCAGGAGGCTGAGGCAGGATTGTTGTGAGTTGGAGACCAGCCTGGTCTTTTTGTCTCAAAAAGACTAAAATAAGTAAGTGGTCGAAGATGAAATGGTAACTAGGGTAAAGCAATTTATAATTAAAGATACCCTCTAAAAAAATCTCATACTTAACTGATGCTTTGAAATGAATAATGGCATTTGTCAGTACTATTCAGGTGTAACTTTTAAAATTAATTGCTTTTATACTAATTGACTAGTTAACAAGCATCAAATATGTATATATTTCTATATCCACCTGCAAAGGAACAGTGTGAACATCAAATAAAAATCTTGTAGCAATGTTAAAAGTAAAATAAAAAATAAAGATACCCTCTGACCAAAATCCACTTTAGAAAACCACCAACTATTTCTTTCTAAATTTTCTAACTTTACTGGGCCTCAATCTGTTCACTTATAATAAAGTGAGAGAAGTAAATCACCTCACCTTGGGTCTTTTTAGAATCTAACTTTGCACTTCATGAGTCAGCAATAAGATTAGTAAACAAGTGTTTGCACTAGAGATGCTACTTGTGTTCCTTCTCTTTTGTGAAAGTTTTTTTGGTTTTCTTTTTTAAAGAAAACTAGATAAGGCGAACTTCCATCCCAATCTTCCCCGGGGAAAAATAATACATGGGTCAATACAAGAAATATCAAGTGTGACACAAATACAAAACTTCTATATCCTTTGAGAAACTCTGCCTATTGAGCAGAAGAAATACATATTTTAGGTTCAAGAAAATGCTAAATTCTTTTCCAACATTTTAATGTTTTGTAATTAAAGCCCTTTTTGGAGACAGTTTCTCCCCTCAACTCTCTTGCCATTATTTGAATCATAATTTTCAAGTGCTTCTGAAGTGTTGTTACACACCAGTAATGCTTTTGTAAGATTTTAACAAATTATGTGGAATTTATGGTAATAAGACAGAATAGACAACTAAGTGAATATATTAAAAAATTGAAACAGATTAGAAATTTCCATTTAGTAAATATTTCAGTTCTTTCTAAAACCCAATAATGTGGATTATTTATTCATTTAGTGGTGCTAGGGACAGAAGCCAGGGCTTCACACATGCAAGTGCTCTACCACTGAACTGTATCCCTAGTTCCAAGTGTCGATTATTGTGTACAACTGCTTAAGGAAAACTCCTATATTAACAAAGAATGTGTCATAAATATAGTTACCAAACTATTAACTGCAGATTTTAAAGACATAATAAGTTTTAGTTTTTAAAACCTAGACCTAGAACTTTAAAATTGACTGTCCCTCAACCACTAATTAAAGCGCACACAGAATTAGCTAGAAAATCATGTGTATCAATTATCGAAATCTAAATACAAAATTTGTATAATTTTACCACACATCAAAACCATTAACCTGCTAGAGGTTGGAGCTGAAATCTTACAGATGGTCTGGTTGTCTAACACAGGCATTTTATAGCTGAAAGAAGCAAGAAAGGTTGAACAACTCAGTGTCAGTATCTAAATGAAACTTGTTATTTTTTAACTCCAAGGCAGTATTTTTAGTGTGGCTTCCAAGATACTGATTAGTAAAGAAGGGCACTTTCACTTATAGGTCAGTCAACTGTCAAAAACACTGCTTTCTATGTGTCTCACATTGTTCCAGGAAGAGTACTCTCTACGTAAGTAATACTATGAAGAACACTCCTCAGTACAATGTAAGCTCCTTGAGGGCAGTGATCTTTATTTTGTTCACGTTTACTTCCCATAAGCCTGCAACAGGTTGTGCTCAATAAATATTTGTGAAATTAAGTCCACTGAGACATATTGTTATTATGAACTATCAGAGAACCATGTCTCTTCAAGATCAGGCAATTAGGCTTTAAGTTGTCATAAAAGTACTTTATTTATACAGGGTCTACAGGGTCTCACTACGTAGACTGGACTTGTAGTGATCCTGTTTTCAGCCTACCAAGAGCTGGGATTATAAGCACGCACCAACATGCCCAGTCTCATAATAAAAGTACTTTAAATTCAAAATTGCAACAGCTAATTAAAATTATATTCTGTGAAGGTTTAAGTTATAAAATTTATTTACAATAGAATAATTCCAGTTTCTGTTGAATTTAAAAGTAGTATATGGTCACATAAAAGCATATGAATTACAGTTCAAGAGATTGGTAATTATCCCTAGGTGAGAGGTGATTTTTCATTTTAGTTAATGACTGCAAGTTTTCCTATACTGAACACACATATAGTTAGTTAAATACTGTATTCAACCTGTATATTGAATTGTTATATTCATATACAAGTAGTGAAACTAAGTCAAAGTAGACTACCATATTTTTTCATTTAAGGAGGGAGTTTATTATACGAACAGTTAACAGCTGAAAGTTTCTGAAGCATTTGAATGCTTGGAGTAGTAGTAACTCTAAAATGAAACCCTTGGAAATGAGTAATTCTCAATGTATCTTCATAGGTCTTAAAGACATTTTTGAGTAAGACAAGCCCTACTTACCTTCAGATTTTAATTTTGTAAGAACAAAAATCAAGTAGTTGTTAAAATCCGGATACTGATTGAGCTGTTCCAGTTTCTAGAACAAACAGTAGTTAAGGAAACTTTTCTAATATAATCTAAGAATATAGCATTTTTAAATTTAATAATCAGGAATCCTGTTTCTTATCCTTTCACTTTTTACTAAAAATAAAGTTATCAAAGCTAATTCCTGACATGCTATTCTAAAAACACACTAGTGTTTGTTAAATACTTTGTGCTTTATGCAAGAAATGCTATATTATATTCAACACAAAGAAGCAAGTTTCAGCTTCAGCATGCTGAATGCAGTAAAACATTTTTATAAAACAAAATTCTTAGATTTGACAACTGTTTAAAACATTGCAGACAAAAAAGTATTTCAAAGAAATGCAAACAAGTCTCTTAGAGTTAGAGAATATTCAAGAAAATTAACTTAACAGGGGATTTTTTTAAGGTCAGTAAGATACTTAGTTCTACATCCCCCGACATCTAACAGGCCTGGTGACACGAATGTGGAGGTGTTTTATCCAGGCTGGCAGGCAACAGTGGCATAATGCTCTAATACTTTCAAGTAGTGACTGTTAACTTCCAATATGCTTACACAGAAAGATGAAAATATTTTTTTATTCAGTTCTAAATTTCTGATTAAATCTATGACAGAAACGTTAGGTACAACTGTATTGGCTACTTATCACATACCTGACTACTACCACAAGTTTTAGAGATCAGAATATAAATTCTAGCAAAATATACTGTACTCCTTGTCAAATTTCAAAGTGTAACTACTTTTTCCAACTGGGAAAAATCCAGACATCAATCACTCATTCTAAGGACTGGTCAAGATTAACATCATGCTGATATGCTAACACCCTAAGAAATTTTCATAACTATTTCCTAAGGGTTGCTTTCTTACAATGGAGGTCTGCTTAGACGATTGTAACAGTTTTTCAAAGCTGCTCAAGCCTATACAAGACAATGATTAAATATATTCTACCTTCAGGAGACACAAAAGAACAAGGTCATTATTAGTGTTGTGAAAACATAGAATCAGTGCCTACAATACTGTTTCTTCCTTTGTCCTTACTCAGAGGACATACTATATATACTCCAGGCACACAGTAAACTGTCTACTGACTATTGGACTGGCAAAGTATGCACGCTACTAGGCAAATGAAAGGTATTTAAAAAATACATAGCAACACAAGACATTACAATTTAACTTTAGCTACAGCCAAAATTTAGGAAACTAATAACTGTGTTGCAAAACATTACATTAAATGCCAACTTCTATCATTTGTAGAGCTATGACAACACAAATTAAGACTGAATCACAGCACTTTCAGATAAAAGTTCCAATAATATTCCCAACGTTAGCAATATTCAAGTCATTATCCCCCTCTATTTTTATAAATGGGCGGTGTTATAGTAACCAAGAAGCTGAGTATTTAATTCAATCGTGTACTGAAAGTCTTAGGTTACAGCAGTGCAGTACTTCTTTGAAGCCCTCTGGTAAATAATTCCATCTTGATAGTGTTATTTTGAGTTTAAGCAACATCAAAAGCTTACAGAATTCCGTATTAATATAGCCGCTTACTAACAAAAAATAAAGAGGCCTTTCTGAAAAAATCACAGGCTTAAGTTTTTTTAAAGAATTAACTTCTTTGAGCTTAAAAAGGTTACTGGTGACCTGGTAAGTGAATTTCTTTCCCTTACTCCATGTAGTAAGGAGAGCTCTCCATTCGCGCAGTGTAGAGCACTCCAGAAAGCACACGTAGCAGACAGAGGTTTGCTGCTTCTCTACTACCTTCTCAGATTTGAAGCTGTAGCAACAGGACCGCTGCTCCAGCATGCTCAGTATCGACCTAGGTAACTGCAGTAAAGAAAGGCCAAAGCTTTTTAAAAGCTCACTTGGGAGCGGGAGAGCTTGCAACAGGTGTTAACCTGAGCAGCTCCGGAGTGAGCCTGAACAACGGTTCAGGTCCCTGGAGATCGCCACCCGCTCCAATCGGACTTGGTCCGGGAGAAAGCCCTCCGCCCGGCCCGGGGCAGTTCAAACCCTGCGCCAGCTCCACCCACCCGGCAGCTGGGCCGCGGCCCCGCCGGCAGCGCGCCCTCCGCCCGGCCTCCGGCACCGCCGCCCCCGCGGCCGCATTGTGTGGGCCCGGGCTCTCGGCTCCCGCGCTCCCCACCCTGCAGGTCGGCGCAGGTCCGCGCGGGCGGGGACATGGCGGGCCCCGCGCACATGTCGCGATCTCGGGCGGGCGGCGGTCCGGAAGCAGCCCTCGCAGCGAGCCCCACGCGGCAGACCTGGGACGAGGGC